>NW_022103906.1:37222661-37232063 GCF_000313985.2 Echinops telfairi
CACAAGCAAGATTCCCAAAGAGACAAAGTCGCAGATGCGGACTAGGCAGGGATTTCTACTGCAGACATGGCCGTTAGTAAAGGAGGAAGGGGTTCGTGGGATGGGTGTGTTCTAGGAATGAGAAAATCCGTGGGGTGAGGTAGTGCATCTGCTTAACTTGGTTAAAACTCCCTATTAGGTTTTGTCATACACTGCTCTTAAGAAAGAATTCCATTGAGGGGCAGCATTCAAACCAGTGTCAGAGAAAAAGTTTGAACAAAACTAGTGAGCTTATTGGTGGAGTGTGCCAAAGGGCGCCCAGCAAATCCAAGGGCCTAAGAGAATGTAGAGCTAAGCTTTTATTCCGTTAATGATGGACATTCCACCGATGGTTCGCTTTCTGGCAGGCCTTCTGCTATTGGCTGGATTTCCAGTGTCCCCTCCTTTCCAGGCCCATGCACCCTTGCACCATCAAGTTCATATTGTCCCCTTGTCACCAGTCCATGTTCCCTGAAACCTTGAGAATCTATTCAGCCATTCTGGGAGGAGTGTGATCATCCTGTCTTTCCCCTCCCACACCCATTCACTGTCTCTTCAACTCATAAAGAAATGTGTCATAACTGTCCTTTATGCTGGGGTGCTTTGGGGGAAATGTGTCTTTTCTTCTCTTCTGTATTAAGATTCCTTTCATTGTCACCTTCTTCCACTACCTAGCACTTTGACAAACACGTTTGGAACTTAATAGGGAAAGGTTGGGTTGCACATTAACTAGAAAAATAGTCAAGTACATCCTTACAAATAAAATTACTCAAAGCATTATACTGAGGCAGCACATTACAATCTTCAGCTAAATTATATATTTCCATAGACCAAAACTCCTCCAAAAAATGGGACAGGGGCAATAAGTTTGGGAAAAGAGCATTATAATGGCCAGGCTTAAAGGAGAGGTCACACAATTGAAGTAGCTATAAAGAAATATCAGAAAGTCTTTTGAAAATCTGAAGGAGGTAGAATCTAAGGTCCAAATCGACACTCAAATTCTGGGAGCTTTTCCATAAGAAATAGAAAAAGGCTGGCTAATCTTACCTCAAAAGTGCCCCAAAGTGTCACATCCCAGAGTTTTCTTGAGGGAAAAATATATTTATCCAGGAACCAGTGAATTTTCATGGTCCTTGTCTCTGAAGACTACATCCTGTCATTTATATTTTAAACTCCACTCCCTGAGAAGGCTTGCCCATTGATCCATTCCAGCTTATAAGGGTTCTTATTATATATTATTTTAAAGAGCTTCAAATGTAGAGAATTAGAAAAATTGCAACACTTAGTTCATGATATGCTATCATCAGTTATTCATGTGTGACATTCATTTATTTATTAATTTTACTAATTTTATTTATTCATTTTAGTAATGTAACACTCAAGAACACCCAGCAAAATCCAGTAGTTATATCTACATATGGGACCTCCCATCCTGGTCCTCTGCTTCTCATATTAAATATCACCCTGGATTTTATGTTACTTATATCTTTTAAAATGGAATATACATTATATGTGCATGTCATGTATTAGTTATTATTTTTAATTTGAGATGAATTTGTCACTAAAGATTCCAAGTCTATTTTAGTTTACCTTTTCTTATTTCTTTTTATGTTAGACACTCAGACTCCTACCTAGTTTTGAGGGTAAAGAATCTGGAGGGATATGTGTATGTGTGTGTGTGTGTGTTTTAAAGAAACATAGTTATATATTTACACAGTCCATCTCAGGAAGTGAAATCAACAACACTATCCTGTTAAACCCTCCCTAAATGTGGTTCCCTCTATCCGCCATCCTTCAACCCTCCCTCCCCAATATCCTGTTCCTCCTCTCTGCCTGATTTTTTCATTTACATTAGGAAGTCAGTAAGATCTGTCCATGCCATCAGTAATGAAGACAAGAGGTCATTAAGCACACCACTTTGTAACATTTCATTATTTGAATATACTGTCAATTAGTTATTCATTCTCTTAGGGTTATTTCCATCTTTTCACCATTGCGAAGTATCATGATATCAACATTGTTGCCCATATGTTCTAGTGATCCTGTGCAAGTATGTGTTTTGGATGTATACCAAAACATATTTTCTGGGTCATAAGGTATATACTTGTTCAAAATATAATGGCTTATTTTCTAAACCAGAAATATCAAATAAATATTTCTACCAATAATTGAGAAGAGAAAAAAATTTATCTACATACAAAATCAATCTGCATATTCTTTTTATTATTATTTGGCATTTTCATTGTTGTTGAGCACCATCAACTCAAGTATTTCTGATATCAAGCCCATATGACAGGACAGACCTGCTCCAGAGACGCCCCAATGTGAATCTCCTTAGGGAAGTGGGTCACCAGCTCGTTCTCTTGTGGAGCTGCTGCATGCTTGAAAAATCACCAACTATTCAGTTAGTAGACATGTATCTTCAGAGCATTAAAGATACTTTATTTTATCGGTATGTTAAGGGTAGAAGGGTTATATCACTATGGGCTTAATTTGAATTTTCCACATCACTAATGAATTTGGACATCTTTATCTATGATTCATCCTTGTCCATAACTTTGATGATTATTTTAAATTGTGAATTTGGGAGAGAGATGTTACAATTCAGACCACCAGCTCTATGTTCAACTGTTCAAACCACTCTTCAAAATCTCCCCCATCCCCAGCCTCCAATACTCTACTCCATCCCACCTTGCTTGGTTTCTCTGCTCTCTCATATGGTACTCCATCCTCCTCCCTTTGACCCAAGTGAATACCTATCAACCTACGAGTGCATCGCTTTATTTACCTGTCCTTGCCTTCCTCTGTGTGGATTGCCAAAGATTATTCTCTTTGGCATGGAAGTCTTCGTCTTGGTTTTTATCCTTATAATAGTAGTCGCAGACACTATTTGTCCTTTTGCAGCTGATTCACTGAAGGAATTCAGGATACTATTCTTCAGGTCTATTCATGCCGCAAGGTACACGAGGTACATGAGTTATGCATAGTGCTTCACTGTGTATATGTATGTACCAAAGCTTCTTTATCTGTTCTTCTATTGATAGTTGCTTGGGCTGTTTCCAACTTCTTGCTATTGTGAACACGGGAATGCGTATGTCTGTTTACGTTGTTTCTTTTATTTCTTAGAGTATTATGACAGAGTGAAATGTCTTAATATGGCTCTTCTATCCCTGTCTCTGTAACTCCCTCCAAGTGATTGGGTGGGATGATGCAAACAGGATGCGTGTAACACTAATAAAGGGGATTGGTCATGTGGCATTAATACCCCCTCGCTATAAGGATGAGCCATCTTTGAAGCACCAGCATAGAGAAAAGACCCAGGGACCTGGAGAGTCCATTCAGGACGTCTGTCAGAAGTGGAGGAGACTACTGAGAGCAGGTGCTTCAGAAACGGTGACACAGACACGCAGAGGCGTATCACCGAGACTGTGGGGTACCTTCTGCTCATCCGGTCCTATGAAACTGTAGGACAGAGTAACAGGTCAGCTACCTTCCTGGCCCTTGGAGGCAAGGGCCAACAGACAATGTGCATTGGAGACTAAGGACCAGAAAGAGAATTAAACTCTCTTAATTGTGAGTATTGTCTGTGGAAGCTGTGTGGCCATTGCAACAAATTCTCAAACCCAGCAAAGATGGAAAGTTGCGTGGGTGGAACAGTTGGTATCAGAATGGACAAAGATGGATGAAGTATGGCAGCAATAGTGTGCTGAATGGACAGCTATTGGTCATTTTGAACCAGAACATCATATGGTTGACCATGCTGGCAATACGTAATCAAGAGGAATTCCATTTCATTAATTGTCAGAACATTTCAAGATATATTCTGACGTACAATGTGCCATGATTATATCTATCCACTTTCAAGAAAATCCTATTAATTCAACTACTCAAATTTATGTATCAACCATCAAAGCAAGTGATGAAGAAATTACAAAATCCTACTGATCTCTTCAGTCTGAAATTGATAAAACATGCCATCAAGATGCCTGAATAACTTTTGGCAGTTGGAATGTAAAAGTTGGAAACATAGAGGCAGGAACAGCAGTTGGAAAATATGGTCTTAGTAATAGAAATGAGGCTGGAGATCACATGACAGAATTTTCAAGACTAACAACTTGTTTCTGCAAATATCCATTTTCAACAACACAAATGGTGACTATACACATAAGAATCACCAGATGGCGTACAGAATATCAAATTGACTGCAACTGTGAATGGGGCAAGAGGAGAGCTCAGCATCAACAATTAAAACAAGGCCCGTGACTGCCTGTCGAAGACACATTCAATTGCTCACATGTAAGTTCAGGTTGAAGCTGCAGAAAACTAAAACAAGTCCCAAAAGGGCCACAATATAACGTGAGTCTATTCCACCTGATTTCAAGAACATCTAAAGAATATATTCAAAACATTGAACACTAATACCAGAAATTTTGGTGATCTATGCGAGGACATAAAGAACATCATACTTGAGGAAAATAAAAGAATATTTTAAAAATAGGAAAGTAGCACAGACTAAAGTGTATGCCAGAGGAGACTCTGAAACTGCTATTAATCATACAGTAGCTAAGGCACACAGAAGAAATGATAAGGTCAAAGAGTTGAACAGGGAATTTCAAAGGGCTGCTCTAGAAGACACAGCTTCTAGTGCTTTGTCTAGAAATATTATAATAAAATTTAATAATGAAATAATCATAATGAAAATATAATATTTTCATAAGTATTATATTAAAATAATTATAATTAAATTGGCAAAGACCTAGAGTAAGAAAGCCCAAAGAAAGAATGTACTCAGCATATCTTAAAGTGAAAGAACTTAAAAAAAGTCAAGCCCTGAGTTGCAATATTGTAAGATTTTATGGGCAAAATATTGACAGATATAGGAAGCATCATAAGAGACTGGAAAAAATACACTGAGTCACTATAACCAAAAAGAATTGGTAAATATTCGATAATTTCAGGAAAAAAATTTTGAGCAAGAGTCAATGGTGCTGAAGGAAGAAGTTCACATTGCACTAAAACATTAACCATAAACAAGAATAAGAATTGAAATGTTTAAACGGGATTGTGAAGCACTGGAAGCACTTACTTATCTATGCCAGGAAGTTTAGAAGACAGTTCTGTGGCTAACTGATAGGAAGAGATCCGTATTTGTACACATTCCACAGAAAGGTGACCCAATAGTATGCTCAAACTATAGAATTCTATCACCAATATTGCAAACAAGTAATGTTGCCAAAGATTATCAACCAATGGCTGTAGCAGTCCATTGACAGGGAGTTTCCAGAGGTTCAGACTGGATTCAGGAAAGAACATAGAACAAGGGATCTCCTTCCTGATGCCAGATGAATCTTGACTGAAAGCAGAAAATACCAGAAAGATGTTTACTTGTGTTTCACTGACTAAGCAAAGGCATTTGACTAGGTGGATCATAAAAACTATGGATGACCTTGAAAAGACTGTGAATTACATTTCATTTTGCTCATTTGGAACCTGTAAATGGATCAAGAGGCAGTTGGGCAAATACAACAAGGAATACAATATGATTTGAAATCAACAAAGGTTTGCGACCAGGTTGTATCCTCTCATCATACGTATTCAATCTGCATGCTGAGAAAATAATCAGAGAGACTGGATTAGGTGAAGAAGAATTAGGCATCAGAATTGGGGGAAGGCTTATTAACCATCTATGTTATGTAGATAACATAACCTTGCTTGCTGAAAGCGAGGAATTCTTGTGGCACTTGCTGATAATGACCAAGGATTGCGGTCTTCATTGCAACTCATTCCAACCCAATGTAAAGAAGAGCAAAGTGCTAACAACTGAACCTATGGAAAACATCATGATAAATGGAGAAAAGATTAGACTTGTTAAGGATTTTGTCTTGCTTCGATCCACAATCAATTTTCATGGAAGTAGTCATCAAGGGATCAAAAGAAGTATTGCATTGGTTAAATTTGCCGCACAAAACCCCTTTAGAGTATTGAAAAGCAAGGGTGTTACTTTGAAGACTAAGTTGTGCCTGATTTAAACCATGGTATTTTCAATCTCCTCATCTGCATTTGTAAGTTGGACACTGAATAAGAAAGACAGAAGAAGAATAGATGCATTTGAAGTGCAGTGCAGTGAACAGACTGCTAAAAGGACAAACAAATCTGTCTGGGAAGAAGTGAGTCTGGAGCACCCTTAGTAGCAAGAATGGAGAGACTTTGTACTTTGGACCTGTGGTGAGGAGAGACCAGTCGTTGGAGGAGGACACTTGGATGCCTAGTGAGAATCTAAAGTTAACATGCCATATGTCTAAATCAAGACATTTAAAATTTTCATTTCTCATCTTCATTCTATCAGATTTTTCTCTAGTCTTTCCCATCTCATGAAATAGCAATCATATTCACTTTGTCACTTGGTACCCAAACCTAGAAATCACGCATGATACCTCTGTTTGCTTCATACCCATATAAAACCCACCAGATACAGTTAGTGCTTTCCCCTTTATAATAGACACTGAATCTGATGACTTCACATTACATCCACTGCTGCAAATCTAGTGGTGGCATCTCATTTCTCCAAAACCTCTCTCCTTTCTGTCACTCTTATCCTCTTAAAATCACTCACCCTTGTTCAGCAGCTGAAGTCTTCTTGCTGCAGCTCAAAACCTCAATAATATTCAGAACAACATCCACACGTGTTACTGGGATCATAGGACTCCACATGATCCAGCCTTGCTCAAAACTCTCAGGACCTAGCTCCTAGTTTCTCTCTCTCTAACATTATCCTAGCAACACAGATTTTTGCAACAGTTTTTTGGTATTTAATCCACCTATCACACAATTCAATAGCAACACATATATCTTGTGCCTTTCGTTGAATACACAGTGCTTATTCTTGCATTCGATGCTTTTCTTCCCCTTTCCCCCCTGCCTGAAGCACTATTCTTCCATGTGGGGTATTCCTTCAGTTCAATCACATCTCTGCTCAAAAGACACATGCTACGAGAGCCTTTCCTCTTTCCCCTATTGTTGTTTTCTATTTCAACATGTTATTTTAGTTTGTCTTAGATCGCTTAAACCACACAATATTATATATTGAATTGCTAATGTGTTTATGATCTATCGTCCTAATTGGAACTATCAATTCCATGAGGGTAGGCTCTTTGCCATTCTTGTTCCTGTCACTGTATGCAATGTCTAGAACAATTTCTGGTAGGTAGTCAATACTCAATAAATATCGGGATTAATGATAAAATATTGCAGACAATATTGTTTTGAATCAATATAATCTATTGAAATCTGACTCAGCTTTGAGATTGATTTCTCTCCTTACATGGCCTTCTGTTGATTCCCTCATATGAAGAAGAATGACTGTCAGTAAAACAGTGATAGTTTAGATTTAAATATTAAAAGCATCAATCATAATAATGTCCCCTGTTTTAATAATACAATGTTTTTATAGGTACTTTCTTATATCTATTCCACTTAATCCTTACAATTCTTTATTAGTATCTCTACTTTTCAGATGAGACAATAAAAATTCAATGGAGCTAAGGGGCTTGAAGTTCACATTGCTAAAAAATGAAACAGAAGTTTAGAAAGTGATGTTTATCTGACTTTTCATCAAGGATTTGTCCTACTATATACACTCCCAAAACCTAAGCAAATTATTTTCTGCCCTGTGTCTGGTGTAATGTAAAGGACGCACATTTTATTTCATTTAAAAATTTTTATTATTAATCGATTTATTAGTATATAATAACATATTATGAAATTTATAGTTATATATACTAATATATTATTATAAAATTTATTATTATATTAATTAATATACTACATATATCATATCATTACATAGTTCAATCACATCAAGTAGAATTGTACAGTTGCTACCATAAGCACTTTCCAAACATTCTTTTTCTTCCTGGACTCCTTGACATTGTCTCCCTTTTCCAATCTGTGCCATGACCTCCCTGGCCCCCAGCTCACATTCCATGGCTCACATGGTGGAAATGTAAAACACTTCTTTTGAGAAGAAAAAATTATATATATATATATATATACATATATATGCGTGTGTGTGTGTTTCAATGATCCTAAAATGTGCTGGCATGTGCAAATACGATCCGTCATTATGGGGGATGAGGGACAAGTGTCATAGGTCGGGTGCCAGGGAACACGATCCACTGTGAGGGCTGTGCTGGGACCCTAGCTGGTAAAAGGGACAGCACATGGCAAGAGCCAAGTGAATTAATCCCGAAGAAAGGTTGTATATACGTGCAGCATATATAATCTAGGGTTCATTTTATTTTTTTTAATTAGAATAATTTATATTTATTTATATGATACATATTTTTGTTCTATAGGGTTCACCTAAAATATTAACACCAAAGATTCATTTTTTAAAAATCAGCAGTCAGCTAGCTAACCACTTAAAAGCATGACGAAAAAATATTTTATATGAGACATGTATTTTTATTATTCTTGAGTATTCCCTCTCTACCTGTCTGCTTTTCTTATTGACATTGTTTAGCTATCTCTTTAGATAATTGGTAGTCAATGTTTGTCAAAAATTATTAAATTCTCAATATTAGATGAAAGGTTGGTTGTTCAAAACCACCCAGGGGAATTTCAGAAGATAGATCTGCTGATCTGTTTTTGAAATGTCAATTCCTTGAAAATTGTATCAAGCAGTTTTACACTGGACATATGGGGTCTCCACGTAGAATAATCAATTTAACAGAAAGTAACAATAATAATAAGTAATATGAAGAGAGCTTGAGGTAACTCATGAAATGAAGTATGGATGGACTATAAGAATGTCTATCCCCAAACCCAATATCTTTGGAGGGGAGGCTCATCCTTAAAGAAAACAACAACAAAAACATTGCCTTCAAGTAAACTATAACCCATAGAACTGCTTCTTAGGGTTTCTAAGATTGTAAATATGGTAGCATCAACCTCATCCTCTCCTACAGAAGGGCTGGAGTGATTGACCTGCCAATCTTGCACCTAGAAGAATAATGCTTAAGCCACTGCAGCACTAGAACCCATTCTTCGAAGAGAGGATATTATTAATATAGGGACTGCGGCTAAACTAGACCCAAAACCAAAAGATTACCTTGCCAGCAGGACTGATTCACCATGTAATCTGCCACTTCTGTTCATTAAGTGAGTGTTACATTTGGTAAAATTGTTCTCTCAAAATTTCTTCCTCGATGGTCTCTCAGAAAAGAGGAAGATCCTCAGAGAAAGGGCATCATAACTTATTTGTGAATGGTCGGACTCCCTCCCAAAACACAGGTCAACTTTTTATCTTGTATCGTCATTGGAAGGAATTGGAAATAAGAGAAGAAAAACAGGGAGACCACAGAATATTTAGAGCAAATGTAGTGG
>NW_022103906.1:37233575-37234466 GCF_000313985.2 Echinops telfairi
ATTTTCAACTACACAAAAGGTAACTATGCATGAGGATTTCTTCATCTGGAATACACAGTGTGGCAGTTACATAATCTGTCAACTTGAAAAGGGGTGGAGTCTAGTCTGTCAATCAGGTCAGAGCAAATAATGCCTCTGTGTGGGCATGTCCTTCTCCTGAGCATTCTGAGAACTCCTGTCATCTTCCCTGGAGGTGGGACACACACTCCCTGCGAGACATCCCTGGTGAAAATAAGATGGAGCTGTGCTGCTTGAACCAGAGCACTGGGGCTGGAGGAGCCAGGTGGAGGCCCACGCCAGCACAGAGATGCTTCCACCACCACTGGGTCCATAAGACTTTCCATCCACTGGCGTGTGGATCTTCCTGTGTTTGGCATTATTGCATGGCTGTGTGAGTCTGAAGAGGAATTTATAGACTGCTATCAGACATAGAGACTAATATTGGACTTACGGATTTGATCTTGACTCTGCTGGAATGTTTTCTTAATACAATTACTCTTTGATATAAAATTCTCTCTTACACACATATGAGTGCCTCTGGGTTTGTTTCTCTTGACAACCCAGACTAACAGACACAGAAATCAAAGTGACCGTTTCTGTGGGGAGGGTTGATGGAGAAGCTCAATATCAGTAGATAAAATGAGGCCAGGGGCTGACAGTGGAATAAAACTTCAATTGCTTATAGATAACTTCTGATTGAAGCTGAAGAAAATTAAAACAAGTTCTACAAAGCTGAAATACAACCTTCAGCATACCCCACTTGAATTTCAAGAATAGATTTGATGCTTTGAACACTAACGACAAAGGACCTCGTGAGCTATGGGTGGGCCTCAGGACCATCACACCTGAAGAAGGCAACATTTCTTTAAAAAAAAAAAAAAAAAACAGGAA
>NW_022103906.1:37244171-37246336 GCF_000313985.2 Echinops telfairi
GAGCCCCCAATAAAATGACGGAAAAAAAAAGAAATGAAGATGGTATTTGCCTCGTGTACTTTGTTCATTCTATCAGGAGGGATCAGACTCTAGAAAAAAGCATCATGCTTAGTAAAGTAGGAGGCCAATTAAAAAGAGGAAGACTCTCATTGAGGAGGATTGACATAGGGGCTACAACAGAGGAAAGATTGTGAGGAAGGCAGAGGGCCAACAAGTGTTTTGTTTTGTTGCCGTCTCGACCAGTGTGATAGTATCACTAACACTAGCAACATAATTTTGTAGCAATGATCTTTGACTTATCCTAGTATATATGAGTTTAGGTCCAGGGTATGTCCTGTTCTATGTGTTACAAATTGTTTTGGTTTCACACATTCTCATCTGCTCAAACATATGTGCATCTTAGTCCAGGTATTTCGCTAACTAATCATGAAGATATTTCAGTCCTTTCTAAATAGTCTCAGATAAGACTTTTCAGTCCCGAGGATAAAGTAAATAGTCAAAAGTAGAAGAATGTGACTTATATGTAATGTAAGGAATTTTAACTCAGGCCTTCATTTATCTTATGAGCTATTCTTTCTTTTAGATACTCTTACTGCTGGTATGTGGTTTTAAACTCCTTTTAGAGTTTTACATTTACCCACCCACTAGAAGTGGGAGCTGAAAATTAGTCTCCCTTCTCCATTTATAGTCCATGTAATTTCCCTCATTCCATCATAAAAATAAAGACTCAGAACATTATATTTTAATAATTTTATGCCTTGTTCGGTGGTCTGCAAATTCCTTGTGTGAATGGATTACATTAGAATGTCCTGGGAAGTATATTATGATTGTAGATTTCCTTGCCTCCACTCAATTACTTGAAAACATATCCTGGGCGGGGATTTGGGCTTTTTTTTTTAAGCAAAAACAAATGCAATTTTCATTTCAACTTAGTTTAGGAATTTATAACAACAAAATACTTGTCTTTTTTGCAAAGTCAGCTATTACTGTTTTTTAAATCAATCAATCAATTAATGGATGACATTCATAAACCATAAAAAAGACATACAGAGCTCATTTGAGTCTTCTGTATCCCTGTTTCCAGACAAATGAAAAATTACTCTTTGCAAGATTAAAGCAGTTCAAATTTCTGCAAAAGAGTGCGATGTAGTCGGTAGTATCTGGCCAGTGCTTCTGGGAGAGAAGAAACAAACAATGGAAAAAGTCAGATAAATGCTTTAAAAATACATCTGTTTAAGACATCAAATATACATAGACTGAACATCCGGAGAGTGAGAAGATGTCTAAGTAGCCTGATCATATCCAATCATTTTTACAGCTGGGGCATTTACCATTTCTGACCAGAGAGGCAGGAAAGGGTTTGCTGAATGAATATTTGGGGGGAATGAAATATCAGTAACATTTAAAAATTACTTTGTGATATTGGACAAACAATTTGGAATTTGGAGAGAATAACCGTGGTAAAATATGGATGAACTTGGAAAACATGATTCAAAGTGAATGAAACTAGGCACAAAAGACAATATATTGTATGATTTCATTTATATAAAATATCCATAAGTGGAAAATGTTTAGTGATGGTAAGTAGACTAGTGGTTGCCCAGGGGTGGGGTAGAGAGCTGGGTAGAAGAGCGGAGTGATTGCTAGTATATTTCTTTTGAGGTAATGAAAATACTTTGAAATTAATTATGGTAGTGTCTATAGAATTTGGTGAATATCTTAAACTACATTGAATTGTACACTATAAATAAATGAAATATATCTCAATAAATTTCTTTTAAAAATACACAAATCAACATATAAATAGTGAGGTATATATATTAGAGAAAGTGTATGCAAACAGGGAACTGCTTTAATACAATTGTGTGTATGCTCTATTGAACAGCTACAAAAACACTGCACTCAATAATGACATATTTACAAAAAATAAATTTATCATATTTATAAGCTGTGTAATAAACACAATTGATAAGATTGATATCCTTTATGTCTATGAACATAAAAAAGGTGACCAGAAAACCCCAATCAATATGAGTTTTCCACATTATTTTTTGAAATCCACAGGTCAAAGTAGATATTATAAGGGAAATTTGACAGTATTTTAAAACATATGACAATGAAAAATTTCATAAGAAAAACAAATATGTGAGATGCAACTAATGCAG
>NW_022103906.1:37247105-37263681 GCF_000313985.2 Echinops telfairi
ACAATCTCTTTCAGAAAATGGAAAAACAAACAAGTGAATATCCTGCCGCTCTATATGAAGTTAACATAGAAGTGGACTTCGGAGAGTTTGTGGAAGGAGTTCATTACTCATTCATTTATCCCAAGTTTTTGAAGCCCTTTCATATTCTCAATTCTAAATCTTGACAAATAACATCACAAGGATGTAAACATAGAGAATTATTTCAAATAAATATATGCGCGAAAATCACAAATGATTTGAACCAATTTTTTTATTCAAGCAACTTATATGATAAATGGAGAAGTTGAGGTTTTCATCTTGCTTGAATCCACAATCAGTGCTCATGGAAGCAGCTGTCAAGAGATCAAAAGATGCATTCCATTAGGCAAATATTCTGCACAAGACTTCCTTAGAGTATTGAAAAACAAGGATGTTGCTTTGAAGATTAAGGTGTAACTGACGCAAGCCATTGTATTTTCAATTGCCTTGCATGCATGTTAACGTTGGTCATTGACTAAGGAAGACTGCAGAAGAATCAAGGAATTTGAACTGTGGTGCTAGAAAAGAATGTTGAAAGTCCCCTGAACCGCTAAAAGGAAAAACTGATCTGTCTTGGAAGTAGGGCCAGAGTGCTCCTTAGAGGTAAAGATGGCAAGACTTCATCTGACACACTTTGGACATATGAGAAATTACAATCCATACTGAATTGTAATCCATACTGAAGGCTGCAACCCTTGATCTTCATCAGCAAGTGCTTCAAGTGCTCCTCACTTTCATAAGCACGTTTGTGCCATTTTTCATGTCAGCAGTAATTAATAAGCCTTACTCCAATGCCGCATTTTTATTAACAGACTAGAGTTTCACTGATTACTAGCTTGGCATGCAGATGAATAAATATGGTAAGAGGTTACAACCCCGGCACACATCTTTCTTGATTTTTTTTAAAATCAATTTATTGGGGCTCATACAATTCATCACAATACATAGATCAATTGTGTAAAGCACATCTATACATTTGTTGCCCTCATTATTCCCCAAATTCGCTTTCCTCTTGGGTTCTCGGTCTTTCTTGATTTTAAGCCATTCAGAATCCCCTTGTTTTGTTTACACAGCCCCTATCGATCTATAGGCAGGTTCCTCATGAGCACAAGGAACTGTTCTGGAATTCCCATTCTTTTCAAGTTTATCCATAGCTTGTCATGGCCCACACAGTCTAGTGTCCTGGCACAGTCAATAAACCACAAGTAAACATCTTTCTGGTATTCTCTTCTTAGCACCAAAATCCATATGACATCAGCAGAGATATCCCTTGTTCCACATGCTCTTCTGAATCCTGCCTTAACCTCTGGCAGTTCCCTGTCAATGAAATGCTATAACCATTGTTGGATTATCTTCAGCAAAATTTTACTTGCATGTGATATCAATGATATTGTTCTCTAATTCGAATACTTCTTGGCTCACCTTTCTTGGAATGGACACAAATATAAATCTCTCCTAATCGGTTGACCAAGTAGCTGTCTTCCAAATTTCCTGGGTTAGAGGAGTAAATGGTTCCCATGGTTCATCACCTTATAGGAGCCTGGGTTTCGCTTAATGCTTTCAGTGATGCTTAAATTTCTTCCTTCAGGACCATTAGCTCATGCTCATATGCTATCTTCTGAAATGTTGGAATGTTTACTAGTTCTGTTTGGTACGGTGACTCTTAGTATTCTATCTTCTTTTGATGCTTCCTCCATCATTCTGTAATTTGCTCATAGAATCTTACATTATTGCAATTGGAGTCTTGAATTTTTTCGTGGACCTGTTTTAATTTTCTTTACCTTTAACCTGAACTTAACACATGACCAATTGATGGTCCATTCCACAGTCAGCCACTGGCCTGGTGTGAGCTGTTGAAATTGAGCTTCTCCATCTTGTCTTCCCATAGATGTAGGCAATTTGATTTGTGTGCCTTCTCTCTGGGGAATTTCATGTGTATATTTTGATTCGTTGAGAAAAGGTATTTTCTATAAACAAGTCATTGGTTTTGCAAAATTCTCTCATTCAATCTCCAGCTTTGTTTCTATAATCAAGAACATATTTTCCAACTATTGTTCCTTCTTCTTGTTTCCAACTTTTGCATTCCAATCACCAATTATTATCAATGCATCTTGACTGGACATTTGATCAATTTCCAACTGAAGATGTCAATTTCTGCATCATTAGATTTTGTACTTGGTGCAACAATTTGAATCATAGTTGTACTTATTGGAATTCCTTTAAGATGGATAAATAAAATCCTATCACAGACAGCATGGTACTTCAAGATTGACTTTGCAATATCCTTTTTGAAAATGAATGTCAAATCATTCCTCTTGATTGTGTCATTCCTGCTATATTACTGTATGATTCACTGACTCAAAATGACCAATGCCAGTCCTTTTCATCTTACAAAGGTGTAAGATATTGACCTATATTCATTTCATTTTTGACAACTTCCAATTTTCCTAGATCCATAATTTGCACATTCCAAATTCTGATCAGTAGCATATCTTCACAGCTGTTTCTCCTTCCCTTGGTTGTGCCCATATGCAAATGAAGATTCTGAAGGCTTCACTCTCAGGCTTTACTCCACTCTTGTCACTATGGTTGAATACACTCAAAGAAAGCAGGGCCTCCTCAGTCACATTTTGAGTGCCCTACGACTCTCGCTTCCCACAATTCCTACAATTATCTGCTTCCATTCATTAGGTCTTTAATATCTGACAATGCTTTGATTCCATGCATAAGGTTTTCCGTGGCTTCTTCCTCTGAAGCAGGCAATAGATTCCTTCCGTGCTGTCTTTTCTTCATCTGGAAGCTCTGCTGAAACCTGTTCACATTGGGTGACCCTGTTGACATTTGAAATACCAGTAACATAGCTTCCAGTACCACGGCAACACACAAGCCACCACAGTATGATAAGCTAGTTGGTATTCATGGTATTGTTTGACAGTTTCCAAAATCAGTTGGGTCATCTTTCTTTGGAATGGACCCAAAAATAAGTCAATTCAAGTCAGTTGGCCAGGTAACTATCTTCCAGTTTTAGGGGTATAGACACTGAGTGCTTTCCATGATTCATCCGGTGTTCTGAAACATAACAATTGGTATCATGTCAATTCCCAGAGTCATATTTATTGCTAATGCTGTCAGTGCAACTTGGGCTTCTTCCTGCAGTAGCATGGGTTCTTCGTCATATGTTACCTCCTGAAATGTCTGAATGGAAACCCGTTCTTTTTGATACAGTTACTCTATGTACTTCAAAGTAGATCTTGAAGTGTTCGTCTTGAGGATAAATGTGACTCTCTTACTCTTGATTTGTCATTCCTGTTATAGTAAACCAGATGATGGTCTGATTCTAAATCGCCAAAGCCAGTCCACCTCAACTTACTAATGCCTAGCACATCAACTTTTATGCATTGCATTACATATTTGAAAGTATTGCGGACTGTCAGAAGGACATTGTAGAAGAAGTGCAGCAAGAATGCTTTTAGAACTACATTGGACATGTTTTCTGGTGAGACTAGTCCTTGGAAAATAACATTTACTTGGTAAATGAGAAGGTCAGGGAAAAAGAGAGATGAATTGATGGGGTGGCTACAATGGTGGACGCAGACATGATATCAATTGGGAAGAGGGTACAGGATTGGACAGTGTTTTGTTCTGTGACAACTGTCTTATGATGAATCAGTCCTTATTCAAAGGCAACTAACACAACATTAGCAGATTGAGTGTCAAGTTTAATGCCAACAATATAATATTTAGGAATACACTTTGTTCTATGTAAAGCAATATACATTTTAAAAAAATTCTCCATTATTGAGATGCTTCCTTATTAGATACTTGCTGAGATTGATTTATGCCAGTTTCAGGCCTGTTTGCCCTTTGGTCCATTGTTTGTGTTTCCCTTGTCCTGCTGTGTACTGCAGAGTACAGAGAAGCTGACCCTCGATGGCTGCATGTCCACGCTGCTATTTTAGCTTATTTCAAGCTGAATTTAGTCAGCGGGAGGCCAGGGTAGGAGATTAAAGGGCGAAAGAAAAGAATATCTAGGTTACTTCTCTTTTCTCAGACAGCATTTCAAAGGCAACGATGTCATTTTCATTCTCCCTGCATCCATATTACATATCCATCATGCCTATAACTTTTCTAGGATCAGCTGATCTTGGTTATTAATCATTTCCAATAATGCCATTTCCTGCTTCTTTTCCTCCCCACTTCCCACTGAGTCCCCTTCCTGTCAGCTTTTGGCTTCTCATTTCTTTTGTCATCCGTGTAAGTGATTTCCTGCTTTTGAGCCCTGTTATAAATACTCCAGGTACTGTTGGCTGGACGGATCTGACTAACATAACTCCTCATCTTTCAGATTGCAAATTTACAACCATCTTTTACTCACATAAGCATGAATTGATTATTTCATTAATGTCACAAGGAGTAGGAGGCCAATAACTTTACTTGACATCATCAACAGATCTTGATTCTAGAAATTATGGTTTCAGTTAAATTAGTCAGAGAAGCCCACGATTGATGACAAGCTTCAGCATGTCATCGCATATATCTACCAAATTCATAACAAGCTAGGAAAAAGGATGCAGCATTATTTCCTTTGTACTAGATGTAAAACTTGAGTCAGATAAAGTAGCATTCTCACAGACTTCTTGGGTAAAAAGTGGTGTAAGACATAGCTAATCTTGAGCAGGGTCCTCAATGTATGGGGAATGCATTATCGCTTTACCTTCAATATGCAGAGGACCACTAGTTCTTCCTCGAGTCTTTTATTTTATGAATGGATAAACAGAGATGCAAAATAAGTTTTGTCCAGGGCCCAAAACACAACAACTCATGAATTCCAAAATAATACTTCCATCAAAGCAAGGCTTCAAAGACTCCTCTAAAAGTTATAGTTCTCCAATATCACCATTCTTACCTTGAAAGCCAAATAGAATAAAGTTGTTGCTGTGACCATTTGCACCATATTTCATAATGGCATGAATCCATGTTATAAAAACATCACATTCCTCATGGGTCCTAGAAAAATGTTCTCAATTCCCTTCAACACAAAATCATTAGTTTCCATACTACATACAGAACACCATGCTATAAACTTCTATGGGCAATGTCGTCTTTATATCATTTTTCTTCCACTAAAAACTACATAGTCAATATATTTAATGGTTTAGTTTTTAATTCAATAAGTATCTTTCAAACACATGCAATGGAATAGGCACTATTTGGGGGTAATGATGGGAAAACAATAAATAATATGGAAATGGTCCTTGCCCTCCTGGAGCTATGAAGCTGATAGAGGAATCAGACACAAAGAAACTGCAAATAACTATGATAAAGTGTGATGAATGCTAGAAAGGAGACAAACTGGATTCTGTCACGGGGAATAAAGGGTTACTGGATATCCCATGCAAGCGTGCTTGTTGGACACAGCACATGTCCTGGAGGCGTCATTCATGTCATGGACATGTTTCGCCCTTCCATCTTCCTTTCAAAATCTGCAGGTGCCACATACTATCCCTTTCTTCTGTAAAACCCAAACTCGCTGCCATTGAGGTGATTCTGACTGACAACAATCCTCCAGGACAGAGTAGAAATATCCCAGGAGCTTCCAAGAGTTTTACGTCTTTATGGGCGCAGACAGCTTCATCTTTCTCCTGCAGAGCAAATGGTGGGTCCGAACTGCGGACCTTGTGGTTAGCAACTCAATTGATAGCCCACCACACCACAAGGCATCTTAATGTTATTATGATAATAACTGCTACCATTTTCAGAACATTTATTAAATGGGAGGTACAGGGTTGAAATATTTACTAATGTTACCTCATTAAATATCACAACAACCTAGACTAGATATCATTTCACCCAATTTAACATACCTCAGATTTGTTGAGTTGTGATTTTTAACCCAACTAGTCTGGCTTCAGAACCTATGCCCTTAACCCATTTTCTCAAAATGGTACATGGTTTAGAGGAAAACTCCCATAAATGTTAGCTATTACTAGAGGTAGAATAATGTAGTTATAAGGAGTATAAGTTCTATAAATGAAGACTCTTGTTTTCCAATTGGCTTTTGAGATTATCCTAAAAGAAGTTATTCTATGCCCCCACGGTATCTTTAGGGAGAGCCTCCATGAATCCAGCTGCCATGGGACACCGGCCTTCCTTGCTTTAGACAGACGTATGCACTATCCCCAGTTCATTCAGCGTGCAGTTTCCATCTTTCTTTCTCACCAGCACATCATTTAAAGAGATGTGTATCTAGACCACAAGTAAAAGTTTGTTTAGCATTCAATTTTTTTTCTTCCCAGAGACTCCTACTGTAGTCTCCAAGCTCCCTAAATATATACGTAAATAACATAAATTGACAAGAGGGTGTATTTCCTTCCCTCTTTTGCGCTTTCCCTTTCAAACATACTGTTAGAATATTACGAGTGTTGTGTGGGAGAAAATCACAGACATTTGCAATTCCGAAGTACTAGGAAACCTCACATCATGATATTAATTTGATAAAAAGACAATTCAAAGCCAAGGGTGTATTTAGACATGTCATTTTATTAAATATCATAAACTCTGCTGTGTTAGAGGCACAGTGGAACCAATAAACCATTAATATGGCATCATGCAATAGCCAAGAGCAGAATATGAACCAGCTTTGATCAAGAGCAGGTGTGAGCACAAAGCAGAAAGTAAATTGTTCAATCAATTAATGGGAACAGAGTTAAACACGCTTGTCTATCAGTAGGCTATAAATCATTGCATACCAGTGGGAAAGGCTATAATAATTCCATAACAAAGCTCAGTGATTCTAAAGCACTCTGCAGTAAATCTTTTATCAGCCTCAGCCTGGCATCTCTGTCCCAAGAGCCAATTTGTATTTTGTGTGTTCAGCCCAAGTCAGTGCTCAGAAAAGAAGATTTCAGTTAATGGGTCTACTGAACAACACTCCAAACATTCACATACTAAAACTGTATGAATACCCATAAGTTTAGCAAATTATATTAATTGTTGAAACATGCAGAGACAAAGTAAAACATGCAGAGACAAAGACAAAAAAAGAATAGACATTTGGGGTAGAAATAAAGAAGCATTTCAGAGAAGCCAGGGAAAATGAAGAATCACTTAAGCAAGTGGCCATCCACACATTTTCAACTTTTAAAATTAATATTGGAAGAATTTTGCCTCTTTTCTCCCACCTTCTTCTAGAGAAATCTTTTTTCTTTTTCTCCTCTTTGACAAATCTGTTCCATGTCTCTCTAAAGAATGCTCTCAAAGCTGAAAACTGCTTCCCTTTACCTAGCTGAAATCAGAAGCAAACTCCCTGGACAGGCAGAAAAACCACACTTGGGAATCTGTAAATCTTAACATCTCAAAAAAAAAAACTGCAAGCAAAGGAGGACATGTTCACCTTCAGATGTGCTTCCTTTTCCTTCTCTGGCCTTAGCAAGCTCTATCCACTGCTCCATCTCTGAAACTGTAAACTCAAGATGCTTACTCCAATAAATCCTACTGAGAGGCTCAGCTTCTCCGCACACCCTGAGACTAATTTTCACCCATTGAAAGGAATATGTGTCGAGGCTTCCAAACTTCCTGCCATCAAGTGGATGCCAACTGATAGTGTCATTATATGTCAAGGTAGAACTGCCCCCATGGATTTCCCAGGCTGTACCCCTTTACCAGACTAGAAAGTCCATATTTCTCATGCAGAGTGACTAGTGGTTTCGAACTGCTGCCCTTGTGCTTAGCAGCCCAACATGCAACCCACTATACTACCAGGGCTCCATTATGAGGAGGCTTAGTGTAGTGGAAACTCACCACTTAGTCTTAACTATTGAGTAACCTTGAGTACGTTCACTTTTGGACCTTGGTAGCAATGTTTTCCATGATTGGAGCTAGTGTTCCTCAGTTATAATAAAGTTTGTGCCTTGATACCACTGATTTTTGTTCCTGAACCTCAATACCTCAGTGTTTGTTCTCTACAAATACCACCAAGATATTTGCTTTTATCTGCTTATTACTGATCTTCATCACTTTGTTCTATATAGACTATATAGATGAATGATCCTTTCTCACATTAATTAATCTCTGATTTAGAATTGAGTCTTGATTCTTCCCTTCCAAATATTTACTGAATGCAAATTAAAATGGGGGCTAGAGAGAGATGTAAATTTTTTGACCTGAAGAATAAATGAGGGTATCAACATTTGAATAAAATAAGGATCTAGTCCTACCTTTGGATCTGCATGGCATCTGGACTCTGCTCCATCCTTACTTAGCTTAAAGAACAGAGACAGAGATTCTAAAAAGGGCATAAATGTATTACTTAAAATTGATAAACCCAATAGTCTTCATTTATAGACTGTTCTAGTTGAAATCAATATTTCCCACTGACTTAACTGAATGGTTTTCCTTATGATCAACTATTTTGTCTAATGAAGTACCCTGATGTTGCATTGGTTAAGCATTCAGATACCAGAGGTTAACGGTTCAAACCCACCAGCCTCCAGGGGAGAAAGGGGAAGTGGTCTGATTCTTTAAAGATTGGAGTGTTGGAAACTTTAGTGGAAAATTCTACTCTGCCATATCCTGTAGTTACACATTGGAATTCACTAAATAACAACAGGGTGAATAACATCAAAACTAAAGTTTGATCACAAATTAATGTCTACATTGAAAAAAGTTGAAGTAATTTGGTAAGAGTTATATCAACTTGATGCCTAACATATGAAAGTGATATGAGATTATCCACCCAGACATTTGAATGGTAAGAACTGAGCAACCCAGTCAATATCTTCTAGCTCTTGTATCAATTAATTACATATACATACACAATACATATCCAGGAATGATAACCCTTCATCACTGAAAGGTAAACATAATCCATTTGTTTATTTTTCTTGCTTTCTGGGAACATTTGCCATGATTTCTACAGCCAAATGTAGTCTAAGGCTTTTTGTTGTGAGAAAACTGTCCAATCAAAAGGGATCCAATGTACTCAGACTCCTTCATTTCTCTTTCTTTCTCTCTATAGATTATATAGATGGGGGCATAGGTTTGGTTTGATAACCCCCCAAAATGAAATTATTTTTCAAAGCTATGTACTTAATGTTTTTTTTTACATAACAACCTTTTCATCTTCAAAGTACCCTCCATTACACTTAATACATTTGTCGAATCTGCAATTCCATTCATGGAAACATTTTCCAAACTCATCTGTTTAGATGGCTGACAGCACCTCTCTCATTTTTTTTTTTACCTCTTCTACATTCTGAAATATGTGTCCTTTCATGTCCCACTTCATTCTCAGAAACAAAAGAGAGCCACATGGAGCAAGGTCAAGTGAGTAAGGTGCTTGGGCAAGAGAGGCATGCTATTTTTTGGCCCCAAACTGGCATACTGAAATGACTCATGAGCAGATGCATTGTCATGGTGACAAAACCAGTCCCTTGTCTGCCACAAACCAGGCCTTTATAGTTGTACATTGTTATACAATCTTTTCAGAACCTCTAAATAGAAACTTGATTAACAGTCTGACCTGGTGGAATGAATTCCAAATGCATTACTTGAGTCAACATTTTCATCCATTCAGGAACTTGACGGACATCCAGAACTAGGATTATCATCAATTGACATTTCACCTTTTGAAACAAGAAAACCACTCATACACTTGAGTTTTTCCCATAGCACTAACCTTGTAAGCTATGTTCAACTTCACAAGTTTCTGCGACATTTTTCCTGAGCAGGGAACAGAATTTCACAGCTGCATACTGTTCTCTTAAATCAGCCATCACAACAAACAAGATTCAAATGAAGCTGCTTTCAGGAAAAAATCCACTGTGATCAGAGAGAACCTTCCTAGGTAATGCCACTTTCCAGGGTGCACCAGCTCAGAGTGAGTTGTTTCACGGTCACCTAGTAGGAAAAATGCATACTGGGAAAGCTCCACTCAGTGGAGCTTTTATTTTTCCTTCCTATTTTGGGATTATCTAGAGATGATAGATGATAGATAGAAAGATAGATAGCTAGCTAGCTAGATAGATGATAGATAGATAGATAGATGATAGATAGATAGATAGATAGATAGATAGATAGATAGATAGATAGATAGAAAGATAGATAGATATGGCTTTCTACTCCCATAAAGAGAGTTATAGTCTTAGAAACTCACAGGGGCAGTTTTACCGTCTGTAGGGTTTCTATGCGTCTGCATTGACTTGAAAGCAGTGATATATGTATTTATCTCCAAATGAAAAAATCAAACTTAAAATTGACTCTGATTAATAATGGCCTTATTGGAGAGAGTAGAACTGCTTCTGAGAGTTCCAAAACGGTAGCTTTTTGTGGGAACAGGCACGTTCATCTTTCTCTTTTAGAGAAGCTGGTAGGTTTGCGCCACTGACATTTTGATTCATAATCTAGTGGAGGATATGCCACAAAGATACATATGTCTTTGTGTGTGTGTGTATACATACACACGTATATATGCACACATACATACCTGTAATATATATTCTAATATATGTCTGTTGCTAACCAAACCTATGTCCACATCTATATATACTCTCCAAACTTCATTTTCAATTGTAAATAGAATAGAAAGTTGAAAACCAGAGAATATCTAAAGACAATTCTACCCCAGAGAGAATGAACTCCCCAGAGACCAAACAAATGTCTTCTATCCTTCTGTACTGTCAGCAGTGATGGAAGAAATACCCCACATTTCAGATCTCAAGACTAAGAACAAACACTCTAAAAGATCATTCTAGAAAACTAGCAGCGCACTTTAATGAGAAACATATTATGCATTAGATCATTAATAATTACCTGAGGATTATGAATTTTATCAGTTAGTAAGATGTTGACAAGCATATTATTATCTGTGGAAGTAGATATTATTTTCTTTCTTTTTTTTGACATTTTCGAATGCTCGATTTATTCATTGCAATCACACATCTAACAATCTAAAATATTACTCAAACTACTAAGGGCAAACAACTATGAGCATAAGGGCATGATAACAGCATTCTTCACACATTTCATAATAGCACCACAGTCCCAATAAGCATAGCCTCATCGGTTTTCTTCACTTAACCACAAAGTGCCTTATTCATGGACCTTAGAGACGATAGATCTAGGATTATTTTATCCCTCCGTTGAAATGGTTTCTAAGATGTACATATAAAGGGGGCAATATATGGCTTGTGGGCACTAGGCAAGATCTTTGCCTTGTTGTTTGGGAGACTGGATTAGAAGAGTAAATGTCTTTACAGCAGAAAGTTCCCTTCTTCTTTGTATTTATCCTCACATTAGGGAATCCCTTCTAACCAGAATCCAAGAACGTAAATAGCCTTGCTAAATGACAGCATTGTGACGACATTTATGGCAGATATAGTTAGGTTAAAATATAACATTTTATAAGTCAATCTCCCTTTTGACCCATTCTAAATTTAATTCTGTTTTTAATAATTTTTGCTTTCTTTTTGATGGAGGTGTTCCTTTATTTTATCATTGCTGTTGGATTTTGTTGTTGTTTACTTCCTGTTCATTTTGTAACTGGATTAGTAATCACGTAGTAACACGACAGGGAAAGTTTCAGGGAGTTCTGGAGCTCACAACGATGAGTATAAGAGAGAAGAACATGTTTTGAAGTTGATTGTTGTAATGTTTTGATTAATAGTCTCTATTTTACCCTTCTATTGGGTTCTAATATCCATTTTAATAGCCACACAGAAACTCAGATAAAATTCATGGTTAAAGCGTTTATTAAGGACGTTAACAAATTATTATTCCAGTGAGAGATGCTCAGTGTAGTTGTTTACCAGGACAGGTTACACAGTTTCAGGTTTGCTAATACAAACCCAAAGGACATACTACTCTGCTGTAAACCTCAATCTGAAGGCATTGAGATCCATGGGTAGCAAACCTAGCTCCCTAAATTAAGGGAACAGTGTTATCGCACTCCAGTAAGCCTCAGGCCAAACTCACTCAGCTGCACTTCTGTGGATCAGCAAGTCCCTCTTCCCGATGAAATGCCCAGAATCACCCCAGTCCACAAGCCGGCTTGCTGCACAAGGTCACTCATGAACTTGCTGCACGGGTTGAGAAGTCCATTCCTCTGTTCCGTGATCTGGCTCTTGGTTTGGCTGTTGCTCCGCTGATGCTGACTCTGTCATCTGGACCCAGGAGGTTGCTGCTTGGAGAGCTCAGATCCAGAGGATGTGCTGCACTCCTGACTCTTTGCTAATGAGATCGCTCTTCCTGCTTCTCAGAGGGCCCATTTTATTTATTTATTTTCTCTCCTTTTCTTTTTTGAAAAACCATTTTATTGGCACTTTACCAACATGTCATACAATTCAATAATTCAATCAAAACAAGAAGAGTTGTACAATCATCACCACATTTCATTCTAGAACATTTCATTCTTCCTTACACTCACTGTTATTCATGTAATTATTTTTTACTTGTGACAAAAATAGAAACAACAGAATATTCTCCATTTCAAAAACCTCTACATGTATAATTCAGTGCCATTTTTTATACTCTTTGTGTTGTACAATCATTATTAATATCCTTTTCCAAATTATTCAACCACCATGCACTTCAACTCAATGCCCCTTAGCAAGAAACGCTTCTTCCTTCACCCATGGTAGCCACTGGTTAAGTTTGGCTTCTGTTTTCTTTTCTTTTTTTTCAGTAGTTTTCTTTATATTGTATTCACTTATCATACATTTCCATAGTTAAACCATCTTGGGCTCATTTTATACACAGCAGGATGGCACTCTAGGGAATCCTGTTAGTAATTACATGTGAATCCTATCAGTTCCTTGTTCCACCTTTTTACCAAACTTATTCAGAGGAAGGTCATTTGGTGGGTGTGTTAATCTAGGTAGACTAGAGAAACAAATTTATTTATCACATGTGTATATGAAAAAGAGGTTTATATACAAGAGCAATTTAATATTGAGAAAATGTCCTGGCCCAGTCCAGATCAAGTCCATAAGTCCAATAGTAGCCAATATGTCTGATACCAATCTATAAAGTCTTCTTCAGACTAACAAAATACATGCAATGATGCCGAGATGCAGGAGGACCACAGGCCAGTGGGTTGTGGACTCAGTGGTGTAAGCATCTCAGTGCTAACAGGTCTCTTCGTGGCTTCTCTGGCTCCAGAGGTTTGGTTGCATCAGGGTAGGTCCATGTGGCTTGTACAGCTCCTAGGGCATAGTGCCATGTGTCTGGTCAGTAGAGTATCTCTCAGGGAGTGAGCAGAGAGGGAGTCTCCCACCTTCAAGGAGCAAATTCAGGAATTCTCAGAATTCTCAAGAGGTGGCCATGCCCACACAAAGGTCTCATTGGCTATTATTCCATTGACAGACTAGATTCCAGCCCTTCACTCTTAGTCCTCAAAAAAATTGACAAATGATTATATAACTACCAGATTGGGAGTTAGAGACTCTGTCTGGAAGAGCCACAGTAATAATTCACTGCCCCTGATGATTCTGATTGTGATGATTATTGCACAACTTTTTCAATATGACTAAACTAGTAAAATGTATGATATGTGAGTTATATGCAATAAAACTATTTAAAAACTGACAATTTCATGCTTCAACCTAATATATCTGTACCTGAATCCCCCCTTTGATTTTTGATCCCTATGCTATATCCTTTAACAAATACGGTATTCTTTGATTTATAAGAGAGACCTACCTGAATTCTTCTTTTGCCACCTGGCTTCCAGTTAATTCTATTAGTGACAAGGATAATCAGGGAACTGAAGGGCAGAAATAAGCGGTGACGTTTATTCCCCACCCAGATTCCTATCTTGATGATGTCAGTTTGACCAGCAGTCACATTATTCCAGTGACGCCCACAGCCCCTCACCATGTCCCTTCTTCTTTGACTCCCAGGTGCTCTTGCTGGTGGGAGGCGCCTTGAGTCGACTCTGGCCGCTAGGAACCTGTGTACAACAGAATGAAAGCCTGCCCTGTCCTGGATCATCTCAGTCATTCTTCTCTGTAGACCATTCTTGCAAACAGAGTGTCGCCTATCTCATGAAGGGTCTTCACCTCTTCCCAGAA
The DNA here is from genome assembly GCF_000313985.2 of Echinops telfairi. Classification (NCBI taxonomy): domain Eukaryota; kingdom Metazoa; phylum Chordata; class Mammalia; order Afrosoricida; family Tenrecidae; genus Echinops; species Echinops telfairi. The sequence continues at coordinate 37,261,190 of NW_022103906.1, forward strand.
CCTCTATGCTCCCAAGCATGCTTTTCTTATCAAGGGACTGGTCTTCCTGATAATGTGTCTAAGGTCTCAATACATGGTCTTTCAATCCTCCCATTCTAAGGAGCATTCGCGTTGTACTTTCTCCAGCATCATTTTGTTGTTGTTGTTCTCCATGACACTTTCAATATTCCTCCTCAACACCATAATTTAAATGCATCAATTCATCTCATGGCTTCTCTATGTCACCACTCATCTGTCAGTTTGTTGCATTTGTGTGTTGCTGAGCTGCTGTTTCCAATGCCAGCAGCGCTGCTTCTGGTGAACAGGTTTCAGCAGAGCTTCCAGACTAAGAAATAGGCAGCCTACTTCTGAGGGATTAGCTGCTGAAAACTTTGTAAAAAGCAGCAAAACCAACTGTGAAGCCTATCTAAATGTTAGGCCTTTGCAAGCCTCAGTCCTAAGGGAACCCCAAGATTAATAGCCTCAGGGCACTCCGTCACATATTTTTGTTAATTTCCTTAAAACTACAATTCATGTAAATAATTCCTTTATTAAAGTCTCTTGAATTACTTTGAGTATACCATGTTATTCCTATAGAGACTCAAATGAATGTAATACATAACCATATTGTAATTTGCCTTGCTTTTAACAAATGCTCAACAAATAACAGTAATTGTCACGAAAATTAGTTTTGCTGCTACTATCTCTTTTCTATCCTTTGTTAATTATACTTTGAAGCATACTTCAAAATTATTCCTATGCTGCTAGAATGACCAGTGAATTATCTTTGACAAAGCCATACATAAGTGCAATAAATTCCCTCAAGTATGTTTATTAGATTCTCCATTTGCCAACAAGCTGGTAAAGAAAATTAAGCTAGCTGAAGCTTGCCCTTGATGTCTTTAATCCTATCTGCATGCTCGGTCAAAAATGTGGGAGCTGTCTGGAAAATAATCTACCAGAGAGCTTAACCACCCTCAAGATTAATTCTGGTTTTCATTCAACGAAATTATATGACCCATTATTGAAGATAAATTGTCCATCAGACTCTAGCTCATACTTTGGTGTCCAAAAGTGTAAGAGCTAACTATATTTCTGTTTCTGATAGAAGGAAGAATGATGGATTTACTATGCATTCATAAATTTTAAACTCCAGGGAACCGCATTTGGGTAAGCTCCATCCAAGAAGAGCTTACCAGGAAGAATCCCTACAAATGTTTGCATAATTCATTGCCATTGAGTCAATGCTGACTCATAGAGACCTCCTGTGGTTTTCTAAGACCATAACTGTTCATGGGAGTAGAAAGCCCAGTCTTTCTACCATGGAACTGCTGATGTTTTTAAGCCACTGAACATGCAGATTACAGCCCAATGTGTGACCACTACACCACCAGGGCTCCCTACATATGTGTGTATATGGTCACATGATTTCATAAATTTTCAAAAGTAAAACAAACATCTCATTCCACTAGAGACTTCCCCTGTAGGCTATAATCTCTTATAGTGGTTGGAACTGAAGCAACTTTGAGAAGATTGAGGATATTGTAAAGGACAGTAGGATTGGGCATACATTAAGTTTGAGTTTACCAGGGTGTATTTATGCCATTTACAAATATTTCTGAGTAAAATTAAGCCACTGTTAGATATTCTATAAAGAATGGACACTTGGCTGACACATCTACATTAGATGCTACCAACTGAGAGGTATAAGTTTTATCACAATGTAAATGTGTCCTATAAAAAGAACCAGGTACATAAATATATGTGAGTATTAGAGGAAGCTAAAATATGCTATATATCAATGTGGGAGTTGGTCTGCATACCAATTATTTCTGATATTGAGCCTTTAAGGTTGTTAAAAGGGGATTCGATTTCCATCGATGTTAAACAAAACATATTCAACAGCCTAACATATAAACTTATAAGAGCACCATATTTTTTTTGTTATGGGATGGAAATCAAGAAAAATATTTTTTACGACTTTGCCACAGTACTACAAATAGCAATCAACGTTATTATGAAATATTGTTTTATGAAACAATATTTCATGAAACATTTTTTTAAGAAACAATGTCATGAAATCAACATACATGAAATCAACATGGAAGAAGTTTTACAACTTTTGGCGTCAATAGTGAAGCTAAAGGAAGATTTTCTAAATATGTATTCATTAAATAGCCCAGATATTGATCAACCATGGTATATAAAATATGCATTGTTTATAAGCACCCGATCTGATCCCACCACACTGAGGCAAAGCACTTGGGGAGTGCAGCGTGAACAGCAGGGGAAGGGAGCAGCAAGATTCCCATGGAATGATGAGAGTGGACACTGGGGACATGGCATGGTGCCCCAATATAACTGGACTGGAAAACATTCTTAAAGGCCAGCGATCCTTGAACTAACTACAAGCTTTTCTTTCTTGGTATATTTTAATCTGTTCTTTGTCAGTGGCTTGATGTTGTTGCTGTTTTGTTGTACAATGTTGCTTGGTTTTGCTCTGTCTTGTTTTT
>NW_022103906.1:37265194-37266386 GCF_000313985.2 Echinops telfairi
ATCTTTTGCCTAATGATAAAAATATGAATGTCCATATATAATTTTTGTACTTGTTTTCTCACAGAGATCTCTTTAACTTTTATAAGATTCAAATACATTAAAATTTGATTTCAATCATGAATAATGAGGAGTAGAAAAGTCTATCATTCAACCTAGCAGAGACTTGGGGACTAGCATGAGACATTTGCTTGCATTTTCTGAAAGTGATGTGCATGTTTCTGTACCGCAGTCTACAGTAGAGACTCCAAATATTTATTGAAAGTATTCTTATTCAGAGTCAGAATAAAAGTTATAAATAGTTCATACTTCTGATTTTATATCTGTGCATTAAAGCACCTGCAGTTGATACTCTAGAAATGAATTATCATAGATTCTCTTGTGTCTGGACCTGCACAGCAAGAAAGGTTGTGGAGAAAGAGACACAAATTCTCTGTGATATTTTCCTGAGCATTCTAGCAATCTGACAATTGTTAGAAACCCTATGGAGTAACCAACAATTTCTACATTATCAAAAATTGAGTAATTTGGGATAAGGCTAGAGGCAGAGAAAAGAAGACACTACTATGGCTTCCCTTTAAAAAAAAAATGTTCAGGCCACCTTGGCTAAATTACTTGGTTACTACTTTATGTATTGCTCCTTAACAGTATCTAGCTTAGCTGGTATCTATCTGAGGGATAAGTTCCTATTTCTCACTGTATCTCTCCTGTCTGCCTAAAGAGGTTGCCATGATGTGGTGGCAATTCCCTACTGCCCTTTTCTTACCCCACTCATCCTCACCCCCAGCTCTAAAACTTGTTACTGCATTGACAGCTGATTAGAGATGGCACTTACTCACTCTCCATATACAGTATTCTGCAAGGTCTTGTCTATAGTAGGTGACAGATAAATGGTCATCTCTATTGTTTATAGTCATATGGTTCCCTGGCTTGCTTGCTTTCTTCTAAAATTATTTTTTGACTTGGAGGAACTTTTTTTAGCTTCTCAAGTTTAACTTCTTCTGACAATTTCCAAGATTAATTCAACAGTCAGTGGGCAGTACCTGACAGGTAAGTATCTTTCAGTCAGCATCAAGACTGAATCATTCCTATCATTATCATTGCACGTTGCTTGTTGCAGGACTTGGAAACAATCACTTCTCATCTTCATGCAGTCAGTAGAATTTATTCAGGCAAGGTCCAACAGAGGGAGATA
>NW_022103906.1:37267647-37269482 GCF_000313985.2 Echinops telfairi
CCTTCACTCTTAGTCCTCTCAAGTCCCAAATTGACACCAGATTATGTAACAACTACCACAGTATCCATCTGTACCTCCATTGGAAAATTTCATGTTATTTTTACATTGATTGCTTCTCTTATGTTGAGATTTCTTAAAGCATATGTATGTGCCAGATATTGGAAAACATCATCCTTGGGGGTGAAGCTAAGGGAATGTAATTTCCCAGTTGCTGAACACCATTATCCAAAGGGTAACTGGCCATCAGGGCACCACCATGGAATTTTCAGAGAGGACAAACATCTCTGTTTTTAGCCACTTCAGGTCACAGTGGCTATAATTTTCTCTTCCTTGGATGGAATAAGTCAGGCTTCTTGATAGCTTTGAATCTAGCTGGGTTCATTGATGGCATAATGTGTATCTGGGTACTATTGATTAGATTTGTGATTTCAGGGTCTTTCTTACCTGGGAACCAGGTGGTCAATCAAATGGAGCAGTAGTTCCCACCCAACAGTCTCATCTGCTTGCACATTGGCCACGTAATTTAATCTGAAATCCCAATTCTCTGTTCCTTTGGAAACCTCCACACAAGAAGAACCCACAGGTTTCTAACTTTCCCAGATCTCCCAGTACTGTGAAGTGAGTTATAGAAATGTAATTTTAAGCAACAGTCTTCAAAAGTGCTTCCATTGATTCGTGGTGGTGGTGGTATTTGAAATCCACAGCAACCACCAAAGGCAGCAGCCCTAACAAGGCAGCATCTCACCCACCTGCTACCCTTTTCCAAGTATTGCAAAAAAACCTAGAGAACATTAACAAAATAGCATGAGAACTTCAAATAATTTTTGTTACTTGATTTTGATATTGTAGCTTACATCTCAAGATTTCAAAGATTATTACTGTGACTCTTGCATTTATCTTCTCATCCTCAACAGCGCAGTCTCATAATTTTTCCCCATAGCCTAATAGTTAAGCAATAAGACTCACAGAATTAAATAAAGGAAGAATAATAAATAAATACATTTTAAAGAATTAAATAAAAGACAGTATGTTATTAGATAAGTGTTCATTAAGCATTTGTCTTAAAAAAAGAGAGGATAGGGTATCCCTAGAAAACATGTAAACTGTTTAAAAACTGATTTAATTGAGTGGAAAGGATACTAATTTGATTGGCATAATGTCTTCTTTTATTAACAAAAACTGGGAGAGAAAATAGAGAAACGTATCATGACTATTGGGGTAAAAGTTTAGAGGTATATAAAATTATTGTTACTTCCATGTCTGGGATGATGACTAGATGTACTTTTGCCACTTCCTCCTACTAGGTACAACTGAAAACAGTAGACATTATATAAAACCAAAAAATGAACAAAAATTCAAAGGTAGGAAAAATACTGGCTGATAAGTAGTTTAAGGCTTAAAGACATGGTTGTAAGTTTCTTGGATTTTCCTTTTGACTAACACACCACAAATTTAAATCTGGAGAAAAAAGCGTGGAGGTCGGGGGGTGCTTCCATAAGATACAGATGTTTCCAGTGGAAAAAATCAGGAATAGGGCAGTATAAGAAGATTCTAACTAATTTGTACACTGTTCTTCCATAGCCAAACCATAGAGAACAAACCTTACTCAAACTATCAAAATCTGTGTCTGAAGAAAGAAATACTCTTTTAAGTGCCCTGTCTTGGTCACCTAAGGAGCAGTGCTACTCTGTTCTATATGAGTCAGAATTGACTCAGTGGTCAGGTTTTGATTTTTGCCTTTTAGTAGTCTTTAACAAAGCTGATTAGCACATCTTGTTCTCATAGAAATGACTGGTGGATTTGAACCACCAACCTTTCAGTTAGCAGTTGAGCAT
>NW_022103906.1:37270980-37272233 GCF_000313985.2 Echinops telfairi
ACATGAGGCAATAGAAAATACCATAACTTGGGTCTGGTGCACCTCAGCCCCTCAAAGAAACATCCTTGCTTTTCAACACTTTAAAAAAGTTTTGTGCAACAGAGTCACCCAATGCAACACATCTTTTGATCCCTTGACTGCTACTTCCATGAACATTGATTGTGGATTGAAGCAAGATAAAATCCTCAATAATTCCAATCTTTTCTCCATTTATCATGATGTTACCTACTGGTCCATCTGTTAGGGTTTTGGTCTTCTTTGCATTGAGTTGTAATCCATACTAAAGGCTGCAATCCTCGATCTTCATCAGCAAGTGCTTCAACTCCTCCTCACTTTCAGCAAACAAGCTTGTGTCATCTGCATATCACAGGTTATTATACCTTCCTTCAAGCATAATACCCATTTCTTTTTCATATAATCCACTTTCTTGGTTTACTGGCTCAGCATGAAGACTGAATACATACAGTGAGAGGTATAACACTGACACACACCTTTCTTGATTAGAAACCATTCAGTATGATCTTGTTCCGTTCTCACAACTATCTCTTGATTCATTTATTCGTGTGCACAATGTAGAGTTCTCAGATTCAAACTCTTTATCCTAGCCTGGCCATAGTTTTTTATGATTCACACAGTCATATGCCTTGGCACAGTCAATAAAGCACAAGGAAACACCTTTCTGGTATTCTCTGCGTTCAGCCAAAGTCCATCTGACATCAGGATGGAGTTCTCTTGTTCTATGTCCTCATTGGAATCCAGCCTGAACTGCTGGCATTTCCCTGTCAATAAACTGCTTCAACTATTGTTGGATGAGCTTCAGCAAAAATTTAACATTGTTATGTTTGAGCCCATTGATGCAGCCACTGTAATATCAATGGTATTGTCTATAATTTCACCATTCTGTTTGGTCAACTTTCTTTGGAATGGACATAAATTATGGATCTCTTCCAGTCAGTTGACCAAGTAGCTGTCTTCCAAATTTCCTGGCATAAAGGAGTTAGTGCTTCCTCGAGTTGAACTTCTTCCTTAAGCACCATTGGTTCTTGCTCATATTCTATGTCCAGAAATGATGGAATGCTGACTAGCGCTTCTTGGTACAGTGGCTCTATGATTTTGTCCAGCTTCTCGTGATGCTTCCTGCATCATTCAATATTTTCCCCATAGAATCTCTCAATTTTGAAACTTGTAGTTTGAAGTTTTTCTTCAATTCTTTCAGTTTAAGATCTGCTGAGCATATTCTTATTTGTTTTTAT
>NW_022103906.1:37275310-37276545 GCF_000313985.2 Echinops telfairi
TATACAATTCTTTAGCAAGCAACTCAGCTGATCATTGTTGCCTTATGGCTTGAACCAAACCTTCATTCCAAAATGCGTTGGGCCATTAGTAGTCATGTCAGAATTTGTTTACTATGGATTTCCATTTATTTTCATCATAGAGCATGATTATACTAAGAGATGCCAGAAGGATTTTGTTTATGTCAAACACAATCTCCTTTACCCATTCTATGTTGTATCAATCAAGTTTCCCCCTTAGTAACCAGGATGAATCACACCATCCAGTATAATTTCCTTCTTTGACTGTTAATCTACAGGCATGAAGAGCATAAAGTGGCTATGTGGCATTCTTAACTTCCATTTCAAAGGCATCAGTGTTGTGCCTCCTGGTGAGAGCATTCTTCCCTTTGTCACTAACTAATACTTCTAAACCCCCAATTAATTATATGAGAGACTAAGGAAAAGAGGCTGACTCCTAGCCTCTTTAGTCTAACAGCTTTCTCAGCTAGCTGGCCTGCAGCATAGCCTCCTCCTGTTCTGAGTGCTACTCCAAGCTAGTGCCCTTATCCGCCCCCCATCACTTCATAAATGGAACATATTAGCAGACTCATATGACTTATAAATTGCCTCCAAATAAACCCATAAGTATTCACACTTCAATATTAGTTGTGAAAAGAACCCGATGCAATACTTTATCATCCACTTTAGATGGTATCTTTAGGCATAACTCACACCACTGGATGCCTCTATATTTCTCAGAGGTAGAAGACAACCAGCATTTTGCCAAGTTATTTTCCCACATTCTAGCTCATAAATACATACCAATATACATAGTCCTTGTTTAAATGAAGCGCTGAGCTTTCATATTGTATCAATGTCTATATCCTGGTTGTGATATCAGTTCGTTGTATCATGATATTTCTACTGTGTGGACAATAAGGAAAGAGTACACGGGTTGTTGCAAATTGACGTTATGTATAACTATCTCAATTTTTTTAAGTTAAAAAACAGTCACTATAAAAACGTATTGTTATCTATTCAAGGTGTTAATTCTTAAATATGAAGAATATAAGCATATTCATAATTCAATAAAATCAAAAAGCAACCTCCTGGAATATGAAGTCAGATACAGAAATAGCAAGTGTCAGGCAAGTAAAAGTAACTTCCCTCAAAACAAACATCCCAACAAACACTCAGCAAATTTACAAGAAACACTGAATTCACCAACTCAATAAATGTACAAAATGCTGATTTGA
>NW_022103906.1:37277159-37282440 GCF_000313985.2 Echinops telfairi
CAAAATTCAAAGTGCTGCCATGGATTTCTTTATCAATTTTAAAAATGAAATGTGAAGCTGATGCAAAATGCCTCCCAATTCCTTTACAAAAGCGCAGAGATATTTGTAAACATACCTACTTCTCCCATTCTTCCACCTCCCTGCACATACGCATTAATCTCTGAATCATTCCCTCCCTTTGAGGGCCTCTAATGTTAGAGCCTGCATTACCCACATGAAATTACTTCCCTCAAAACAATTTTTGTAGTTAGGTGTCACTGGGTTTACTTCACCTCATATAGACCCTCTGAATAACAGGGTTGTGACACCCTCACCATTGTAGCTATGTTTGAGTGGATGCTGCCCCAGTCGCTGTTTCATTCCATCTCATTAGGGTCTTCTGTTATTTGACTGACCCTCTCCTTTACCCACCCTTCACCAGGGACTAGTCCTTCTTGATAATGGGTCCAGCCTTGGGATATTTAATCAGTTTATCACACAGAAACAGCATTCTCAAAGAACCCGGGAAAAAGTTTCAACATTAGATCGCACAAACAAACTAATCAAATCGTTCTAGGAACATTTGGTAAAAAGAATGCCTATTAGACACATTTTATTATCTTCCTGGATATAAATGAAACTGAGGAACACATGGAGGTAAGACGTTATGCAAGTTTTAAGAAGAAGAAAGGACAAATATGAGAAAGGTGGGAGCTAGAAGGTGAAGGAGGAAGGAATGGGATGGGGAAGAAAGAAGATACTTAAGCAATTTTGAAAAATAGAAAATGAGTTGAAAATCTGTTAATGAATGAACAGAGTAGTGACCTGTGAAATCTAATTACTTACTGAAGAGATCACTATGATATAAGGCATTTCTCCTCATGGGCATTTTTGTGAAAAGGGCTTGGGCTCTGTCTGTTGAACCCAAGAACAAAAGAAAGCCTAAGAAGAGCAGGCGCGGTGGAATGGAAAAGCAAACGTCTTGATTGAACGTCTTCAAAAGGAAACATTGGCCCCTTCCTTTTGGAAACAAGGCAACAGATCCTTTCTTGTCAGTGTTCTGTCAGGAGACTAGGAGATATTTGGAGACAGTAGGTACCAAAAATAAAACCAGCATAAATGATGTATTAGTCTGGGTACTTTAGAGAAACAAATCCACAGAAACTCTTGTATAAAAGAGAGTTTTATATAATGGTTAAGTGCACATCAAGAAAATATCCCAACCCAGTGCTGCCCAAGCCCACAAGTCCAACATTAACCCATTAACCCATATGTCCAACACCAGTCCACAAAGTCTTCTTCCATCTCACAAAATAGACACAATGATGTGGACTGCAGGAGGAAAGCCGAGTCAGTGAATGTGTAAGCATCTCAGCGCTGGCAAGGGTCTCCACACGGGTGCTCCAGCACCCAGGGCTGCATCGGGATAGGTCCATGTGGCTTCTCCTTAGGGATGTCTTGCAGGAAGTGAGCCTTGCCAGATGAAGCAGGGAACTGGCTAAGGCAGCTGCACCCTGGTCCAACCATCACAAAGCAAGAGACCTGAGAACTAGAAAGGGGAGGCTCACCAAGCCATTTATCTCTCTGCACTTCAATTAATCCCACATGTGTTTATCGGCCAGGTTGGCACAATAAACTAACTAAATCAAATGACTTCTTAGATAGGGGTATTGTGTGAAATTTTATAGACTAAGTTGGATACCTACAGATAGTTCTGTCTTATAAACTCCCAGAGGAAAGAGAGCAATATTTTGACCTAGCAATGAAATCAAAAGAGCTCTTGCTGGTGCTACAGATAAATGCCCATGTCTGAGCATGTGAACATACTTGTTCATATAGACACACAAATATCCCTAAAAACTTGAGCATATATTTCTTTCCCCCCAAATGACCAGTCTACTAAACATCATTTTACTGAAGCCCACAAGTCAGCAAACTACCCTTACACATACAATTTTAAAGCAATATTTTGTGACAATATGAATAATTCATAGGCATTTTGAATATTTTCTAAAATCAGTGATAAAGGATTAAAAATGCTTTGCAGAAAAATCTGAATATATTGAAATGTTTGTTGTACTTGTTCGGTGCTGTGGAGTCTGTTCTGAGAGCACTAGAGAACAGGAAGCACTGAGCAATCTCACTGTTGCTATGTTTGAGCCCAGTGTTGCAGACACTGCGTTAATCCATCTCACTGAAGATGCTCCACTTTTCCAGTGACCCTCCACTTACCAAGTGGAGTACCCTTTTCCAGTCACCAGGCTCTTAACAACATTTCTGAAGGATGTGAAGTGAGGTCTCGCCATCCTTGCTTCTAAGGAGTGTACTCTGACCATATTTCTTCCGAGGGAAATTTATTTGCGGGTGGTATAGTGGTTAGACATCGGGCTGTGATTTGCAAAGTTAGCAGTTTGAAACTACCAACAGCTCCATGGAAACAGGAGGCCTTCCTACACCCACAAAGAGTTACAGCCTTGGAAGCTCACAGAGGGAGTTCGTCCCTGCCCTATGGGGGCAGTAGGAGTTGTCATCGACTAGATGACAGTAGTTTGATTTGGGTTTTTGAGTCTGGAAGTCCACGGTACTTTTGGTATTCTTTGCCAGTGCTTTAATTCAGATGTATCAGTTCTTTCATGGTCTGTCTTATTTATTATGCAACTTCCATGTGCATATAAGATGGCTGAAAACACTATGGCTTGAATCAGTGCACGTTAGTCTTAACAGGGGCCTCTTTGCTCTCTAACACTTTCCAGGGTTCTTGTGCTGCCCAGTATAATGTGTTTGATTTCTTGATTCCTGTCTCCATGAGCCTTGGTGGTGGGTCCAAGTAGAACAAAATCTTTGACAAAGTCCGTTGTTAGGTTATCATGATGTTGTCTGTTGGTCCAGTTATGAGGATTTTTGTGCTCTTTACATTGAGTTCAATATATATTGAAGGCTACAGTCTGGTTTCCAGCAGCAAGTGACTCAAGTCCTCCTCACTTTCAGCAAGCATGGCTGTATCTTCTGATTACTGTAGATTGTTAATAAGCCTTACGCACATGCTGATGCTACATTCTTCTTTCCATAGCCCTGTTTATCTATGCAGCATACAGATTGAATAACTATCGCGAAAGGATATAATCCTAATACACATCTTTCCTGAATTTAAACTACTCGGTGTTCCTTTGTTCTGTTAAAAAAAAAGAAAGACAGAAACTCTCAGGCTATGGACAGATTCTGCATGAACACATAAGGAATTCACTTTTCCCCCAATGCTATCCAGTTTTGGGGATAATCCACACAGTTGAATGGTTTCGCATTGTCATTCAAATACATGTAAATGTCTTCCTGGTTCATTGCTATTTATAAAGTCCTCCTGGTTTATCCCTCTAACTTGGACACCCTCTTTCTTCTTTCTACTCTGTTCTTATTCTGAAAATCCCATTGGTGACCCTGCTAGTATTCCAGATAACAGTGGATGAGTCTCCCTCAACACAGCAACTTGCAAAAACAACATCTACAACAAACTGTCAGAGGAGTGTGACACCAGAGACAGTAAGTGCACAGAAGTAAAGATGATATTTTAATACCATAGCACATACCTTTACATTTGATTTTTCAACTGCTCATCCCTGGAAAGTATTTTCATAAAAAAATGAAAATATTTCTGGGTTTTTTTGTTTTGTTTTGTTTTCTTAAATGTGACAAGATACCTGGGGGGAAGAGGAGATTGGTAAACAAATGTAGACGATGCATGTTGTTTGCATAAAAATATGGTATATGACAAAAGAAACTTTAATGTCCTCAGAAAAAAACCAAAATGTCATTCATGAAACAAAACAGAAGTAGCTATAAAAATCTAATTAGAAAAAAGTAAAAACTTTTGAAATTTAAAGATATTAAAAAATATAGCACGAAGCTTAAAAAATATATGTTTCTGTTGGAAAACAACATTGAGGAAATCACTTAATAGAGTAAAGGTAGAAAAGCATGGATTATTTGAGAAAAAAAATCCAAGACATTGAATATGCAAGTGCTAGAAGTTACCAAAGGAGAAATGGGGGAGGTGGGGGGGAGGGATTACAAATCAATTAAGAAATTTTCTAGCATTGAAAGACGTTTCCAAATTGAAGTGTCTATTGCCCACAACTAGCTATCTATGATAAAAATGCCCAAGTTCCCACTGCAGAACGAATAATTTAAATTTCAGAAAAATTTGGATAGAAAAGATCTTCAAAACTAAAGCTTTTTTGTATGTTAATAGTTTTTTAAATAAATAATTTTATTGGGGCTCTAACAGCTCCAATAAAAGCAATCTATATATCAATTGTATCAAGCACATTTTGTACTTAAGTTGCCATTATCATTTCCAAAACATTTTCTTTCTACTTGCGTCCTTGGCATCAGCTCCTCTTTTTTCCCCTCCCTAGCAGCTCCCACCCTCGTGAAAACTTGATAATTCATTAATTGTTTTTATTTTCATATATTACACCGTCTGCTTTCTCCCTTCATCCATGTTCTGTTGTTTGTTTCCCTGGTGTGTGTGGGGGGGGTGGGGGGGGCGTGTATATTGATCATTGCTCAGTTCCCCCTTTCTGTTCAAAACTAAGTTTTGAAGAAAAAAAATATATACATATACAAACCAAAATGAGGATACCTTTGACCATTTCAATAACAATGAAAGTTAGCAGATGATAGGATGTTTTCATAATTCTGAGAGGAAATAGTTTCTACCTTTAATTGAAAATGACTCACTTTTCTTAAAGACAAACTATTATTAAATTTTGGAAGAACAAAATCATGTTCTAATTTTCAGACTCCATTTCTCAGGAACCTCAGAGGAATATAATACTCAGATTAACAACAACAGAAAACACCAAAGAAATAAAAAATAATTCACTGCCATTGAGTCACTTCCAACTCACAGTGACCTTATAAGGACAGGGTAAAACTACCCCTAGGGTTTCATAAACTTTAAATCTTTACAGTAGTATTTAGCCTCAAATTTCTTAAAGACACTTCCAAATGAAGGAAAACTAGAACATCTACAAGCCATGGTAAAGTGATTTTAAAAGGAGGGAGGCAACTGGAATTCCCCCAAAGATGATCAATTAAAGTTCCAGTATGAGTATATTTGTTAACTCTCTACTTTTGAATGTAGGTTTTATAATTCATTGCAATTGTCACCCAGACAATTAATATTCACTATTAAAGAATTTATTAAAGTTTACTGTTACAATGCAGGTGAGAAATCCTCTGGGTAGAGTGTTTCAGTCAGGACATGTTACAAAGGTCTTTCAGGACCACTAAGAAATGCCCA
>NW_022103906.1:37283042-37284022 GCF_000313985.2 Echinops telfairi
CCGTGAAGAAAAAAGGGAGGCTCCTTCACAGAAAACAATAGAAAGAAATTGAAATGACAGATTACCCCATTGACTTGACCATATTGAGGAGAAGTCTACAGACCTAAAACAAAGAGCTAAATAAATTACTAATAGGTACAAAGAATGTGGTGCTTCTTTAAGAAGTTAAGTGAAAAATCACCAAATAATCCCACAATTCTAGGCTTATATCCAAAATAGTGGAAAGTAGTAAAACATACAGAAGCTGGCACATGTCTGCACATTGAAGTGCTATTCACAATAACCCCAAAGTGGAAGCAGGCTAAATGGCCAATTGCCAAACAAATCTTTTTAAAATGTAGCACGTACAATGTAGTTCTATCCAGCTATAAAGAGAAATAACATCTTGATATTTGAAAAAATAATATATGCACATTATGTAAAGCCACTTATATGGTATGTCTAAAATAGTCAAGTCCATAGAGACTGAAGTTAATTAGTGGTTACCAGTGGTGGGATGAGTCCCTGGGGACACAAACTATTAAGTATTAGACCAGTGGTTCTCAACCTATGGGTCGTGACCCCTGTGGAGGTCGAATGACACTTTCACAGGGGTCACCTAAGACCATAGGAAAACACATAATTCCATGGTTTTAGGAACCGCGATACCTCTCCAGGTGGTCCGGCCACAGGCAGTTATGCCCACGTACAAGTACCCAGTGTGAAGACTGTTACCCATGCTACACCATGATTCAGGACAACCTTTCATTTATTTTTAATTAGAAATATGCACACCTATGTTCATCACAGCACTGTTCACAATAGCGAGAATATGGAAACAACCTAAACATCCCTCGGTGGAAAGCTGGATAAACTGTGCACACACGTGCAATATTAAACATTGCTGAGGAATAATGATGAATGTGTGAAGACCTCATGGCATGGATGGATTTGGAGAATATTATGCTGAGTGAAGTTAATCAAAAAGAACAAATATGGCA
>NW_022103906.1:37285475-37287479 GCF_000313985.2 Echinops telfairi
CATGAACTTGAGTTGGAATGAGCTAGGAGGACTTCTTGACTAAAGATGCTTCTTGATTTAAAGTTCCTTTTTGTACATTGATGATGCATGTCAATGACTGGTTTCCATAGATAATCCAGCCTAATATGACCATCGACTGCCAGAAGAATGACTAAATCTGTCTTGGAAGGAGTACAGCCAAAATTCCTTGTAGACATAAGGATGACAAAATAAATGAGACTGTCTCATTTACTTTGGACATGTTATCAAGAGACATCATTCTCTGGTGAAACCACATTTTGTAAAGTATAGAGTCAGGGAAAAACAGAAAAACATGCAAGATGAATTTGCAGTGGCTACAATAAAAACATTTTGATTTGTTCTTCATAGGAACACCTTGAGTCAGAATCAACTCAATGTTTCTGAACAATAACACTAGTAATTCCTCCTCTTTCAAAGAGAATCATGTCCTTATTTACAATTTTAAATAATTGTGTGTTGCTGCCACAGAGAGTATCAAAGAGAGACTAATTGTTTTGCCAAATCTATTCTTTACTAGCTGGTTTATGCCATTTGTGCCATTTTCATCTCCCTAACATAATCCATGTAGTAAGGTGACATGATGATAAAGAATACAGGTATAGTCCCTGCTTTTAGCATGTTTCTGTTAGGTTGCTGCATTGTGGTGGCTTACATGTTGCACGCTGGAATCTATGTTACAAATATTTCATGGAGGAGTAGGGTGGTTCATAATAAGCAGAGTTCAGTGGAGCTTCCAGACCTAGAAAGACTAGAAAGAAATTCCTGGCAATCAACTTCTCTAAAAATATCCAGTAAGAATTGTATAATTAGAAGATGAACGTTGCCTGATACTGTGCCTGAGGAAGAGCTCCTCACATTGGAAGGCACTCAAAATACAACTTCAGGTGAGTTGCCTCCTCAAAGTATAGTCAACCTTACTGATGCAGGTGGAGTAAAGCTTTTGAGACTAATTTGCTTGCCTTGTGACTGAAAATGAAAAGAAACATCAACAAACATCCATTCATCATCAGAATGTAGGATGCACAAAGTTTAAAGCTAGGAACATTGAACGTGGTCAAAATGAAATGGAATGCATAAATATGGATAGAATAGACATTATTGACCTGAAACCAACTGCTGTTGGCTATTTTGAAGATAAATGGCATTGTATTCACGCCAAAAGGATCATTTCAAGACATAGCCTAAGACACAATGCTGTCAGTGACAGGATAATATCACTATCTCTTTAACGGAGCCTAGTAAATACAATTAATATTCAAGTTGCACACCCACCACTAATGACCGAAGTTAAGAATTTGAACGTTTTTTTACCAACTTCTGCTGTCTAAAATTGATCAAGTACACAGTAGGATGCAATGGTTATTAATTATTGGAATCTGAAAGTTGAAAATAAGAACCAGTAGTTATAAAGCACAGATTTGGTGATAGCGAAGAGGGTGGAAATCAACAAGATGATATTTTGCACAATCAGCAATTTTTTTCATTGCCAATGGCTATGTTTCTAGAACATAAAAGAAGCCTGTTCAACTTGCTGGATGGAATATACAGGAGTTAGATTGAGTACATCTAAGAAATGTGATAAGAAAATGATGAAACTGTCTGATCTGGTGAAGATTTACATTGTACCGGGTCATTGTGAGTTGGAATTCACTAGATGCAGTAGGTATTAAAAGAAGCTGTCAAGAAGTTCAATATCACCAGTCAGAACAAGGACAGGGGCTGAGAGCAAAACAGTCCATCCATTGCTCATATGAAAATTAAAGTTGAAACTGAAGATTTTTTTAATCAATAAGAGACAAAATACAACTTTGTGTGCATCATGCCTGACTTTAGAAACCATCTCCAAAATAGATTTGACATACTGAGTACTAATGATCTAAAACTAGATGAATTGTGGAATGACATTAAGAATATCATACATGAAGAAAACAAATGGTCATTAAAAAGACAGGAAAGGAAGAAAAAGATTTTAAAGGAGACTAT
>NW_022103906.1:37288080-37318663 GCF_000313985.2 Echinops telfairi
AAGAAGTTGTGGTATGAAGCATATGGTTACTTATATATTTTGTTTGACAGCAAAAACTACCAGAAAGATGTTTGTCTTATTGATTATGCAAATGCATTTGACTGTGTTGATCATAACAAAGTACAAGAACATTGCAAAGAATGAAAATCTAGAATATTTAGTTGTACTCATACAAAACCTGTACATATGTACAAGAAGCCATTCAAGTAGAATAATGGGATATTGTGTCATTTAAAATCAGGAAAGCTGTGTACCTGGGTTGGATCTTTCCCTATATTTATTCAAACTGTATTCTGAGAAAATAATCCCCAAGACATTGGACTATATAAATGTATGGCATCGGAATTGGAGAAAGATGCAGTCCTAACCTGTAATATGCATGTAACATAACTTTGTTCACTAAAAGCAAAGAGTAATTTAAGCACTTACTAATGAAGAAAAAAGACTACAGCCTTCTGTATGGATTCCGTCTCAATTTAAGAAAAGAAAAATTCTCAGAACAGGACTAATAAGCAATATCATGATAGAGGAAATATTGTAGTTTTCAATTATTTCATTGGACTTGAATCCATAATCGGTACCAATGGAAACAGAAATTAGGAAATCAAATGATGTACTGCATTGGGCAAACCTTCTGCAAAAGACTTCTTTACAGTGTTAAAAAGTAAAGATGCTCTTTTGAGGGCTAAGGTGTGCCTGATGAGTCAAGGTATTTTTAATCACTGCATTCGAATCTGATAACATGTCCAAAGTGTATGAGACAAATTCTTGGTATATCTGCTTCTCTGGATCATTCTGAATATATTTCTTCCAAGACAGTTTTGTTTGTTCTTCTGGCAGTTCATTACATATCTATATTCTTTTCCAGCACCATAATTCTATGAATTATTTTGGTCTTCCTTATTTACTGTCCAGTTTCGAGTCAAGGGAGAAATACATGCTTGATAAAGGGTCAATGAAAAAGAGGAAGACATCAATGACACAGTAGCTTCCCCAATGGACTCAAACATAGCACTGATTATGAGGGTGATGAAAGACTGTACAATGATATATACATATATGTATGTTAGAAGAGGCATTGCAAGTCAAAACCTACTAAGTCGCACTTCATAACAATAGCAAAGTCCTTCCTCTAATAGAATTTATAGTACAATGATACGAATGCATAAAAGAGTTCAATAGAAGCCATGTACAGTACAGTCATTGGCCTCTACCATTCTTGGGGAAAGAAAAGTAAAAATTTTAAATATATGAAACAATTTATAAGCAACAAATTAACAGATCCCGCAAACATCAGTCTCTATAATCCTAACACTGGAATAACTAGATGTTGCCCAGCTATCACTACCACCTGCTCCAGAAAGGAGAACACTACAAGGTCCTTAGCAGAGTGGGAGAAAAATGTGTACAAAACTCAGAGTCATACAGAAGACCAGGCTTGTTGTAGGAAAAACATAATGGAACCCCAGAGACCTTGAGCCTTAGTTATCCTTCATATCTGCAACGTCACCCACCCTTGTGATTATCAAAAACAACAATAACATATAAGCAAACATATGATGTTAAAGCAACAGCATTTAGCCAACATAAAAGTTCAGAGCGTTAGGAAAGAAGGAGAAAAGAAAACAGGAAAACCGGGGTGGGGGGACATGGGGGAATACAGTACAATGAGCGATTACAATGGATGACTAGAAACGAATTGTGTATGAATTATTGAATGTAAAACTGATTGTTTGATTCATAAAACTTCACCTAATTCACAACAAAAAGTTTTCTTAAAAGAATGCATGAATAAAATAAATGAATGAACAAATGCAAAAATTGTGTTACTCATTACAAAGAAGGTTAATTGTAAGCTGTGACGATAGTCAGAGGGGATTGATTTAAATATGGTAGGAAGAGATTCCTTTCATATTTAATTTGAGAAGGATGAGAAAAGATCAGTGTGGTAAGTGGTGTGAGAATGACATTCTGTCTCTTAACAATATTGCAACTGGAGGTGCCCTGAGGTGGAAATCAGGGGAACAGTTTAAACATAATAAAAATGGAGCTGAAATATGTGGAATAGACTCAAATATGCATATTTCAAAGCAAAGAATATAGGATCAATTGTTAGTACTCAGGGGAGCCATTGAAAGAACTGCAGTACGAATTAAGAGTTTGGCTGCGAACCTATAGATTGGGAGTTCAAACCCACTCAGTGGCCCTACTTTATAAACCCAAACCAAAAACAAACCTCGTGATCTGCTGCCCTAAAGACTATAGCATACAAGATCCCAAGGAGTAGTTCTACTTTTTAGCAAAGGGTTCCTCCAACACAAAATTAACACAATCACACGTAACAAAACAGTCAGAACCACATCTTGAAATACATATTTCAGAAAAACGAGTCTTAAATGTGAAATTCATTGGGAACGTGAACAAGAGTGAAAAGAGTAAGAATGGTAGGTCGATTAGACTATATCAGAAGTGGACTTTCTTTTTTCTTTAGCAACTGAGTAGATGACAATTAGTGTGTGGGAACTGACAGAGGAACAACTCTTTGGAGGAGAGAGAAGAGTTCACATTGGGCATGATGCTTTTGAGATTCTTTGAGTCAAGAATGTGTTTAAGAATATGTTTCAAGTTCACTCTAGACATCTGAGCTGCTAGAAATAAAATGTTGAATTTTAGATGTATATACATAATATGTATAGACATATAGCCACAATAAATCTTCTAAAAGAAGGTGGTAAAGAAGTAAAGAAAGCCCTCAACAATTCCAATATTTAGAAATTGGGTGGAAGAAAGGACGTCTTTAATGAAGACTAAAAGGCAGAAGCCAATAAAAGCACCAGTCCAGAAGGCTTCCCAGGAGAATTCCAGCTAGCACTCAGGGAAGAGTTGAGACTGATCCTACACAAGCTCTTCCAGAACATAGAAAAGACAGTAAACTCCCAAACACATTCTATGAAGCTACTAGAACACTGATACCAAAGCCAGGCAAGGATCCCACAAGAAGAGAGAAATACAGGCCGATATCTCTAATGAACATAGATGCAAAAAGCCTTAACAAAATGTTGGCCAATAGAATACAGAAGTATGTTTTTTTAAAAAATTAACTCATCATGACTAAGTGGGATGCAGGGATAGTTCACCATTCGAAAAGCCACCAATATTATCCATCAAATTGAGAAGAAAAAAGGACATGAACCACATGAAAATATCAATAGACACAGAAAAAGCATTTGACAATATTCAACACCAATTCCTAGTAAACACACTCAAGAAAATAGGATTAGAAGGAAATTATTTCAATATAATAAAAGTTATATATGTAAAACCAATGGACAGCATTATAATCAATGGAGAAAATAGGAAAATATTCCCACTGAAAAAGGGGCCCAACAAGGATTTCCCTGATCCCTAGTTCTATTCAACATTGTCCTGGAGATCCTAGCTAATAATAATAGGCAGCAGACATATATCAAAGGTATAAATCTGGGGAAAGTAGCAGTGAAATTATCATTACCTGCAGATGACATGATTTAATATATAGAAAACCCCAAAGGCTCCACAATAGGATTTTTGGAAACAATAGAGGAATATGGTAGAGGGACAGGATATAAGATCAACAGCAGCAGTCAATTGGATTGCTATATACCAATGAGGGGATTACAGAAAAAGAGATCAAGAAGATAGTATCCTTCACAATAGCCAAGCATAAATTGAAACATCTAGGAGCATACCTAAGCAAAAAAGACAAAAGATCTGTACGAAGAAAACTACAGAACATTATTACAAGAAACCAAAAGAGAGACCTTCACGAGTGGAAGAATATCCCATGCTCGTGGATTGCTGGACCCAATGTTGTAAAGATGGCTATCCTGCCAAAGGAACTATATAAATTCAATGCAATCCTGATACAAATACCAGCATCATTTTTCAAAGAGATGGAAAAACTGACTATCAACTTCATAAGGAAAGGGAAGAAGCCCAGCATTTGCAAGGAACTCCTCAAGAGGAAGAACAAAGTGGGTGAGCTTGCACTACCTGACTTTAAAACTTGTTATACAGGCACAATCATCAAAAGAGCATGGTACTGGTATAATGATAGATACTTGGACCATGGATAAGAATAGGAAACTCAGAAATTAAATCAGCAACATAAAGATGACTGATCTTTGACAAAGGCCCCCAAAATATCAAATGGGAAATAGATGCCATTTTCAACAAATGATGTGGGAAAAACTGGATATTGGTCTGCAGAAGAATGAAACAAGACCTTACCTCACTGTTTACATGAGAACAAACTCAAAGTGGATCACAGACCTCGAAGTAAAACCCAAAACTTTCAGGATCATTCATGAGAAAATTGGGACAAAGTTAAGAAACTTAGCACAGGCAATATAGAGGCTATCAAACATAAGGAAGCATACACAACCAGAGGAAGATAAAATAGATGAGTGGACCCTACTAAACATAAAACACTTGTTTACATCAAAAGACTGGGAACAGATATTTAGTAATGACATCAGACAAAGGGCATCTACAGAACCCTGCAACCTTACAACAAGAAAAAATTGAATAGCCCCCTGAGGAGGTGGGCAAGAGATTTGAACAAAAGATTCACAAAGTAGGAAACCCAAATGACCAATTGGCATATGAGAAAATGTTCCCTATCTTTAGCCATGTGGGAAATGCAAATCAAAACAACCATGAGATACCACCTAACGCCCACAAAGATAGCCCTATTAAGGCTTGAAGATAAACAGTCATCTAGCTGAGAAGCAAGAAAACCCACATGGAAGAACCACGCCAATCTATGTGATCACGAGGTATCAATGGGATCAGGTATCAGGCATCTAAGACTCAGAACCAAAAAACTTATTAATGAGAATGGGGTGGGGGTGGGGGCATGGAGTGGAAACTCAAAGCTCATCTGTAGACAATTGGACATCCCCTTACAAAAGGATCACAAGGAAGAGATGAGCCAGTCAGGGTGCAGTATAGCAGTGATGAAACATACAACTTTCCTCTAGTTCTTTAATGCTTTCCCCCCTCCCCCCACTATCATGACCCCAATTCTACCTTATAAATCTGGCTAGACTAGAGCATGTGCATGGGTACAGATAAGAGCTGGAAACACCGTGAATACAGGACAGGTAAATCCCTCAGGACCAATATTGAGAGTAGCCATACCAGGAGGGTAAGGGCAAGGTGTGGGGAGATAGGGGGAACTGATCATAATGATCTACCTATAACCCCACCCATGGGGATGGACAACAAAAAAGTGGGTGAAGGAAGACATTGGTTAGTGTAAGACATGAAAAAATAATAATTCTAAATTATCAAGGGTTCATGAGGGAGCGAGGGGGGAAACGAGAAGCTGATACCAAGGGTTCAAGTAGAAAGAAAATGCTTTAAAAATGATGATAGAAACAAATGTACAAGTGTGCTGACACAAAGGATATATGTATAGATTGTGATAAGAGTTGTTCTAGTCCCCAATAAAATGATTAAAAAATTAAAAACAAAACAAAAAACAGAAAGCAACAAATGTTGGAAGGGGTGTGTTGAGATAGGAGCTCTCATTCACTGCTGGTGGTTGTGTAGAGATGCACAGTCATTGTGGAAAGTGATTTGGTGATACCTAAAAGAGATAGAAATCAAACTACCATAGGACACCAAAATTCCACTGCTGGGCATATACCCAGAAGAAATAAGAAACAGACCATAACCAGACATCTGCTCTCCAACGCTGTGTTTACAATCGCCCAAAACTGGAAACAGCCTAAATTTCCATAAATAGATGACTGGATTTAAAAAAAAAACACCCTCTGGTATATACACACAATGGAATGCGATATTTCCCTGAAAAACAGTGATGAAACTATGAAACACCTCATTTCGTGGACAGAGTTGGAGAATACGATGCTGAGCGAAGTTAGCCAAATACAAAAGGTCAAGTATAACATGAGTCCCCTGAGGTACGTTCAAACAGCAGCACAGGCACAAGGGAAAAGGCACACAACACACATTACCCTGACAGAGGACCAGCCATTTTGGCATGAGCCAGACCAAACCCAATGATTCATATGTCATCAAAGAGATGCAGACAGGCAGCCCGCCCCCCCCCGCCCCCCCCACCCCCGCACCAACTCACCAGCCCCTCATATGCCTTTAAGGCCCAGAGAGGGGTGGGGGTGGGGGGGATGAACATAATGGAAGGTCAGGGCACTAAACCACCCAGTATAATAAACAGTATTGTTTATATCTCCACCGGAAAGGGAGAGTGAGAATATACCTCATTCCAGTGTGCCAGTCCTTGAGGGCGATGTTCCTGCTATGACTACAGGGCTGGCCTCAGCTCAAGACATGATGTCCTTTCCCTAGATGACAGCGCTACAGAGGACAGCCCTGAAAATACAGGGGGCAAACTGGGGCAGTAACCAGAGAAGGACAGGAAATCTAGGGAGATTTTTTAAATATTAGAAATTCTGGATCATTTTTCCCCTACTAATCAGAGTATCCAGCAGGAGTGTAAGAGAAAGATAATGTAATCAAGTGGAAATTATGTGGAGGAATAGTAATCTCTGAGAAATAGAGAGAAGACAGGGTCCAGAAAACAAACAGGACTTATTTTTATTTTGCTCTTTAGCAATTGCAACAGGAATAATGAAGAAGATGAATGGATTCAGGTATGCAATAATACTGATCAAGTCCAGACTGTACCAATTTCTAATATGTTAGTCATTGGAGGAGACCTAATCGCATGCACAAATCTATTATTGGAAGAGTGACCGTGTGCTGGTTCATCAGAAATTAAATAACAAGCAAACAACCACCAACAGTAAGTTAGGACAATTTCTCCTTGTTTTCTGATCAGCACAGCCCTAGATTCTGACTTCTTCAGCTCCTCTATGCGGTTCACATATCGACCTTGAATGACAATGGAAGAAGGGAATAAAGGCAACTTATTTTTAACATGTGGAATAGATTTGCCTGCCTTTACACACCTATTGTGCTTTTGCTGCTGGGAGTTCTTTCTGATCAGTATCATAAAAAACTTATTTTGTTTTAGTGACAAGGACCAGAAATCATCACTTTTATTTTTAAAAGCCTTAAAATGGGAAGGTCCACACACCGAGGTGTGGGGAGGGAACCACTGAGTCTTAGGGATACATAACCACTGCACCAAAATGTGAAAGAGCAAGAAGCAAAGAACATGACGAGAAGCTATTTTAGTATGTTTTTATTTTTGTGTTTCCACATTGTCTTCAATGCAATGCCCAGGGATTTTGAGCCATGGTTGGTCTAGCAAGCTGACACTGACATGTGCCTTTATAGGACAGCTGATAACCCACAGCCTAAATATCAGCCAGCTTGCAGTAATGTGTATGGACGCTTTTGAACTCAAGCACACAGTACGTAAGAAACACAGAAGATGGAAAGCAATGACAACTATGCTATAACAGCCAAGTTGTTTTACCTTATGGCTGAGTCAGCAAGTCAAGGGTTAAATACACATATTAAGAGTGAAAATGCCTACCATGAAGGGAAAATAAACAGTATTATAGTTGAAAAAGGTTGAAGAAGCACCAGGTAGTCTTAAAGGATTTGCACTTCCCAAAATGAAGCATCATTTTTAGTTTCTACCTATATTTGTTGATTTAATTATAAAATAGATTTTATAACCAGAAGCAATAAAGGGGTGCTGGTGAGTGGGTGAGTGTGTATGTGTGCATGCATGTGTAATTTTTAAATGTGCAGATTTTGTACTCCAGAGAATTAATCCAACTGTCAGGCCCCAAACCCAAAACTGCAAAGCACACACAGTGGTATGTCATGGTAACTTAGCAACCAGAGCTGAAGAGGTTAAGACAGAAATGGCTGTCATTTTCTTTTATTTAAGAATATCTACCTTAGATTTTTCCTACTACCTCCCTCCACCCCACAAGCACATACAGACATATACATTCGGGTTACTCCAAGAGGAAGTTCACTGAATCAAATCTTTTATATATTATAATGATCTTGTGTTTGACAATTTCTATTTGTGGCGGATAATAGGAATCACCTACTGAGTTCTGAATTTCAGAGCATCTGTGGACACTTCATTGATCAAGACTATAAGTCTTTTGTGCATAACGCAGGTGTTACCAACTAGACTCATAATTCTCCATCAAATCATGAAACATAGACATGCAATGAGCCATTCCTATATACATAAGTACAGCACTCGAGGGACATAACTAGCGCCATGGTAGGTTTGTTCTGGTGCTAAATGGACCATTGTCTCTGTCCGGATGACAGTTGTGCAGCAACCCTGGAATGTGTATCCTAAAATGGACCTTCATTGTTAGAAAAGGTCTAAATCAAGGAAACCCTGCATTACAATATAGAGAGGAGTTCTTTTTATTTGCATTTGAACAAAGGACAAATATGAAGTAGTCCGGGGGTGGGGCAAAGTAAACCTGTTTCCTAATATTGTTTGCCAGTGGAGTCTGATTCATGATAAGCCCATGGTTACAGAATAGAACTACCCAAGAAGTTTTCTTCACTGTATTCTTTAAGGACCAGGATCACCCACCAGGAGGATTTGAACTTCCAAGCTACTGATTACAAGTTGAGCAAAACGATTTGTACTACCCTGGAATCTTGTACTTCTGGCTGTTGTTTCGAGGCACCATGGCGGCAATGCCAAACCACAGTAGCCTTATCCACAGCAGAACAAAGCATCACCCAGTCCTGCTGGGTCCTCACACAGCTGTTCCTCCGCTTGAGCCCATTGTGGCAGCCACTGTATCAGTCCATCTACTTGAGGGCCTTCCTCTTTTTAGATGCCCCTCTGTCAAGGCTAATGTCCTACTCCAGGTCTCTCCTAACAACATGTCCAAAATATGTCAGATGAAATCTTGCCAGCCTTGCCTCTAAGGAACACGCGGCTCATACTCCTTCCAGGACAGATTGGTCTGTTCTTTCAGCTGTCCATGATACTTTCACTATTTTTCTCCAGCATCACAATTCAAGGGCATCAATGCTTCCTCATCTTCCTTATTCAATGTCCAACTTTCACACACATTAGAAGTAATTGAAAATACTATGGCTTGAGTTAGGTGCTTCACTTTTAAGAAGTCTCGTGCAGTAGATTTACCTAATGAAAAGCTTTTGATCCCTTAATTTTTGCTTCCATGAGCATTGGTTGTGGATGAAAGGAAAACAAAGTTCTTGACAACTTCAATATTTTCTTCATTGATCATGATGTCACCTATTAGTCCCATCATGTGAGGAGTTTGGTCTTCTTTACATGGAGTTGGAATCCATACTGATGACTGAAATCCTTGTTCTTCATGAAAAAGAGCTTCAAGTTCTCCTCAATTTCAGCAAGTAAGATTGTGTCATTTGCATATCACACCTTATTAATAAACCTTTCTCCTGGATTCTTCTTCATGTATTCCATCTTCTCTGGTGATTTATTCAGCATACAGATTGTGGAAATAAGTTGAGAGAATACAACCCTGGAAGTCTGGTAGGGTACTCCAAAATAATGTATTTAATCGCTTGCACAATGTCTAGTATATCTTCCAATTAATGAGCTCACTCACTGCTATTGAGTAGATTTGGACCTATAGCAACCCTATAGGACAGGGTAGAACTGCCCTTGTGGGTTTGTGAGACTGTAACTCTTTACAGAGTAGAAAAATGTATCTTTCTCCAAAGGAAAAGCTGGAGTTTCAAACAAGTGGCCTTGTGGCTAACAGCCCAACGCATAACAACTTTCGGCACCAGAGTTCCTTGAATTAGTGAGAAGACATAGGAGGCATTCTTTCTTTTTCTTTTATTTTTTTTAAAGTCAAAATCCCAAGGAACTGTGTGAACAAGTAGAATGCGATCATGCCAAGCAAAGTGACCACATATTGGGAGTGAAGCTCAGGTCTCTTCTTAACTTTGGCTGGCCTTCTTTACCCAAAATAGTAACTAATTCACGAGTTGCTGGACTCCACAATTAGGGAACAGACAGTTCACTGGATTGCTCACACTCAAGATGATCAAGAACTTAATTATTTAGTCATCATTTTATCTTAAGAAGACCCAGTAAAGCAACCATAGAAATAACAATACCTAGAAGCCCAAATATTATTTATTGTATTGTGTCATGACTTTTTTATGTGTTGTTTTGTTCCATCCTAGTTTTTGTCATCTTAACAGTAGTACATGGGGTTATACATTGAGCTGATAGCCACAAGGTCTGGGATTCAAACCCACCATCTACTCGTGGGAGAAAGAAGAGGTTATATGTTTCTGAGAATATTTAGTCTTGGAAACCTCAAAGAGAGGTTTATTCTATTCAATAGTGTCACACTATGCTAGAGTCAATGTTTGAACCCATTGTTCTTATGTTTGAACCCATTGTTGTAGCCACTGTGTCCATCTATCTCATGGAAAGACTTTCTCTTTTTTGATGCGTCTCCACTTTGTCAAACATTATATCTTTCTCTGGGGACTGTTCTCCTGATAACATGTTTAAAGTATGTGAGACCATTCTTGTCACCCTGCCTCTAAGGAGCATTTTGGCTGTACTTCTTTCAAGACAGATCTGTTTGTTCTTTTGGCAGTCCATGGTACTTTCAATATTCTCCACCAACACCATAATTCTAATGAATTGAATATTCTTCAGTCTCCCTTATTCACTGTTCTACTTTCACATGCACAGAAGGCAATTGATAATATTATGGTTTTGCTCAGGTACAGCAAAGTCTTCAAAGTAACATCCTTGCTTTTCAACCTTTTAAAGAGGTCCTGTAAAACATATTTGCCCAATGCAGTGTGTCTTTCGATCTATTGACGGTTACATCCGTCAGTTGTGGATCTAACAAGACAACAATTCTTGACAACTTTAGGACTGGGCAGTGCTTCTTTTGTTGTACACAGGGTCGCTATAAGCAGGAACAACTCAGCAGACCGGACCTAACAACAGTAAGGTTACTTCTATTTGATTTCTTCTGATTTCCTATATAAGATGAGCTCAATTAGACTTAAAGATATCACATATGTAGGCTGTGATATGATTGTTAGGTAAGTTCATGTATTAAATATAAGAAACAGAACAATGTTGTTAGATTTCTTGTTTGTTCTTTTCTATAGCAATTTACGTTGTTTCATTTTGAGAAGGTATTCATTGAGCTTCAAATGTTGCTGGCCCAAGATGCCATCCAGCTACATCTGCATGTATCTAAAACTCAAATGTCATCATACTGTGTTTCACTAGGAACCTTGGTGGTGGAGTAAGAACTTTGGTAGGATAGTGAGTTATGTGTTAGCCTGCTAACAACAAGGTCAGCAGTTCAAAACCAGTAGCCATTTCACAGGAGAATGATGAGGCTTTCTACTCCTGTAAAGAGTTACAGGCTATAAAACCCACAGGGGCAGTACTACCTTGTGCTATGGGATAACTAAGAGTCAGAATTGACTCTTTGATGGTAAGGTTTTGAGATTTCACTACTCAATGCTTTTGCTCCTTTTTCTATCATTCATTGGGCTATTTTACAATCCCCTTTCTCTCTATGGAGTCATGTGATTGTTCATTTAAGAATTATTTGTTGATTTCTTCTGGGCAAAATTTCATAGCCACATGAAAGAGTACGGCATTTCTTTACCCTCAAAGAGCTCCAGGTGGTCACCTTCATAGTAGAAGGTGTTCCATATTTACCTCTCAACAGCGAAGAACACTTTCTGGTTTGTGGATGATGATCCATTGCGGTGTGGAAAGAAGAAATACTAGAATGTTGTTTAATACTTTTATTCAGAAAAATAAACTAAATTATGTACAAAGTCGCATTAGTATATTAATTTCTATCAACTTCCAAGGAGATAGATGATAGATATATGGATAAAAAGATGGATAGATTGATGGATAGATAGGTAGATAGATGGATAGATAGATAGATGATATAGATAGATAGATAGAGATAGATGATAGATAGATAGATAGATAGATAGATAGATAGATAGATAGATAGATAGATAGATAGAGATCCTCCTAGAGGAGAGGGTAGAAGTTTGACCATATTGATGCATCAACAGCAGCACCCTCATTTGCTTTCATAGTATTGCCATATTTTATAGCTTACGTTTATCCAATTAGACAGATTTATAAATTACACTGTCTAGTTTTATCTACATGGACCCCTCAACATAGCAATTGGTATTAAATGCCAACTGAATAGTCAGTCTGTACTAATTTTTGCTATCATTTCATTCTGCTTTAATAATACCAGTATAAAGTGACCACAAAAATTAATAGAAGTGGCAATGTATAATTATTTTATTTTACTATTTTTAACAAAATATTATTTTGCATGCATATTATTTTTGTGTTATAAAGAGAAAAAAATCAATTTGATAAAGCATCCCAAGCAGTTACAAGAAGTTTTAGCAATTTTTAAGCTGATCACTTGAAATCTGGGTATGTATCCACTCTTAATGGCTATCACTAGTTATACCCCCTAGTGAATTTTGTTATACCCCCTAGTGAATTCCTTAGAAGGGTGTGGGATTATAAAGAGACTTTTACCTAGCTTTGTCTCCCCCAAAGATATGATAAACATTAGAGGCTATTTGCCAGCATATGGTGGGAGGTCAGATGCTTAGAGTCATCCTCCCTGAAGGCAGTCAGTTGTCAGACTACTGTCTGGGCCCACCACAGGTAGGGCCCACACCCTGCTGTTAAGGACAATGGGCTACTTCCCTCTAAAGGCTTGTGACCATTAGTCTGGTCTCTGTAGGTGGGGTTTACACCCTATAATGATTTCTATGGAGATCCAGAGAACAGGTCAAACCTGCTCAGTAACATCCAAAGTTAGGCTGCCATCCTGAATCTAGGATCCACCCTTTTTGTCACATCCCTCCTCTTCCAATTGCATGTATATCCCTAGATTGTCCCCCACTCATTGCTGTATAACCTATAGTACAACCCCTTCCTGTGACGTATGTCTTTACCTGTAATTAGTGGGCTTTCACTCCCCTCAAAGGTATATAGGTGTGGGTTAGCAATAAAGAGCTTTCTCTCGGGCTCCCTTCTTGGCCTCTCATAGGTTCCCCCTCTCCTCTCCGGTCTTCCCTGTTTCATTTCTACTTGTCCTCCTTCCCCTCCCCATCTCTCCACGCGGACCACCAAGGGGGGCTGAGGTGGGCATGTGTCTGACTCCATTATTTCAATCTCCCTTCTATCTCTCATGCTCTCTAGGACTTTACTATAATCTTTATATATCTCAACTGTACAATTGCGCCTATCGAACCCGCGATTAATTGTTGGGGCTGGCAATTCCCCCCACAGAAGGGGGCTTCAAAAAGTTCATGGAAAATGAAACTGAAAGTTAATAGATTTTTTTCTTAAAAATTTTAAAGCCCCCTTACATAACGCATGAAGAATTAAATGTGCATATATTGATGTGCATTCTCAAAAAATTAATGACATGGATTTGTACTCAAAAAGATGGCAGACTAAAACTCTAATCACTCACACTGTCCCTCTGATTTCATTGAAGCAGAATTGGAATGCAGTCACTTATTTCCTCAACTGTCTTCTTAGGGAAATTGTAAATGGAGTTTCCATGTGGTAGAAAGAACCTCTCAAATATTCCAAGTACAAGACAGAGCCCCTTCAACTAATCTGCCTCTTGAACCAATATTTAACTGTTTACCATGTGTTCATGTGCCTTTTCTAGAGCAGAACAGATTATATGTATCTACTACAGATGAACAACTCTCAATTTTTGTGAGGATTGCTTCTGTTGTGTCTCACCAATACTGCCTCCTGCTACAATAAAAATATGTCGTGTTCTATGGTCTTTTCCTATTTGTACTTCAAAGGAACATCAGCTGGTCTTTCCTTTAATCAATATTTAATGACTACCTGCAGGTGTGAGATATACAGCAGTGCGTAAGGAAGGCATCATTCTCACCTTCCCTCAGCTCATGATTTATCGAGGCATAGCACTATACATGATTGCTAATCATAATGATGATTGCAATGTTTCAGGTTGGTTTCTCCACCTTGGCACTACTGGCATTGGGAGTCATATAACTCACCAGCATTGTTGTATGCTGTCCTTTGCATTGTGTGATGTTTAGCAGCATCTCTGGTCTTCTTTGCATACTAGTAGCCTCCTCCAGGCGTAATTGTATTCAGAGAACCAGTGTTTTGCCTCTCAAGAAGGAAAGAAAGCAGTAGGCTACTACAGTAGAAAATGTTGGGTGCGGGGGTTACATAAAGTACCTGAGAAAGTCACTCGGAGGAGGATATATCTCAAGTGACATCTGAAAAATGAGAAGAAGCTAATCTTTTAGGTTTTAGAAATAGCAATCACCAGAACCCTGAGTCCTGAGCTTTACAGTTTCCAGAAACTGATTCATGGCTTGAGTTACTAAAATACAGAGGCAAAGTACAACATTGACAATGTAAGCAAGACTACATCACACAAGGTCTCATTGACCATGGTGAGAATCAGTACAGAGGGAGAAAAAAAAATCTTAATCCTGACAACATTCTGTGTTCATTCTGTGGGTTAAAAATTAAACTATCCATGATTCATGCAACTTTGGATAAATAATATTGGTTAATACTACTATTAATTATCTTTCTAATAAATAAATTCACCTTTGAAAGTGTAACAAAAAAGACTTGCCACATACACATCTAAGTGTAAAATTTACTTTTGGGGGGAAGGACAGGTTGTGGGACAATTCCTTGAGATAAACAGATTATCAAGATTTATGTTTGGTTGGTAAGCAAATTCTAACCCATGGTGATATGAATAGAGAGTGGGACTCTCTCTGTTTGATTCTCTCCCCTTTTATTTCTTGTAAGATAAATAATAACTCAAGTATATCCAAGTAAAATTTTCTGATTTCAGATCAGGGCCATCAACCTCTGTAAAGTGTGTTACATTCCCCTCTAATCCCCTTACAGCAGATAAGGGCTGATCACATCAGGCTGCAGCCTAGGGGATAATTGCATTATTGTATAAGTGCATCATGACATCAGTACATAACTGCGATGGCCCAGACAATAATGGCCTAGCCAAATTAACACATTTTTTTTTGGTTGGGGTGGGGGGAGGTCACAAATCAATTCTTGACACATCCTTTGTGTGGATTACTTAGATCTGAGTTTGAGATAAGAAACACCCCCCTCCCCCATCCTGATTCCCTTTCATAATTCAATGTCTTTATCAGAATCTAAGGGGAAACTAGCAGGTGTCTTTCGACCGGCATCCAGCCAAAGATATATCCAGGAGCAATTTGCTGAAAAGAAATAAGAAACTTTCTCTTCTGCCAAAGTTCCTTATTCCTGCTGCTCTTGAAAGCTATTTCAATGGGAAAAAAAAATCTATAAACACAGATATAAAAAGCAACAGTTGCCTCTTTTCAAGTTCCCATCACGTGTGACCTGGTTTTTCAATCCTCTGTGATGTCTGCACCCTTGTTTCTCAGCCGGAGCCAAAGCATACTGCTTTCAAGTGTCTCCATCTCTGTCTGTTTGCAAACCATACCAGTTTGCCCATTAGGCAGACATCTGGCAAGAGGACTGCGGCACAGTTCCCTCACGGAGCCTCAGTCTGAAACGGGCCAAGCTGTGCCCTGTCAGAACTCATCTGAAGATGCAGAGGTCAGTGTCGGGGGGATGGGGAGGATAAATGGACTTGTTTCCGACACTAGGAGTAAACAGAAAACATTTTGGGGACAATGAGTGTCCTGGGGCTGTTACTATTTTTTGGAGAAGAAGGGCAAAGAATCTAGCAGTCTATCATCTGCCTTAGAAAACAGTTTCAAGGGGAAACATGTAAGTATGTATTAAAGAGAACTGTGTCTGTAATTGATAACTGAACACTATGACCTAGTGACTAAAATAACTGAAACTACCACCAAATTAGTATACATTTCTTCTTCAAATCTTTGTGAAGGGTACTTTTTAAAGATCAATTTTGCAAGAAACAAGATCATCCTGACTCTTCTGTTATTTATTCTTGTCTTTTGATTTAGTAGTTCCTTGAAATTAAAATAACAGTTTGGATACAGCTAATATTTTCTATAAGGATGTTTCCAGAATCTAGAACAAAGAAAATTCTGTAACTTTTCTTTTTGTTAAGAAAAATTATTAATTCTGAGGTTACTTAAATTTAAGATGAGCTCTTAGGTAGTATTAACACTAATAAAATATTACTAGTATGTGTTTCTTATTCCTGAAAATTGTTGTTGTTGTAAGGTGCTGTCAAATCAGTTTTGACTCATAGCAACATTACTTACAACAAATAAAACACTGACTAGTCATGCTACGTCCTCACAAGCACTGCCACAATACAACACAGTATTGCAGCCACTGTGTCGTTACAGTTCATTGAAGGTCCTTTGTTGTTGTTGTTGTTGTTGTTGTTAATTCTCTACTTTACCTAGCATGCTATCCTTCTTGAGGAACTGTTTGGTCCCTCCTGATAAAATTTCTAAAATAAGTGAGAATAGGTCTCTCTACTCTGCTTCTTCTGAGGAGCATTCTGGTTGTACTTCTTCCAAGACAGATTCATTCATCCCTCTGGCAGGTCAGGGGACATTCAACACCCATGGCAAACACCATAATTCAAAACCAACAATTCAACTGTGCACATCTACTACCGGGAATTGGCTGGCTATTGAATGGAGTCATGGGGATGACTGGGCTACATTTCTCTCATCTTTTTATTTTTCACTGTCTAGCCCAGTCATGCTCTCTTATCTGGTCACAAGGAGCCAAGAAGGTCAGCAGAAGCCTTGCATCAAGATTTGCACACTATCTCCACTCTCTACTGCTTTTGGCTCAAAGGGAGCTATTAAGTCCTATTTTCATTCATTGTGTTGGGTTATAGACTCTATGACTTACTTGATGGGATACACCACAAGGTGACACAAGGAAACCACAAGGTGACATTGCGAAGAGTAAAGATTCAGAATGTGAAGGATCCCAAGTGGCACAATAGCTAAATTCTTGATTGCTGACAAAAAGGTGAGCTATTCAAAGCCACCAGAGAGTCTGTGGAAAACACACACCACCACCTTTGGATGTTCTCACCTGAGAGAATGTAATCTAGGAAACCCTATTGATCGTTCTATTCTGGGTGATAGGATCCTTGTGAGCCAGAATCAGCTCAACACCAAGCAACGAGAGAAAGGACGCCATTTTTGCAATCTAACTCACTTCTCAAAATTTATGTAAAACTCACTACCTCCTAGACAGTGCTGACTCATAAGGACTGTGTAGGACAAAGTAGAACTGCCACCTGTGAGTTTCAGAGGCTGTAACTCTCTACAAGTTGAGAAAGCTCCATTCTCTTGTGGAGCGACTGGTGGTTTCAAACTACTGACCTTAGAGATTGCATAGCAATGCATGACCACTACACCATATATTATTAAATACTTAGGTCATTTACATACACCTTCACTATTTTGGGGGAGCTCTGATGGCACAGTGGTTATGTGATGGACTGCTAAACTTAAGGTCAGCAGTTCAAAACCACTAGCTGCTCTGCAGGAGAAAAATGGGTTTCTATATCTATAAAAAGTTAGGGTCTCAGAAACCCACAGAGGTGGTCCTGCCCTGACTCATAAGGTCACTACAAGTCAGCATCTACTCAAGGCAGTGAGTGGTTTTCATTCTTTTTTAAATTGAAGTGACCATTTAATTGAGGTGAAATTCACAAAACAATATTTACCAATTTTATACATATATATTATTCAGTGACATTTAATGTAGCCCCAATGTTGTATAACCATTACATCTAGTAACTTTCAAAATTTTTATCTGCGCAGAAGAAAATCTGATACCCAGTAAGCATGATCTTCGCAGTATTCCCTTGGCAATTCCCATTCTGCTTTATGTCTCTATTGATTATTCTAAGATATCTTATATAAATATAATCATACAATATAGGGACATTTGAGCCTTTTATCTTTGACTTAGTATACTGTCATCAAGGTTCGTCCATGTGTAGCATGTCTCAGTACTTATTAGTTTTTATAGCTCATTAATATTGCATTCCATTTTTATACCATTATTTGTTCATTTATTAATGGACATTTAAGTTATTTCCATTGTATTTTGTTTTGTTGTGATGGTAGAAAATACACATAACAGAATATCTGCCAATTCAATAAGTTCTACATGTATAATTCAGTGGCATTTATTACAGACTTTAACATTCTCACTTTCCTTTTTCAAATTAGCCTCCTATTTAGACTTTTGAGTTGCTATTGTCTATTTGCTATACTATAGATATTGTCTAAAAGGGTATAGTGATCAGAGCAAACATTCTTTACCAATACAATTAAATGGTTATTTGGTGGATAGAAGACTGTAGCAGATATTTTTAGTTTAGGTTTAAAAATGATCTTGGGGCAACAGTTTTGGGATTCATCAAGAATCAAGAGCTCCAGAAAATCTGAATTCTAAGAGAATGTTAAACTAGGTTCTGTATTTTTGCTCCATTTGATTGGATGCTTCAATGGAATCATTGATCAAGAAAACATTCAGCAATGGAAACTGGGTACCATCTACTCTTTCTGGTCTCAAGTTACAGGGGGCAATTCTCCTTGGAGACAATTAACTATGCATTACAATTATTCCTCCTATTTGACGTGCTTCTTTACCAGCTGTTGTTCCAGGAAATGAGAGCAAATGTTTTGCCTTGGATGGCAGACTGTAATCTTTTAAGACCCCAGACACTACACAACGAACTGGGTGGTAGAACAGAAGCACTAAAAAACAATACTAAGCCAATTAACTGGGTACACCACTAAAATATGACCCTACATCTTCATGGCAAGAAAGTCAATATCATGACGTGTTTGACTTTTTGTGTCAATGGGAGCTTTTGTTGTTGTAAATATATGCACATCATAGATCATACCTCTTTTGACAATTGTGAATAATGCTGTTATAACCAGAGATGTACAAGCACTTCATTGTGTGCATGCCTTCAGAGCTTCTGAGAATGTAACTGGGAGTGGAATTGTGAGGTAACTTTCTTGACTTTGCTGCCAGCTTCTTGTACTGTGGCAGCTTGTGTCTTGCTATGATGCTACAAGGAATGCCACAGGTGTTTCAACTATCAGTAGAACCCACTTTAGTGAATAGGCTTTTGGAGAGGTTCCAGAGTAGGAAGAAGAAAGAGGTAATGATTTCTAAAAAATTAGCCACTGAAAACTTATGAATGACAGCAGAACATTGTTTGTGGCTGTTGTTGCAGCCACTGTGTCACTCCATCTTGTCAGAGGCCTTCCTCTTTTTCACTGTCCCATCACCAAGCATGATGATGTCCTTCTCCAGAGTCAGGTCTCCTGATGACGTGTCCAAAGCACATATGGCAATGTCTCACTATTCTCGCTTCTAAGGAGCATTCTGGCTGTCCTTCTTCCAAGACAGATTTGTTTCTTCTTTTGGCAATCAATGATACTTTGAATATTTCTCACCAACACCATAATGCAGCCCCATTGATTCTTATTCGATCTTCCTTATTCAATGTCCAATTTCACATGCATATGCAGCAATTCAAAATACCATGACTTAGATCAAGTGCACCTTAGTCTTCAATGTAACATCCGCGATTATCAGCACTTTAAAGTGGTCTTGTGAAGGAGATTTATCCATGTCATGTGTTCTCTGATCTCTTGATTCCTGTTTCCACAACATTGGTTGTGGATCCAAGTAAAATGAAGTCCTTGGCAACTTATTTTTGTCCTCCATTTATAGGGATATTACCTATTAGTCCGGTGGTGAAGAGTTTTATTTTCTTTATTTTGAACTGCAATCTATACTGAAGGCTAACATTCTTGATCCTCATCAGTAAGTGCTTCAAGTCTTCCTTACTTGCAGCAAGTAAAGTTGTGTCATCTACCTATCGCAGTTGGTTAATAAACATCCCGCCAGTCCTTGTACTGCCTGCTTCTTCATGGCATCCAACTTCTCTGATTCTTTGCTCAGCTTACATATTGAATGAGTATGGTGACAGGATGCAACCCTGATGCGCAGCATTACTGATTTTAGACAATGTCGTATCTCCTTATTCTGGCTGAAACACTGCTTCTTGATCCAGGTAGCCAAGGCAATGAAAGAAATGATGAAGTCGATGAGCTGAATATAAAATTTCAAAAGGCAGCTCATGAAGACAAAGTAAAATACTGAAAAGTGCAAAGACATACAACCAGAAAACTAAAAAGGTAGGGCACATTTAGCATTACTTAAATGGAAAAAAACTCAACAACAAAAAAATATAAGCCTCGTAATAGTGAGGCTGTAATAATGAAAGATTCTATGGATAAACTATTGACTGATGCAAGAAGCAACAAAGAAGAAGGAAACAATAGACAGAGTCACTGTATCACAAAGAACTAGTCGGCATTGGACCATTTCAAGAGGTAGCCTATGAGCAAGAACCAGCAGCACTGAACGAAAAATTTCAAGCTGCACTAAAAGAATTATCCAAAATTAAAGCTCTGGTAATCAATGGAATACCAATTGATGTGTTTAAACAAGCTGATGAAGCACTTGAAGCATTCACTCCAAATTCCAGAATTGCAAGACAGCTGCTTGGCCAACTGACTGGAAGAGATCAATATTTGCGCACGTTCCAAAGAAAGGTGACCCAACAATGCTGCATAATAGGAGAATATCATTGATATCACATGCAAGTAAATTTTCCCTGAAAATCATCCAACAATGTTTACAGCAGTACATTGAAAAGGAGCCTTCAGAGGTTCAAGCCTATTCAGAAGAAAACTTGGAACAAAGGATATCATTGCTAATGTCAGACAGATCATGGTTGAAAACAGACAATACCAGTAAGATATTTACTTGAGTTTCCTTGCTTATGCCAATGCATTTGACTGTGTGGATCATAACAAACTATGGATAGTCTTGAGAAGAATGAGAATCCCAGAACTCTTCATTGTGCTCTTGTGGAACCTGAATATGATCAAAAGGAAGTTATGTCAACAGAATAAGGGAATATTCCCTTGAATGGTTTAACATCAGGGAATGTGTGTTTCAGGGTTGTATCCTCTCACCATAATTATTCAATCTATATACCAAGCAAATAATCTGAGATGCTGAATTGTATGAAGAAGATTTCAACATGAGATTTGAAGGAAGGACCATTCATTAACAATCTTTGACATGCAGAGGACACAACTTTACTTGTTCAAAGTTGGAAGGATACTCCAAGCACTTGTCAATGAATATCAAGGATTTAAGGCTTCAGGATAAGTTACAATCCAAAATAAAGAAGAGCAAATCCTCACAACTGAGACAATTGGCAAAATCATGGTAAATGTAGAAAACATTGAAGTTGTCAAAAATTTCATCTTGTTTTAAGCTACAATCAATGCTCATGGACGCAGCAGTTAAGAAATGAACAGATGCATTTCAATAGGTAAATCTGTGCACATGACCTTTTTAAAGTATGGAAAAGCAAAGATATTACTTTGAGGAGTAATATACATATGACAGACGCCATGATGTTTCCATGTAAGCATTTATATAAAAGGATGTATAATGATGATCAAAGAAATGCAAAAATCTATGCTTTTGAACTACGGTATTAACAAAGAATAGAAAATTCCAGAAGGCTCCTTAGAAGTAAGGAAGGTGAGACTTCATCTCACATATTTTGGACATGTTATAAGGAGAGACCAGTCCCTGCAAAAGGATACTGTGCTTGGTAAAGTGGAGGTTCAGCAAAAGAGAAATCCCTAGACAAAATGAGTTGATACAGGGGCTTCAACAGTGGGATCAAACACAAGAGTAAGGTGTGAAAATGACAGTATTGTGTTCTGGCTCTGCTCTAGGACCCCTAACAACAAAGTACTTTTATAACAAAGTATAAAAGTAAAAGTCTGAATAATTAAAGGTAATTAAAGTTCAGTTTTACCAGTCCATCAGTACATGGATTGAGGGATATTACTGCTGATGCTAGAACTATCTTGAATGAAAGCAGGAAATACCAGAAAGATGTTTACTTGTATTTCATTGTCTATGCAAAAACATTCAATACTGTGGATTACAACTAATTGTGGATACCATTTTGAAGAATGGGGATTCCAGAACACTGATTTGAGCTTATGCAGAACCTGTAAATAGACGAAGAGGCAGCCAATAGAATAAAACAAGGGGATGCTGCCGGGTTTAACATCAGGACATGTGTGTATCAAAGTTGGATCTTTTCACCACACTTTTCCATCTATATGCTAAGTAAATAATCTGAGATGCTGGACTCTATGAAGAAGAATGAAGCATGAGGATTGAAAAAGGCTAGTTTATTAACAACCTTTGATACGCAGATGATATAACCTTGCTTGCTGAAAGCCTAGAGGATTGTAAGCACTTACTTATGAAGATCAAACACTGTGGATTACAACTCAATGTAAAGAAGACCAAAATCCACACAATAGCCAACATCATAATAAATGGATAAATGGCTAATTTACCAAGGATTCCATTTTCTTTAGATCCACAATCAATGTCATGAAAGTGGCAGTCTAGAAATCAGGAACACATTGTATTGGCCAAATGGCCTCTTTAAACTCTAAACAAGCGAAGGTATTATTTTGAGGACAAAGATAGTTTAGACTAAGCCAGGGCATTTTCAGTCCCCTCATATGCAGATGAGAGCTGGGCAGTGGTAAGCAAACAAAAGAAGAATTGACGCATTTGAATTACGGTTTAGTGAAGAATATTGAAAATACCATGGCCTTCCAGAATAACAAACAGATTTGTACAACCAAACTGTTCCTTAGAACATGGAAAGCCAGACTTGGTGCCACATACCTTGGACACAGTGTCAGGAGATTCCCTGGAAGAACACATCCTGCTTGGTAAAGGACAGAATCAGTAAAACAGGAATAGTCTGGTCAAGATGGGTTCACAAAGTGGCTACAACAATGGACTCACACATAACAATTATGAGGATGACACGATTAGGCAGGGCTTCCCTCTGTTGTACACAAGAACATTACTCGTAGGGGTTGACTCCAGGGTACCAAACAACAACATAACCAAGTAATTCTATCTTTAACTTACTAAGAACCTGCTATCTCCTAAAACTGCATCCATTTTGAGTCCAACCAGCACTATATGAGTGTTTCAATTTCCCCACAGTATTACTATCAGTTATATATAAAATTTACAAAAAAGTTATATGTAAAATTCATATATATATATTTTTAGTTATATATAAAATTTACAAAAAAGAATATAATTATAGGCATTGTCTAAAAACTAAAGCAAGCTCATTGTCACCGAGTCAATTCTGACTCACAGAGACCCTGTAGGATCGAGAAGAAGTGCCGCTGTTGGTTTCCAAGACTGTCAACTGTGATAGGAGTAGAAAGCCTCATATTTCTCCTGCACAGCAGCGGGTGGTTTCAAACTGCTGACATTATGGCTAGGAGCCCAACCGCTATGCAACCAGGGCTCTTTAGACATCCTAATGGATAGAATGTGGTATC
Source organism: Echinops telfairi (assembly GCF_000313985.2). Taxonomy (NCBI): domain Eukaryota; kingdom Metazoa; phylum Chordata; class Mammalia; order Afrosoricida; family Tenrecidae; genus Echinops; species Echinops telfairi. Next base: position 37,311,595 of record NW_022103906.1, read on the forward strand.
TCATTGGGGTTTCTATTTGAATTTTTTTATGGCTAATGACATGGAATATTTATTTATGAGGTTGTAGGCCAGTTGTCTACCTTGTTTGGAAAAATATCTAGACAATTCCTTTCCATTTTAAAATTGTGTTGTTTGTCCTTTAGTGCTTGAGTTGTATATGATTTTTAAAATATTGAATTCTTTCCTCACATATACTTTCTCATTGTCACAAATATTTACAAAATTACCATAAGTTAAGTATAATTTTCCTATTAATAGTTTCTCCAAAACTTACACTAAAGAGATCATGTAACTTGTCTGAAGTCATAAATGGTAAATAGACAAACTCTGTCCTGGAACAAGGTTTGACTGGCTACTACAAATTTTTAATTTTAAAAGCAATTTCTAGTAATGAATTTCTGTTAATAATCTCTAAATTTTTAAAAACCTATTAGCAAGTTCTAGCATCATTATTCTATTTATGCATGTTTGTTCAAAATCTCTCTTGATTTAATTGCTACGTCTATTTAATTTAATTCACTTTTTTCTAAGTAAAAGAAATTTACTGAGTTTGCTATAGTCCAAAATAAAACATTTTAGTCTTCTTAAGTAAAACTACAATGGTCTTCTATGCTTTGGATTTATTTCCACTTAAAATATTTCTTATCTACTCTACATATATATCCTAGTGACAAGGCTGGAAGTTGGAAGGGGGAATGAGATAGTCCAAAGACCATCAAAGATTATTAGGAGGATAAGAGCAACTCTTTGAGTAGACTAATATAGATGCCTCATTTTAATGGCTCCTGTATCTTGATTCTATCCTGGGCACCATCTTCAGAATAAGTGCACATGGCACAGCTGAAAGAATCATGTCCTACAAATGAGAACATTTACAACCCGAAGCCCCTTGAATGCCTAACTAGTTGTTTCAGATTAGTTTGTCATTTTATTTCTCTTATTTAACTCTTAATTTCTTCATCTAAGACTGTATATCTTAGAGTTTACAGAAACCTAGATATAAAATATTCCAATATTCTAATTCATTGTATTTGGGTACCTGGGGGTGGCGTCTTATAAGCTGACATTTAGCACAATCTGTTAAAGGAAAGTTTAACATTTTTCAAACTTTTCAAGGAAACCTATATTACTAAGAATAGGAAGAGGCCTTGTGCTAATTAATATTCTTTTTTAAAAAATCATTTTATTGGGGGCTCTTACAACTCTTATCACAATCCATATATACATCACTGTGTCAAGCACATTTGTACATTTGTGGCCACCGTCATTCTTAAAACATTTGCTTTCCATTTGAGATCTTAGAATCAGCTCCTCATTTCCCCCCTTCCTCCCCGTGCTCCCCTTCCTCATGAGCCCTTCATAATTCGTAAATTATTATTATTTTGTCATATCTTACACTGTCTGATATCTCCCTTCACCCACTTTTCTGTTGTCCACCCCCCAGGGAGGAGGTTATATGTAGATCCTTGTAGTTGGTTTCCCTTTTCTAGCCCACCTTCCCTCCATCCTCCAGGTATCGCCATTCTCACCACTGGTCCTGAAGGGATCATCTGTCCTGGATTCCCTCTGTTTCCAGTTCCTCTCTGTACCAGTGTATATCCTCTGGTCTAACCAGATTTGTAAGGCAGAATTGGGATCATGATAGTGGAGGGGGAGGAAGCATTTGGGAACTAGAAGAAAATTGTATGTTTCATTGTTGCTACAATGTACCCTGACTGGCTCGTCTCTTCCCCTCGATCCTTTTGTAAGGGGATGTCCAGTAGCGTAAAGATGGGGCTTGGGTCCCCAATCTGTACTCTCCATCATTCACAATGATTTTATTTTTTCTTCTTTGATGCCTGATACCTGATCCCCTCGACACCCCGTGATCACACAAGCTGGTGTGTTTCTTCCATGTGGGCTTTGTTGCTTCTGAGCTACATGGCCGCTTGGTTACCTTCAAGCCTTTAAGACCTCAGATGCTATATCTTTTGGTAGCCAGGCACCATCAGTTTTCTTCACCACTTTTGCTTATGCACCCATCTGTCTTCAGCAATTGTATTGGGAAGGTGAGCACACAAGGTTATGATTTTTTGTTCTTGGATACCTGATAATTGATCCCTTTGGCAACTCATGATCACACAGGCTGGTATGCTTCTTCCATGTTTTGTTGCTTTGCTTCTGAGTTAGATTGCCACTTTTTACCTTCAGGTCTTTAAAACCCTAGACCAGCGGTCCTCAAACTTTTTAAACAGGGGACCAGTTCACTGTCCCTCAGACCTGTTGAAGGGCCGGACTATAGTTTTAAAATGAAACTATGAACAAATTCCTATGCACACTGCACATATCTTATTTTGAAGTGAAAAAACAAATGGGGAAAAAACACCCCGCGGGCTGGATAAATGTCCTCGGAGGGCCTCATGTGGCCCGCAAGCTGTAGTTGATAGGCAGGCACCATCAGTTTTCTTCACCACATTTGCTTATGCACCCGCTTTGTCTTCAGTGATCGTGTCAGGAAGGTGAGCATCATAGAATGCCAGTTTAATAAAACAAAGTATTCTTGCATTGAGGAAGTACTTGAGTGGAGGCCCAAGTCCATCTGCTACCTTAATATTAAACCTACAAATACATGCACATAGATCTATTTCTCCATCATCATACATAAATATGTTTACATAGGTATATGCCTTTATTTAGAACTCTATAAATGCCCTTTGCCTCCTACTTATTTCCTCTATTTCCTTTTACTTTCCTCTTCTCCCACCACTATCATGCTCAGTCTTCATTTGGGTTTCAGTAATTCCTCTTGGTTACATTACCCTTGATCAAGCCCTACAAGGCCTCCTACACCCTCCTCACCATCAATTTTGGATCACTTGTTTTTCTCTTGTCCTTGTGATTATTAACCCCACTTCCTTTCCCCCCACCTCTCCCTCTCCTGTGTCCCCCCAGAACTATTGGTCCCTTTGTTTACTCCTCCAGATTATTCACCCAGCCTATCTTATTTAGACAGCTCTGCAGAGATAATAACACACAAAAACAAGACAGAGAAAACAAAGCAACAAAATAAAACAAAACAACAACAACAAAACAATGACAAAATAAATAAAAAAACAAAAGCCTGTAAATAGTTCAAGGACTATTTGTTGGCCTTGAAGAGGGGTTTCCGGTTGAGTCTGATGGGATGGCAAGCCCTGGCCCCAAAGTCTACTTTTGGTGTTCCCTAGGGACTTTGTTGCTCTGTTCCCCTTGATGTACTGTTGCATGCCCTTACTGTTTTACCTCAGTGTGTGGGATCAGATTGGGAAAAATTTCCCACACTGTGTCTCCAGTGTTGTCCCCTGTAGGGCTATGGGTCAGTGAGGGATGTCATTTCTCATAGTGGGTCCCGCCATATGATCTTCCCTGTGGATTGGCTGCTCTGAGCAGGGATATAGTCCTCCAGCCCTATTGGGCCCAGATGTGCTCCACTCTCTCTTCCTCCCCTTTCATTTGCTTCTGTGTGCTTTGATCAGACATGTCCCTGTCCCTGAGCTGCAGCTTTAGTGCTGTCCTCTGAAATATGTTCTTCTGGGGGGAGGGGAAGGTATCCAGGTAGTTGGGATTGGGGCCAGCCCCTCAGACCTCCCCATCAGTTCCCTATTCCATGCCAGTAGGTTGCATTCACATCTTGGAGCACCCGGTTGAAATCTGGTCCCTGTAATGTGTGCCATATGGACTACTGTTAGTACTGTCCTTAGCTGTCCCTATTCATTTTCTCAAATGAAAAGGAAGTGAGACCTGGGCTAATTGTATGCTTGCTTCTTGATCATGGAAGAAAGATGAGGCTTTCTACTCCTGTAAAGATCTACAGGCTTAGAAACCCACAGGGACAGTGCTACGATGTCCTATTGGGTTGCTATGAGTCAGAATTTATTCAATGGCAGTGAGTTTTGGTTGTTCTCTTGAATCGTAGATTAGCATAACTATCATTTCCTTCTAATTCAGCACAAGCAGAGGATGCCAACAGCAGTGGCTCATCTTCATAAGAATATCACCTAATAGCCACTGTCAGTGACACTGCTCGTCATCACACCTGAAGTTCCAGATTAAGGTCCATTTGGAAGTTACAAATTGAAGGAAGCTGGGAAAGCTGCGGGGTGGAGGGAGGATATTTAAGACAAACACTAGTCAGATACATTCTACGGTAAGTCTCAGGAGAAACAAGCTTTTTCTGGGTTTGTTTGTTTGTTTATTTATTTATTTTCTTATATATTATTTATCTTCAGAATATTTTTGGTGGGGTCCTTTAGAACTTCAAGCAGAGGGAATTCCCAGCTACCTGATGCTTAGCCAGACATTAGGATCAGGGTTTCGCGCATGCTTGAGACCCTGGAGTTACCTTCCATGAAAGTGTGCATTTGCTGGCCCTCTGTTCTATGCAGACTGTATCCGGAAATTTGTGGGAGCAGCAGATTCCTAAACAGTTCATGGTGACAGATCTGTCGCTTCAAGTCAAAGCAATATAAATATAAATGAAATAGATAAGGTAAACGCTTTTTACAACTAAGATCCCTGTTACTGCAAATACCTTGCCACCTTCATTCATTTGCATTTTTTAATGTTTACCATTGGAAGTTGTTTTTTTTTCTAAGAAACCCATAGGCTATTAGAATATGAAATAAGGAATAAGTATTTTTATTTGAGTTTTGTGTAAAATAATTTTCAAAATATTTAACTTACTTTTGAATAATAATAGGTGGCAACATTAAAAAATATTACTAGATAGGGTACTAATTGCTTTACATACATTAAGTCCAGGGTATCCCAATGGGATACCTTGGGAATGATGGACTTTTTAGACAGTATAAATATTTGTTGAGAGGGTGAGGAGGCATTGTAAAATGTTTAGCAGCATCTTTGATGTCTATCCATAAGTTGCTACAATATCTTACCCCAATAATGGTAAACAAAATTATCTTGAGGCATTGTCAAATGTAGCCTGAGGATACAATTCCCCTGAAGGAGAGCCATTTTTAAGCCTAACCTTTAACACCGCACACCAAGACCATGGTTTTAACATTCCCACCTTATAGCAGAGGGTCAAGGTCACATAGTCACTTAGTGGCAGAGTCAGAATTCGAATCCAAATTACTTTGTGTTGGAATTAAGCCAACCTTCAACCTTTCCACTGTTACAAATACAGTGAATCCAAACTCTAAAACATTGGCCTAAACAATAACCATTAACAATAACCACGTGATGACAGCTAGGGGAGGGAGAAAAAAAACCAAACCTCTTTAGTAAAGTCCAACCAATAAGTCTTTCTTGATCATTGATAGAAGTGTGTTGTATAAAATCAACCTGGCATCACACTAATGTTGCCCTTTAAAATTGGTCATTAATAATTAAGGAAAAGGCTGGAGAATACACTTCAAGAACAATTCCTCCACCCCCAAAATACAGGCTACCTCAATTTTAAGGATAGAGTAGAAGTAAGAGAATATAAGGTGAATTAAGACCTTTGACAACACAAATAAAATTTAAATTGTATTTTAAGTTGTTTAAAAAACCAATATACCTGAACAATACTCCTCCCCAAATGTAACAACTTAAATATGATGTTCATTTTTTCTTTAGGACCCTTTGGTTTATCAAATACCACAGCAACTGCTACTAACTTCCAGACAAGAGAGAAACATAAGCAATACTATACAAGTGTGTCAGCTGCTGTATCCTGGGTGAGACGTCTTCCTAACCATTGAGAAGAGCTCTCTCCCCCTCCATGAAGCACCAGACCTGATTAACTTTATCTTAGCACACCAATAAATGTTGTCCCGCTCATAAAAATCGTCAGCTGTAGTGTAAATCCACCTCCAGTATTTAGTTTCTTGACCTTCAGTGTCAGAGCTTCCCACAGGCACGCTACATGCCCTGTGAAGTGTTCCCTTTTTATTGGCTCTAAATTCACCGTCTGATCACTTTGTAGCTTCTACACTCATCTTGCCATGAGACCATGTAATAAAAAGGACGGTTCCTGAGACCTTCGTATTTGTGCACATCTTTATCTATCCTGCACTGACTATTGCCTCTGCCCAAACTCTTCCATATGGTAATGAATCTCCTGGGGAAGTTGTGGTTTTTATACAGTGTTGAAGGAAATGAGAAGAAAAAAAACCAACTTATTTCTATCGAGAATGCTACCCTCTGCAATATTATTTCTGCTTTTCTATCACTTTGTTAAGGATATAATAACTTACCTTAGAAGACTTATACTCCCCATGGTCCATCCATGCCACAGTTTTTATGTTCTATTTTAAAAGAATCCATTTTGGAGTTCAGTCTTAAAAACAACAACAACAGTTGTCCTTAAGGACTGCTAGTTGAGCCATTATTCATTTATAAATGTGTTGTTAAGGGTTTGAGAAAGCTATTCATCCTTAATCCTCTCCCTCTTGAAAAAATATCTCCGTTTATTGTTTTGATTTTTTAAGATTTCTACTTTATGGTACTGTTTTTTGAAAAAATTACAAATCTGTCCTTCCCTTGAAGCTTCTACCACTGTGTTTTTTAACTAGGCCATGATGGAATCATGCCTATATGTTTTGTTTGTTTTTTGTTTACCAAACAATACCCCATCATCTTCTTTTTATGGAGCAATGCATGCAATTGGTTGTGTTGTAAATCACAGAATTACCAATGGTAGCCTATCGTATCTCCCAGAAATGCCAGGGATCTAAAACACATCGCGACCAATGGACTGTATTAAATGCATTTTGATAAGTAGGTGTTCTTAGAAGATAGGATTTTACGTGTTATACCTGTGCACTGTGTCCTTTACAATATGTGATTCCTTCATCCTAGATTGTCCATGTACATTGCCTCCACTCGCATTGGGGGGTGAGCCCAGCTGCCTCTCCTTAGCTGCCTGTAGCAGAAGATCATGCCGAGTGAGTTGCCCCCGCCTCAGCACAAAGCCTAAGTCATGGTGCCACCAGAGATCCAACAGCCCTGCAGACCCAATGAAAACTAGAACAAAAGAAAGCAAAAGCAGAGTCACAGAGCAGATGAAGCTGTCCTGTGCCAAGCCCATAAATAAATGATATATATA
>NW_022103906.1:37318763-37325455 GCF_000313985.2 Echinops telfairi
TATATATATATATATATTGAATATAAACTTACAAAAAGAAAACAACCTCAACAACAACAACAAAAAAGCCAGTGGAAAGGAAGCAGAAAGTTGTCTGAGTAACAAATTAGAAGCAAGTTCTATATTAAGAAAGCCTTGGGTAAAATTGCACACACCTGCATGAAATCTGATAATGAGGACAAAGTTCAAGAGAACAGGAAGAAAGGCAGTCTGGTGTTCAATGAGCAGGCTGCAAAGAGACTGCCCCTCCCCACCCCCCACAAAAGTGAGAAAGATGGTAAAACCCTACTCTGGACCCACGTGTGTGTGCACCGTAAACCCGTGGCAGCGAGTTAGGTCCTCTTATCAAAATGGTGAAGGAGGCCTTTCTTCCATCGAAAGGAGTTCCTCACTACAAATCACAGGCATAGGCAAAATGCTTTCCTATAATTTGTGTTAAATCATTATCACAAAACTTAATAGAGTCACGACAAACTTGCAGTTTTGAGGTGGTGCACTCTGCATTCAAACTCACAGATATGGGCGAAGCTCATTTTACTTCTCCGATATCTGGCTGTTTCTTAAATCCTCCTGAGAGAAAGTGTGACTTTTAGGATGACTTGGTGGATGGTGAAATAAATAGAATTTATGAATATGCCATCTTTCGTAAGATGTTCCCTAGGCTGGAGAATCAAATCAAATAAATCCAAAATTGGGCCTAGGAATGATTACTAGCAGAAATAAAGTAGTTTCCTAGAAAGAACACCTAAACAGCAAGCGTTAGAATCTGTCCCTGGTTGTGGAGGAAAGAAACTACTGGGTGCTCTCCAAATGTGGTTTTATCTCTTTCTCCTGAGCACAAGCTACTGTGTCTCTGGTGTGGAAACTTCCCTGCTGTTAAGTCTGACCATGTTTTGAGTTCTGGCCTAAACCATAGAAATAAGTTATCTCTTCCCTTACACGCTACCTGATTGAATTAGACATTTGGAAAAGACAAAATCAGAAAATAGAAGGAAGCTGGATCCCTGGATGTCCACAAAGAAGGTCTTTGTCTGATCTCAAACACATACATTGGACTTTGTATTCGGGCATATGTCTTTTCAACTAACTGGAACTAAGGTTTTGTTCAAACAGGCTGCCTTCTATAACATAATGAGACTGAAGATTCATTTGTCGAGAGGAAAATTACATGAGGGCTCTGAGGTTGAACCTCATGGCTTTAGTTCCCCTCTCTTTAACATAGTGCTCCTGCCTGCCAATTCTTCTGTTTAGCATAGTTTGGGGAGTTATTAAATGAAAGTGTGTGGCCATAAAACTTTTAAATCATACAAGTACAACCCAAAGAAAAGCGCTAACCTTTTATACCCCTAGCACAATCTTCTAATATCTCTTACATTTGCTCTATTTTTGTCATCTCATTTGCTTCATTCACAGCTTAGAGTTCATTGCAATTCAAACAACTGATTTCAAGCACAGCTAATAAATAAGAATCCCTGGTGTAATAGTCATTAACACCTATCAACTTAAACATGTAAGACATTCATCTCAGTGGTTTGGCAGATACTTTGGTCTGGTTATAAGAAACTCAATCAGTTGAAAGGTGAGTTTCCTTGGGAAACTGCTTCCAGTATATAGATAAATAATTTCACAAAGAATACTCGCTTTTTGGACTCTGCACTCTTCTTATCTCTTGATCTCCAATCTGGGGGACATCAGCCTGGAGATGTCTTTGGTCTATTTCCCAAACTGCAGAATTTGCATTTACCAAGTCTGACATCCTGTGAGCCATGAGAGGGCTCCGGTCTGCGGGCTGACCTGTAAGTTTTAAGATTGACCAGGTCTCACATCTACATGTGGCAATGGAGGTCTTCAGTCGATTGCCTAGCCCACTGATGCGAGACTAGTCAATCCTCACAATTATGTAACTCATTTCCTCACAAGTGTGTGAGTCATTTTCTTGGAGTAAATTTCTCTCTGTACTGATCGAAATATGCCTCCTTGATTTTGCTTCTCTATAGCACTCAGACAAAGGAATTTAGTTCTAATAGTAGTTGAACAGGAAGCATCTTTAGGATGAATTTTCTGTAGGTTATGCATTGGAATGTGTGTTAGTCTGGGTAGACTAGAGAAACATATCCATGGACACACATATGTGTATAAGAAAGAGACTTATATACAAGAGCAATTGAACATTGAGAAAACATCCCAGTCCAGTCCAGACCAAGTCCATAAATCCGATATTAGCCCATATTTCTGATATCAATCTATAAAGTCCTCTTCAGACTCAGGAAACACATGCAATGATGCCGAATGCAGAAGATCACAGGCCAGTGGGTAGAAAGTCTTTGGATCCAGTGTTATTGGAAACATCTCAGCCCTAGCAGGGGTCTCTCTGTGGCTTCTCTGGCTTCCCAGGTCTGGTTGCCTCCATGTGGCTTGTCTTCTGCAATGTCTCCCAGGGAGTAACAGAGAGATGTGTCTTCTACCTCCAAGGAAGAAGAACCAGATTTCCCAGAATTCTCAGGAGAAGGCCATGCCCACACAGAAGTCTCATTGGCTATCTCCAGATTGACAGCCTAGACTCCACCCCTACACTCTTAATCCTTAAATTGACACCAGATTAGGTGACTACCACAGAATGCTAACTGTAAAGCGAGCAATTCAAACCTGCCAGCTGCGCTGCAGAAGAAAGATGAGATTGTCTGCTTTTGTGAAGAGTTGCAGTCTCAGAAGTCCAAGGGGGCAGTGGTACCCAGTCCTGTAGGGTTGCTTTGATTAGGAATTGATTCGATAGCATTCAATAATGATTTAGTAAAGAGGCTACTCTTAATTCATGGCATGATGTATCAATTGAAACATACAAATCTCCACCACAGAACTTCAAATCAGTTCATTCTTTTTCAATTACCACTGAAATTTTGTGCTTTCCTCCTAAATCAGAATCTATTTTAAACAAAATCCTATAAGAAACATCTGAAGGTCTTGTATATTCCAATTCCGTATATTTAAAGTGAAAATGCCAGTTCTCAGCAGAGTGTAAATCTGGAATGAAGCGCTGCACACCACCATTGGGGAAAATATTTATGAACTCTAAGGGTCTGCATAACTGTGTATTCTCTGTCTTTCACATTTCTGTCAAATTGAAATGCAAAATGAAGCTGGCTAATTGATCCTGGTTCTGCTAAGCAAAGTGGAGAAACAAAGGAAACGTTCAGCTCAAGTGCCACAAAAGACCTGAAAGTTGCAATTTCAGGGTCTGAAAGAAACCCTCATTCCATGTAATAACAGTGAATATTGCCAAAAATCAAACTCAGCATCTTAAGAATGGCTGAATTACGTAACACCAATTGAACTCCCAATATCAAATGGTGTCTGAAGTTAAAGTGCAGTTGTTGCTTGGGAAGAAATGGGATCCTTACATTTGGAATGGAGACGTATGGACAGATCATCTTTAAGCTGGGAATATTGAGCCCTTAAATTCTGTTGAATCACTCTTGTCAGCAGAACTAACTTTCCCCACCATTTGAAGAGATAATGCTGGTTTTGTCTGCTAGGCCATATTTTCCTAAAAAATCCCATCCCTTCAACCTCCATTTGATGAGATTAACTCAAGTGTGCCTGAAGAGTCTTTACCGGAAATGGTGCCCAGTGTATTACCTGGGCCATTACCTGAGGCAGATGCCAAGCAAAACACTGCTACTCGTTTTTGCTTATTGAACTATTAGTAGACTTTCATGCTAGCAATTCTCCTAGGTGAATTACAAAGTGTGATCCATGATGAGGTGCACTACATTAGAAAAAAATAACTGCTTGATTTTAGAGTATATGCTAACAAAATCCTGGGTATCAAACACATCAAGGGCTATTAAAGGTATGGGGTAAAAATGCAAAAAACATGAAGTTGGATTAGTCGACTTTATTGATATGGGGCCAAAAAGCAAATATTCATTCAATACTTCATCTTGAGAAGTTAGAAAATGCCCTAATATTTTGTTTGGTTGGTTGACTAAAACATGAAATAAAGAGGTGATCTATCAAATGACATTTCCAGAATTGCTTTTGGTATACTATAGAAGTTGGTACCCAAAAATTTATGGAAATTGGAATATTTAAGAGGTTTTCATCATGTTTGACCCCACAGACCCACCAGGAAATGCACAGGGGACACCTCATTCACTACAACTTTGGGGAACAGACTTGTGAAGGGAACTCCACCATCCTTGAACTCTGCTGTGATTGCTGTTCTATGTAGGTCACATTATATCATGGCTTCTAATAAGTTTAACCCAGTTCAGTCATGGCTTAATGAAGTGATACTAGAATGGATCTGAATTGTTAAAATGTCAGTGAACCTGAATGCTAAGTGAAGAGGTGGGGTGGAGGTTAGAAATTGAAGCCCTGCTACAAACTTAATCTCTCTCTTAAAAAACAAGTGGGATAATATGTACTTCATAGCAACCAAATCTCTTGGATCTGGTCAGTTGGAAACAGTGATGCTTGACTTAAATATGGCGGCTAACTGTATCCCTTTGAGTATGTATTTTGCTCCAAAGTTCTGGCAATAATCCAATGTTATGCACCAGACTTCTGAAAAAGTTCAAGTCTCTTGAAGGCTATCATTCCAGCAATTTGACCCATATTTTTCCCGCCAGTTAACGTAACCATATCATTTATTTAAAATTCAAACCTGTTCCAGTTTCATTTTGTTGGCCATGGATGAAGTGTTTCAAACTACATTGAAGTCCTGGATTTTACAGGGGAGACTGCCCTACCTAAATTAGGATACCTAACAATCACATGGACGATTGAATCCTAGGATAGCAAAGGCCATGTGTAGCACTTGATCATCAGAAACAAGGTGGATATGCAAAAAGATTGAACATTTATTAAAGATTCATTTGAACTGTATAAATAGAAGAATTCTAGATCTAGTGAATGGAAGTCTAAGTCAAATCCCTAAAATAGAGTCATGGCCTCTCAGTAAATTCCCAGATTTGAGTAAGTTAACAGAAAGACAATCCCATGAATGAAGAGAAGGCTGCATCTCCTGGAGGAAGAACCCCAGTACACTGCCAAAAATGACACGGTTTTCCCCAAAGTGATATATGGATATTTTTTAGAGAAGATGTTCACTGAGGAAAGGAAATAATCAGACTCTTCAAGATTACTGGCCACAGTAATCTTGCCTCAGAAGATCACAGCAGCTCACATGCAGAGGAGGAGCATATAGAGGTCAGATTATTAAGGAAATCCTAGCTCAGGTCACCATCCCCGTGAGTCCAGTGCAACCCTGAACCCACCTCTAATCGTCTCCTTTGTTCCAGAAGACATGATTGGAATAGCTACATTTAGTAACTCAGATCGGATTTCTTATTTATGGAATAAGGAGTATTATGGGGAAAAAGGCCAAATTAATACCACTAGAACTGTCAGAACTAGAGAAAGAACAAAAACAATTCCATCTTCCTGGAGGGATTGTAGAGATTAGTTCCACTATTGAGGAATTCATTCTGAAAGAGGTGGTGTCCACCACACACCTATTCAATTCAGGCACTTGGTCTATACAAACACAAAACAAAAACAAAAAGAGAGGTCTTGAAGAATGACAAAGAAAAATAATAAATTTAACTAGGTGATAACTCCAACTGTAACTGTGTTCCTGATGTAGTTTCATTGCTTTTGCAAATTATCATATCTCCTCATACCTGATGGGCAGCTATTGAGTTGGTCTATGTCTCTTTATTCCTGTTTCTAAAGGCCATCAGAAGCAGTTACTTTCAGTTTGCAAGGCCAGGATTATACCTCCACTGTCCTACCTCAGCAGTCTATCAACTATACAACCTTATGTTATTATGTAGTCCACAGGAACCTTGATCACCTTCCAATATCTTAATACTTTACATCACACTGGTTCATTACATTATTGGTATTATGCCAATTGGACCTAGAAAGGAAGATTTATCAATGACTCTAGATTTATTGGCAAGAGATTTGTATGCTGAATTCAGGTGCCTTACACCTCAGTGAAATCCTAGAAGTCCAGTGGATGTGGAAGGAGGGGAGACATATTAAAACCTTCCTTTTCTAGAGAAGAATAAGTTGTTAGATATGGTCCATTCTACAACTAAAACAGAGAAACAGTGCCTAGTAGACTTCTTTGAATTTTGGAAGCAACCTCACTCATTTGGGTATGCTAATCTAGTCTATTTATCAAGTAGTCCCAAAGCTCCTAGTTTAATTGGAACTCAGAATAAGAGTAAAATCATGCCTCGTTTACAGATGGTTCTGCCCAGTGAGCAGGCACCTCTCAAGAGAGGGCACTGGTAGCACAGCACTGCAGCCTCTTTCTGGGGTTTTGCTGTAGGACTGTGAAGAAACAAAATTCTCCTAATGGGCAAAACTTCCAGGAAGGCGAATAGTTATTCATTTTTCTTGAAAGGAAATGTGTGCTTGTGTGTTGATTCATGGGCTTTGGCCTATGGTTTGGCTGAATGGTCAAGGACTTGGTTTAAACATGATTTGAAAATTGATCATGAAGTCGGAGGAAGAGATATGTTGACAGACCACTTCAAATGGGACAAAGAAGTGAAGGTAGACATATTGTGTCTCATGTGTATGTTCACCCAGGGGTAATCTTGGCATGGGAGAGCTTTATGAATCAAGTAGATAGAATGACATGTTCTGTGGATGTCACTCTTATCTTGTCTTATCTT
>NW_022103906.1:37325624-37326959 GCF_000313985.2 Echinops telfairi
TCCTGCAATCACAGGAACCATCCTTAACCTTCCATTATGGTAAGGGCAACATTTTGCTCTTACAGGGATTAACACTTATTCTGGGTAGGGATTCACATTGATTGCTCTTGAACACCTTATCCACCACCATGCAACACACAGTCAGCCTTGCCTCAGATCACGGGACTCACTTTATAGAAAATCAAGTACGCCAATGTGCCTGTGTTTATAGAGTTCAGACCTTACCATGTCCCCAATCATCTTGAAATAGCTGACAAGATAAAACAATGGTCTTTTAAACACACAAATATGGTGCTAGCTAAATGGCAATTGTGTTCAGGACTGGAACAATGGTCTCCAGGAAGTTGGATGTGCATTAACAAATGCCTCCTATGCAGTGATGTTTCTACCATTGTGGAAGGCCACAAGTCCTGGAATCATGGTATAATAGTTGACCAGCCATTATTACCCATCATGATCAACTTACCAGTTTTTTCCCTCCTGATCTAATGGTCCTTTGCTCTGTGGGTCTGGAGACCTCGGTCCAAAGGGAAGAGGTGAAACAAAAAGGGAAGGTAACACTGATTTAATTGATCTGGAAGTTTATGCAACCTGTCAACTTTGGGTTCCTTGTGCATCTGAATCAACAGGCAAAGAAGGGAGTTATCTTATTGAATTGTGTATTTGATACAGAGGAAATTACACTAATTTTATATAATGTAAGCAAAGAAGGTTATGTCTGTAGTACAGGAGATCTCTTTCAAAATCTCTCAACACTACCATTGCTATTAATCCTGCAAATGAAAAGTGCATCAACTCGATTCTGTCATAACCCAGCTGCCCAGACCTTATCAGCAATGTTGAAGTGGTTGGTGAGGACAAAAGATATGGAATGGGCAGTGGAGAAAGTAGTTCTAAATACCAGACACAACCACATTACACACACACACACACACACACACCATGCTTACCACTTGTCTGCCAGTTTGTTGCACTGTGGTGGCTGTGTGTTACTGTGATGCTGGAAGTTATGTCATCAGTATTTAAATCCCAGCAGGGTCATTCAAAATGAACAGGTTTCAGCAGAGCTTCCAGATTAAGGACAGATTACAAAGGGATAGATAGGCTGTTCACTTTAGAGGGATTCGCCACTAAAAACCTTATGGATGACATTGAAACATTGTCAGATGTTGAAAACATGATGAATAGAAGCAGAACACTGGTCAGAAATAGTAGCAGAAGATGAGCCCCTCAGGTCAGAAGGTGCTCACAATACGACTGAGGAAGAGCTGCCTCCTCAAAGTAGAGTCAAGCCTATGACATGGATGGAGTAAAGCCTACAGCAGGAAAGTCTTC
>NW_022103906.1:37327826-37339234 GCF_000313985.2 Echinops telfairi
AAATACTGAACAAGGTGTTTCAGTGATGTGTATTGGTGGGAAGGTGACAAAAGTTGGGATATAATGGTTAATATTAAGGGTCACCTTGGCTGCTCTGTGATTCTTGGTGGTTTAAGATATACAATATAGTCACTTTCTATTTTGTGATCTGATATATGAAGCTAATCAGTTGAAAGGGGAGTTTCTTTTTATGTCTCCAGTATGTAGAGTTGACCTTCTGGCAAACCCCACTCTCCTTCTAGACTCAAGGACCCTTTGGTCTCCTGACCTCCAGTTCTTGAATGCAATTGCCTCACTGTGAGCCAACAAAGGCATGCACTCTGCCGCTGACCAGAGGTTTGTGGCTTCATCCCCTCCTGCAATCACAGGAACCATCCAGGATCTTTGAAAAGGGGAACCACCTCTCTACTTTATCCCCCATTTACTCCACCTGCACATTGCTGTCAGCAGCCTGTGCCAGAACTTGATCAAAGTCAAGACCCAGACACTAGGATCGCCCAGGAAGTCCAGCCTCCTATATCTAGTGAATATAACCCTTATGCCATGTCCAGCAGATTTCCATACGCTGTCAATAATAGAGGTGCTGCAGGGATTTACTGATTGTAAATGAGCTGACTCTGTACAATATGATGTTTAACAATATCCAAATTGCATAATTGGGTATTTATTGGATATACATTCACAGGACATATATTGAAATTTAAGTGATGCATACCTGTATGTACTTTGTTATTCATCTCCCCTCCATAAGGTAAGCTTTGTGAGAGCAGGGATTTGGGTATGTTTTTTTATGTGGTGGTATTCCTAACATTTAGGAAAGTTGTCATTGTGTGTTTTTAGTTGATTATGACTCATAGTGAAACTAAATGAAAGAATAGAACTTCCCTATACAGCTTTCTAGGCTCTATTCTTTATGAATATCAATCATCTGTCAACTAGTGGGCTGTACGTTGCTGTGATGCTGGAAGCTATGCTATCAGTAGTTAAGATACCAGTAGGATCGCTCATGATGAAAAGGCTTGGGTGGAGCTTTCAACCTAAGAGCTAGCTAGGAAGAAGGACGACGTTTGGATATTGAAGGATTAGCCACTGTAAACCGTATCTAAAGCAATGGAATATTGTTTGATAGCATGCCTGAAGATAAACCCTTCAATCTGGGAAGACTAACAAAATATTAGTGAAGAGTTGGCTCCTGAGAGTTCAGCTTAATAAGCTGGTTGAAAGTGAGCTTTCAGAACCTTCAGGGCTGATTAAGTAGGACTGAACGTAAGAGGAAATAGCTGCAAGTGTCCATTAACAATCAGAGCATAGAATGTGTAAAACATGAATCTAGGAAAATTAGAAGTTGTCAAAAATGAAGTTCAATACATAAATATCAATAACCAGGCATTGGTAAACTGAAATGTGCTGAAATTGGCCATTTTGAATCTGACAATTATATGGTTTACTATGTCACAAATGAAAAATTCAATACAAAAAGCATCACATTTACTGTGAAAAATAATATTCCAAGATTGGTTCTATTTTGAAGTGCAATGGTTTATGATAGATTAATAACTATACAACTATGAAGAAAATCACTTAAAAAAACCTGCTATTCAAATGAACACACCACCAGCTCTAGCAGTGATGAAGAAATTGAAGATTTCTGCCAAGTTCTTAAATCTGAAATTGATCAAACACACAATCCAGACAACTTGATAATTTTTAATGGTTAGATTTTGAAAATTGGAAACAAAGAGGAGAGAGCAGTCGTGGAATATGTGACTTTCATAATAGAAATGAAGCTGGAATCATGATAGAATTTTGAAAGACCAATGATGATTGCAAATACCTTTATTCAACAACATAAAATTCATCTATACACATGCACTTCAGCAGATTTAATATTTTTACTACATTTGCAGAAAGTGATGATGGACAAGGTCAATATTATCAGTAAAAACAAGGCCAGGGGCTACTTGTAGAACAAACCATCAACTGCTGATATGAAGTTTATGTTGAAACTGAAGGAAATTATACCAGAGCAAAAATATGACCTTATGTGCATTCTACCTGAATTTAAAGACCATCTAAATTTGATATTAATGACCAAAGATCAGATGAGCTCTTGGGTGACATCAAGGACACCATAATTAAAAAGATGGAAACTTGGGGGTGGGGTGGGTGGGTAAGCACATGCGAAAAAGACTCTGAAACACATTCTTGAGTGTACTTAGTTACAGCAGAGGGAAGAGATGATTAAGTGAACGAGTTGAAGAGAACGTTTCAAAGGATCACACCAGAAGACAAAGTAGAATATTATAATGAAATGTGCAAATGCCAGGAGGTAGAAAGCCAAAAGGGGAAAGCATCTGAAGGTGAAAAAAATCGAAGAAAAAAGTCCAAGTCTTTAATTGAAATATCCAAGGTTTCCATGGGAAAATCATAGAATGATGAAGGAAACATCAAAAGAAGATGGACGGAATAAAAAGTCACTGTACCAAAAAGAACAGGTTAATCTCCGACCATTTTAAGAGAGAGCACAAGGTCAAGAACGAATGGTATTGAAGGAAACAGAAGATGCTTCCTCCAGCGCTCTAAAGCAGCTGATGGTTTGGAACTGCCCACCTGGGGATCTCAACCCAATACACAACCACTACACTGTTCAAATCTGAGATCCTGTTAATACTATGTTAAAGGCTTCTCTGTAGCTCAGTGTTACAGAGTCAAAGGTCATAATTCAATTTTTATGAAATGAGCATTTATGTCATAAGCAATTAAGGCCTGGGAATCGAGGATGAAATCTCTCCCTTACAAAGTGAAAATATCTATGGCCTATCACAGAAAGTTCAGTTCTCACACCCATTAGACACTTCGCTCTGGGCCAAATCAGTCTCGATTTTCTCCCAGGGAAAGATCCATATAAGAGACACTATCAAGCCAGTAGATCAGTGGCTATTTCCCCTCTTCCTTCCTTCCCACTCTATTTCAATTTCTTACCAAAACACTCCACTTCCTTTACCTTCTCATCTAAACTAAAAAACAAGATTTCTCGTTGGGAAGGCCTGGTCCAGGCTGCAATCCTATGTGTGATTTCTGGACCCCTCATCCCCACCCCCCACCCCTCTGCCCCAAGATCTGACCAGATGCAGCAAAAGACTTTGCCTGGCAGCACCCCTGGAGGGTAACTCCCTTTCCCACATCACACATAATGCTCAGTTAGTGCATCACCACATTCTAGAGGGTGTGGCTTCGAAGGACTCAGGCCCCTGTGGTCCAGCTGTATTTCAGCCCAGTTGCCTGAATGCAGAGATGCCTCTCTCTAGGGTTTGGCTGAGGCCCCTTTCTCCACTTTGCCTCAGTATCTTTATATTCCTAGACTTTCCTCACCTCTTTCCCCTTCCGCTCATGCATGGGTCCATAAAGACACGAGAGATTTCTATTTAGATCTCTGTGACAGTGAGATAGTCACTCTCATCTGCACTGCATCCAACTGACCATCTCCTGGCAATACTTAATGAGAGTAAATGTAACACTGGTGAACTGGTGCTTCTTTTTGGCATTTTTCAATAAATAAATAAAGACATATTTTGTTTGTTTGTGTGGCAGTTACATAGTCTTCTGTCTAGCCTGTCAATCAAGTCATAGCCAATGAGGCCTCTGTGTGGCCCTGGCCTTCTCCTGAGGCTTATGGGAACTCCTGCCTCCCTCCCTGGAGGTGGGGCACACACAGTCTGTTTTGTATTCCTGATGACAAGACACATCAGCTGTGCTGATGGAACCAGAGCCCGGGAGCTGGAAGAGCCACGTGGAGACCCACACCAGCACTGAGATACTTCCACCATCTATGGATCCACCAGATTTTCTGTCCACTGGCCTGTGATCTTCCTGCATTCAGTGTCATTGCATATGCTGCATGAGTCTAAAGAGGACTTTATAGACTGGTATTGAACATATGGACTAATATTGGACAAATGGACTTGATCTGGACTGGGCTGGGATGTTTTCTTAATATACAATTACTCTTTGATATAAAGTTCTCTCTTATACACATATGAGTGTCCCTGGATGTGTTTCTCTAGTCAACCCAGCTGACACAGTTTGTTTGGGATGCACTTGTTTGTCACAAGTCTCCAAGTCCATTTCAATTTGAACTTTCCTTCTTTTCTTCTTCTTTCTTTTTAACACACAAACCACTATTTAGGTTTCACAGATAAGAAATCTGGAGAGATATTTTTAATTTTTGGTTTTAAAGGAAACATACTATATATATATTTATAGAGTCCATTTCAATAAATAAAATAAACAACAATCTCCTATTAAAGCCTCCATATATGTGGTCCCCATCTCCTCAACCTTCCTCTCTCTTCTTGTTGCTGCCCCCATCCCTGACCTCCCCATAATCATCAAAGTGAATAAAGACTGATAGTCACTTTCTCATTGGCTCTTAGTACTAGTAGGTCATCATGACACCTGATTGCTAATCATTCTCTACATCAAACTGTGTGACTGGGAGGTAGCATCCACTGCTAAGTCTTCTGTTTCCCCACTTTCCTCCTTTCCAATCCTACATTGTCTTGGAAGCAGAGGGAGGTGTCAAGTTCTCTTGGCTCTCCTTTGTGATTTTCAGAATATATAGATATATTTTCGTTTTATTTAATAATCCTTTCCCTTTAGAAGCCAATCTCATCTACTGAAATGTAGGCAATGACTGCCATTGCCTAGAAACAATTTCAATTTCTTAACATTGATGATAATCCTCCCAAGATTTAATTCTCACTTTTCTAAGCTCACTTTCTATTAGTCTCTGCTTTATTTATTACATTTCAACTGCATTGGCTTCTTATTTCAAGGATACATCAATTCTTTCCTGTCTCATGACTCTGTAAACAATATACTTCCACCTAGAATACCTCCCATCCCCTAAATTATGGCATGTATAGCTTTTTTCATGTCTCGGTTCAATTTTGTTAAGGAGCTCTGGTGACATCGTGGGTTACAAGTTGGGCTGGTTCAAAACCACTAGCAGCTACTCAGGAGAAAGAAGAGGCTGGATTCAGAGTTTCCGAAACCCACAGAGGCAGTTCTAGTTTGCTCTACAGTGTTGTGTGAGTCAAAAGTGATTAGATAGCAGTTAGTTTGATTTGGGAGTTTAAAGATGTGTTCCTGAATATCTTTTCTAACATATATCTTGATCAGTAACTTTTGCCTTGTTTTATGTTGATCATAGTTATCACAATTTTACAGTATGTTGTTCATTTGTCTAATTGGCTATTAATATACTGTAAAATTTCACTTACCTTATACTTCGGTGATTAAAAATGTGGCTCATGCATCAAAAGGTACACGAATAAATGAATTTTCTTCTGAGACACCTTGCTGATGTCTATCAACTTCCAGATCGCATATTGTATTTCCACCAAGTCTATATGTTTGTGTCCTGGTCACACTAGTAGTCTATTCAATAACGTATACAAAGTTTCCTGAATTCCTCTCCAAAAATGTACTCCTTTCACTCTACCTCACAGAGCCATTCTCAGAGTCATAATTTCCCACCATCTCAACTTCCTAAAATCCTCCTCTCGTAGGCCACAATTACTACTTACATCAGGCTGAGTTCTCTAGAGAAGCAAGACCAGTGATGTTTACAGGTGTCTATAAAGACACAATTTATGTCAAGGAAGTAGCTCACACAGTTGTAAAAGTAGATGTGTTTGGTCCAAGTCTGTGATTCAGTTGTTAAGTTGGTTGACTAAACAGGAAACAAGATACCATAAACCCCAAAGCAGGAAGGTCACAGGCTATGGAGTCAGAAATGGATGAATCCTAGATCGGTACCTCAGGACTGAAGATACAGGGTTAAATAAATCCAAGGAAAACAGGCAATATGGCAAGCCAATGATAGCTCCCCAGGTCTGCAGGTAATATGGTATGTCATTGCCTCAACTCCGAACAACTGGGGGTTGGTGAGACGGATGCAGCATCGAAGCCAACAAGAAGAGATAAGCCTTCGCACAGAGTCTGCTTAATTAGGGTGACCACACCTTTGAGGAAATGTCCTTTCAATTGTGTGACCTGAGTAAGGAGCCGCACTCCTCCCTAATCCCCTTACAATTGCTTTGCTGTCCATAGTACATCCCATCATGGAGCTGATTATATTGTAAAATTATATCATTGAAGATTATCAAACCTCGGGACTACCACATACAACCCTGGTGGAGTGGTGGTTATGCATTGGGCTGCTCTCCACGTGGGCGGCAGTTCAGCTGGGGAAGACTCGGCTTTCTACTCCCTTAAACAGGAACAGTCCCAGAAATCCACGGGGTGGCGGGGGTGGGGGGTGAGGCTGGGGGGAAGGTGTCACTATGAGTCAGCAGTGACTCGATGGCAGCGCTTTTCTTGCTTTCTGATGGCACGTACTCGTGTGCGTGTGGTAGGCGTGGTTCTGTCTTAGTGGATGAGTGCTCCCGAAGGTTTTGCCAGGTCCAGCTCTTTCCCCCAGTTTCTGGCTATGGCCACAGAAGCCTCCTGTTCAACTTAACACCATATCTTTTACATTAAAAGAGGAGAGGAAAGAAATGGATTCTTCCAATTCTTTGTCCTCTTGAATATAAAATTATCTAAAGCACTTCCTATTTGGGGATGTGGTTTTTTTTCCAATCTATTTTTGGAACATAAAGGGTACAATGTGTTTGTTTATTCATGCTATACTTTCCAGTCCACATTTGCTGTACATTGAATAAAAATAGGACTGTACTAAAGAAGCTGTATTGACACGATGGCTGTATCAGGGGACTAGAGCAGAAGAGAAACTGCAGCTGTGCAGACTGGGCAGGGCTTTGTCCTGTTTACAGTGGGTTGCTATGATTGGGACCTAAGAACAATATCTATGTACTCTTCTTTTTATATGAAATCTGTCATAAAAGATCTCATTTAAAACAATAAATTAATAATAAAACTACAGTGGCTAGACACCTCAAAGATGCTTTAAAATAATATCGGATATTTTAATTATAGGAGGATCATTATGATGTGCAAAAGAGTTCCGTGATATGAATAGAATAAAGCTGAATACTAAGTCCTTTTGACTTAGCAAAATTAAGAAGGGCCTTCCACCTTCCTCTCATTTATGACTGCATGGTTGACAGACACCACATTGGCAGTGGGTTCCAATGGCAGTGTGTAATTTGGACTCTCCTATGGCTGTCATTGGCTCTCTAGACTTCAGTGACCTCGGAAAATGAAGGAGTTAATCTTTTCATTGCTCTTGAGGTTCTAAAAGCCTACAATTCTTCTATTTCCTTTTCTTTTAACCTTGTATTAAAATGACATTAAGGACATCGTTTTGGAGTGGGTAAATCCAGATAATAGGAAAACGATCTAAAGTGGGACTCTGCAAGGCAAGACAGTCGCCAGAATGTATTGCTTTTACAGTTTGCTTTGTTTGGGGCTGATCATAAAAGGAGCTATGAAATCTTAGCTTAAACTTAACTCTATAATTAATTCATAAAAAAATAGGAGAGAGGAAGAAAGAGGTAAGAACCTGTCTTAGAAAGGTCTCGCAGACCATGCTGACGATCTTGTGTGTTTAGTTTTGAATTAAAGGGAAAACATTGAAGAGCTTTAAGCAAAGATAGAGATTTTTATTTCAGCTATCACAGATAGAGTCTGACCGTGTTGACTCCAAGGGAGGAAACATTTCCAAGGATATCAAGTGGACTACATAACAGAATGAATTCTTGATTTTGACTGAATGCTCTTAATTTGTTGTTTAATTACTTTTTAGTTTGGTCAAAAGAGATGATAGAAAAAATTAAGGATACTTGAAGTCACTTTCCCCTAATTCTCAGAGTGTGTTAATTAGTTTTCTACCAAACACACATTCAAACCCCGTCCTTTTAATTATTACTTGTAAATTTTGTTATACTTCACATTTCTTTTCTCTCACTTAGTCCTTTCCCTGAGGTTTCATATTAAGCCAAGAGAACTATGTTTAGAATTCTGCATTTATTATTACTGATAAGCTTTTGTGTCCAAAAGCATGTGGATAAAATGAACTATATTTCCCCCTTTCCAAGAAAATGATTCATTTTGTAATGCTGACGGCTGGAGAGTTACTCATATGACGATGCCATGGAGAAGATGGCTATTTCTGAAAACTCACTTGGTTGCAGTGTGTGTGTGTGTGTGTTCTGTACTCTGATATGTTCTTTCTCCAGGAATACAAGTTATTAGACTTTAACTTACTACTCTGCAGAGCGCTAAATACCTTGATGGGAAAAAGGTGTAGAAAACTATCCTACTCAGCATTTTTATTTGTAGAATGTTATGAGTGAGAAGGAGATGGCATGGCCAAATTTAGAAAGAGAGAAAACATTTCCTCAGTTGTCCAGAAATTAGTGCTGCCATTTCCCTACAAGGAAAATTGGTCAAGGGTGGGTTATGATGCAGGAAGAAAGAGGGTTATGTCTCCTGCACGTAGCAGAATAGTGTAAATGAAAATTAAAGAAAAATAGAAAAATGAAAGGCAGATACTTTTAAAAGATGAAAAGAAAGGAAAAATCCCAAACCCACTACTATGAAGTCCATTCTTAATCATAAGAATTATCAGTCATAAGGATACTGGACAATAAGGATAATAATACAATTGTTAATCATAAGGATACTGCAGGACAGAGTAGACTGAGGCTAAATCATAACTAGAGCAGACAGATTTCTCTTTCTCCAGTGGAAGGGCTAGTGGGAGTGAACCATCAATCTGTGGTTAGCAGCCCATGGTATAACCACGATGCCTTCAAGACTCCTTGGATAGTTAATAAATGGTCTTTGTGTTATAGTGATCCAAACCATTCTCCTATGAATTTAGTTTCTATTTACTTAGTGGCCCTAGCATACCTGGCATCCTGACACAACGCCTCCCATTACAGGCTCACCAGTCACTTTTGAACAGAGATACAGAAGCAAAGTTCCAACATGCTGACAGAATGTACATTAGTAAATACTTAGTGGGTGGAACACAGCTCTGGTGAACTCTAGATGGCTAAAAAATGGTGAAAAGCAAACA
Organism: Echinops telfairi; assembly: GCF_000313985.2. Classification (NCBI taxonomy): domain Eukaryota; kingdom Metazoa; phylum Chordata; class Mammalia; order Afrosoricida; family Tenrecidae; genus Echinops; species Echinops telfairi. The sequence goes on from NW_022103906.1 coordinate 37,336,873, forward strand.
TGCTGGTTAAAGAGTAATCAATCTCTGTTTAACTTCCCCTGAATGTCACTAAAATGATAAAACGTGAATTTATTCCTTGTTTAGTTGAAGGAACTCCTGCACCATCATGCTGAAGTATTTCCATCAAGTTTACATAACCTGTATATTTTAAAACACCTGAGAATTACCTAATCCAGCCCTTTTAGTTCCAGGGTATATGGAGTACAAAATATAAACAAAAAACAATTTCCAATTTCTCCTTTTCCCTAACAAGTAAGAGACTCATTTTAATACCTGACTATTCAGTTGTAATGTGTGCAATTTTGTAGTCCTGCTTGTAAAGAATATTTTCCCTCCTGTACAAAGACATAACAGATGCAATTAGAGGATATTATATTGTCATATGCGTCAGAGGAATAGAGTTGGTATAAAATCTTCCCCGTGACACTCAGGCGCTAAGGCATCAGAAAAAGGAACTGCATTCCTCAGAACTCCTTTTCACCTTTCAACCCCAGGGGGCTCATTCTCTCTGAGGGAAGGCATTTGTAAAAGTCAAATGCAGAATGGGCTACAAATTATTAGGGGGAGGGGTATGCACCTTGGGAAAGAAAGGGCACTCATGTCTAGAGCAGCACCCTCTCACCCTCTCAAGGATTGAGTAAAGTGCTGATTTGACATGCTGTGTTGATCCTCCAGATACTGTGAGTAGAGGAAGGGGAGGTTTGATGGATGAGACAGCCCATTTAATATCGCAGACAATGGTAGGTGATGGCATTGAATAACAATGACTGGAAAAGAGCTCCTACACCATCACATGCTCATCCTGATTACACACAAGACATCTAGAAAGGCTTCATTGAGATTGGGAGAGAGTACAGTCTATGTTTTATCAGCAACATGGAGCAGCCTCTTTAGGGTCATCAGCTGTCGATCTTCATAGTGTTAATATTCTAGGTTTCATATTCATTCAGATGAAAATGTAATGAAACTTCAAAACAATGTAATTATATCACATCATGTCTAAACCTACATCCTAAGGCACTTGCCGTACTATGGATAATGCTTTGTGTCATTCAATGAGACGTTTTTGCAAAGGTTGCATTAGAAAAAAAAAAAAGCCACAGAGAAATAGCAATGCCTACTGAATTCTTTTCATGGGTGCTTCTAAAATTCTTAAAATGTACTCTTCTTGCAATATCCCTATCTTTTAAAAATGGGAAGAAAAACTCATTTGAAAGTTGATTGAGTTCTAACTTTAAACATGCACATAAACTAAAAATCTTTGACATTTTGCTTATACCAAGTATTTTTACATGGTGTTTAGCCATTTAACAAATCTCTATGAAGTGCTAGATATTATTCAAAAAAAATCAATGCGATAACAACAAACAAGGCAGACAAACATGTTTATCCATGGAACTTACCTTTAATTTGTGAGAAGCAACAAATGAACAAGAAAACAAATAAATAATAACAAATACAAGGTATATGGAAAGAAAAGAACAAAGCAAATATTTATTGCTTACCTAAGTATACTGGGTGCTTTCACAAACAAAAATGAAAACAAAGATTTAGTTCTGGATCTCAAGGAAGTATGCAAGTATAGGGGGAAAAAACTCCTTCAATCATTATGCATATGTCAAAGCATCATACAAATAACTTTATGATTTTTTTATGTCGAAGTTCAATTCCTTAAAATATCTTCCACAAACGTTGTTGTATGAGATTGCCATAATAAGCAATATTTTTAATGACCTGTCTAAAGTGAGTGAATTAAATTCTCATCATCCTTGCTTCAAATTAACACTCCAGTTTTATTTATTCTAATTGGAAGGCATTAAAACTTTTAAAGCAGGGGTCAATTGAATGTTCTCTAACTTTAGAAAATATTGCTACATTGCAAGATAGAAAACTGGCTACAGAATAAATACAATATGTTCAAGTAGAACAAATAAGTGATTCTTGAGGTAGTACAGATAAGGCATAATATTAACTTAGATTAAATTACAGATAATAGATGGCAGAATTTTGAGAGTTAATCAAAATGTATCAATGATAGGGTCTAGTGATGGAAAGGAGATGCCAAGAGAGCTTCGGGGCTGTTTTAATTCTCTGAGGGGATGAATGGTAGTGCTATTCAATGAGATGACCAAATTTGGGTGGATGTAATATTTATTTTTGTCCACAATGAGCTTAAATTGCCTTTGAAGCATTTAAATAGAATTTATACATAAGTAACTATGTTACAGGCACTGTATCAGTTACAGTTTAATCAGAGAAGCAGGACCATTAGGAGCTATATCTTGATATTTATGCAATATAAATAAATGCAGAAATATAGATAGAGATTATATATATACAGATGCTGTTATTGTTGTTCAGT
>NW_022103906.1:37340194-37353347 GCF_000313985.2 Echinops telfairi
CTAGAGGGGCATTTTTTTGATAATAACAGTTTTATTGGCACATAATTTACACATCATACAATTCAATCATTCGATCTGTCATGGAAAGCAGTGCAATCATTACCATATCAATTTTAGAACACCCACACTCCCATGGTTAAATCGCCTTTCAAATGAGTTGTGCAATCACAGCCAGTTCTAGTGCTCCTTCCCCTCCCCCTTCCTTCATGTTTTGTTCCTGAAATCCTTTCCCTCCTATCACTCAGCCCCACCCCGAGTCCCCTAGCAACCCTTGAATCAGTTAGGATCACTACGCATCACCCCTCTTGTGCGCCACAAACTAGGAAATCCAACAGAAACAATAAAAAACATAATTGATATAAACTGGTAAGGAGAAAATAATAATACAAAGACCAACATAAAAATAATGAATAGGAAAGAAAATATCCCCAGCAACATTCAAAAAGCCAGGGAAGAAGTTTCTGTCATGGAACAAGTAAGAGATGCGTGCACCCAGAACCCATTCAGCTTGGGTCTATAGGGAGGTCATCTGGCCAAGTATCGAGTTTGATTCAGTGTCTTCCAGATTACAATGCTTTCTTATTGCCTGATAGTCAGGCTGTGTAGGACTCTTGCTTGTGACTGGAGTGGATCTGCCAGTGCTCTGCCGGCTTGGATATTCTGCAGATGGGTTGTCGGCTCCCACCGTCCTCTGTAGCTTTATAAAAATTGGGTGTTCAGAATTTTAGCTCTGATACTTTTCCCTTTCCCATATTCAAGTTTTTTTAATTGTCATTTTTGGATCACACAAGCTGGTGTGCTTCGTCTGTGTGGACTTAGTTGACTCTTCGCTTAACTGGCCGCTTTGTTGAATATAAGCCTTTAAGATCCCAGACATTATTCTTATTGATAGCTGAACACTGTCTACTACTTTCTTCACCACACTTTGCTGTAGCACCCTTACCTTCTGTTATCCTTTTTTGAAGGTGAGTATCCAGCAGGGGCATGTCATCAGAACTAACTGTTCTGAAACTGCAGCTAGAGTTAAATAGGAGCCTAGACGTCATCTGTTTGCCCATAGAGTTTGCATGTCTTACGGTTATCTTGGCAGTCATAATGTAACAAAATCACAGTCATATAATATCCACTGCATCAATAACAGCCATTGATGAACAAAAAAAACAAATAAGCAGAACACACACACCCAAAAGGAAAAAAAGAAAAGAAGAAAAACAACAAAAGCAAGCATTAAGCAGGGAAGCAAAAACCATATAAACAAAGCAGCACAGCCTTGTCCATCACAGCCCTGGGTCTAAGTCAATGGCACTATTCTCATCATCAATTTTTGCAAGACCCAGCATGTCAGACATGGTTGGGGTTGGTGTGAGGAGGAGTCTATAGGAGTGCTGTACCGTTCCACCTTGAGCTGCCACCCACCAGTTTTGTCCTATGTAGTTCCATCTCTCTTCAATTGGGCTCTGTTGACCCTAAGTATGAGGATTGGTGCCAGTGGGGCCTCCCTGAGTCAATTCTTCCAGGTGTAGATCCCTGCTCATCAGGTCTGAACCTGCCATGTCCTTGAAGGGTGAGCATTGATGTACTACATGTATGCTGATCCTGGGTCCCTTCCCTTTAGACATCCACCAAACTGGGGGTTCCCTCAAGTCCAATGACCACTATTTCCACAATCCGGGGCCAGCCAACCCCTGCTTCCTCTCCCATTGAGTACCCCAGCCCTCAGTCTAAGGGCACGTGTGCCTTCCAGGTAGGGTTCAGTTCATTCAGCAGGGCCTCTATGGTAAGTCCTTTTGGTGTAGCCTTTGTGTGGTGCTCTGCTGCCTACCAGGTCACCTTCAATGATCATCTTGGTGCTTAGTCCATGGCGCGGTAGACAGGGGCTTTTTCCCCAGTCTGGGAGTTCTAAGAAACCCTCTCATCTAAGCTGCATCTTAGAAAATGTGTGTGAAATTAGGAGACAAATATTAGAATAGATAAAGAAAACATCAAAACAAATACACTGGGTGTAGTAATATGTATGTCATTGTAACTGACGTGGAACACATTCCAAAATTTAAGCAAAAGTTTGTTTGCGTTTGTTACTTCACTTACAATGTTCACTGGAGTTGGGTGAGTCTCTCATTATATTCTTCATTCCAACATCCAGAATGAAAAAGAGCCCACCTAAGGCATGCCTGCCTCAAGGGGCTGGCAAGAACAAATGACTTAACAGCTCAACATTGTTTGGGAAAACTACAGAATTCATTTCTTCTTATATTTCACTGCTCAAAAAAGTCACCGACTTCAGTGATTTAGAGAAGTGTAATCTTCCTCCAAGGAGGGGCAGTAACATTTCAGACAAACTCAATACTGGTGTCATTGTCAGAAATATGCATGTTCTTTCCTCTGGATGCTACATTCATGCCCTCTACCTCCACCTCTCCCCAAGGTTCAAAAGCTACAAATGACTATTTTTAAAACAAACAGCAAACAATCTGACACATAAAAGCAATCATCTTAGAGTTATCTCAGATTCATGAACATTCCATGTGTGTTAATGTAGAGCTATATACCATTTTCAATGGCTGATGGTTTGATGTAGATCAGCAGGCCTTTTGTCCAAAGTACCTGAGGCTGGACTCAAACCAACAACCTTTTGGTTACCTGCAAAGTGCTAAATGATTTACACCACCCAGACACTCCGGGAGAGTTACTAGTCTATGACAAATCTAAATTTCATTCTTCTTGATCCAGGAACCAATAAAGTCAGAAAGTGAATGACCTTCCCTTACCTAGCCAATATGTAATAGTGGAACAGAGAGATTATAACTAAAATGGAAAGGGAAAGAAAATAGACACTCATTAGTCAGTAGTTAATAAACATTTAAGAATTTCTCTGGTTTTACACGGGATCCCTGCTCTACACATTTGGAATGTTTCTTGATTAAGACCCAATTCTACAATTTTTAATTAGTTCTGAAGTTCTCCATTCTCTAAAGTTTGTTATATCATTGTTTAGACTCTAAACTTTAGAGGGTCCATTCTCTAATTGACATCATTATATGTATCTAAATATGACACTGGAGAATATAACCTCACAAACTCCACAACATTCTAAACTTGTTTCTTGTTAGTAAAATCTTTGGGGACCCTCTATCCTCAAGATGAGATCATCGAAGATATGTGCAGTATAGGAAAATGCTGTGAAGACATCAGATGTTGCCTGGCTACCAGAGTCTGGGTCCTTAAAGATTTGTATTAAAATAAGCAGCCATATAAGTGAGGTATCAGCTAACTCCACAGAGAAGAAGCAGACCAGACTGTGTGATACAAGATTTGTAAATAATAAAATCAAAGACCAGAAGATGGAATGCTACTAGAACTTAAATTCGGAGCACCTTGTTTGCAGAAGACCATGGATGACAGTAAAAAGAAAAACCAACCAAATAACAGCAAAACTCACTGCCATCACGTTGATGCTAACTCATAGCAATCCTGCAGAACAGGTTAAAACTGCCCCTCTTAGTTTCTGAGACTGTAAGGTTTTTGCTTTTTTTAAAAAATACTTTTACTGGGGGATCTTACATCTCTTATCACAATCCATACATTCATCCAGTGTGTCAAGCACATTTGCACATATGCCGTCATAATCATTTTCAAAGCATTCTCTTCCCACTTGAGCCCCTGATATCAGCTCCCCATTCCTTACCCCTCCCTTCCCTGATCACCCTCCCTCATGAACACTTGATAAATATAGATTATTTTTTCCATATCTTACATGTCTTCTGTTGCCATTCACCGACTTTTCCATTATTCATCCCCCTGGGAGGTGGTTCTATATTGATCCTTGTGATCAATCCCCCTTTCTGCCCCCCACCCTCCTCTAATCCTCCTGGTATCTCTACTTTCCTTGTTGGCCCTGAAGGATTTATCTATCCTGGATTCCCTATGTTGCGGGCTCTTACCTGTAACACTGTGCATGCTCTGGTCTAATCCAATTTGTAAGGTGGAATTGAGGTAATGATAGTGGGGTGAAGGAAGCACCAAAGAGCTAGAGGAAAGTTGTGGGTTTCATCAGTACTATATTTCACCCTGACTGGCTCATCTCTTCCCTGTGACCCCTCTGTGAGGGGATGTCTAATTGTCTACAGATGGGCATTGGGGCTCCACTCCACTCTAACCCAATTCACCTCGGGTATGGTTTTATTCTGGGTCTTTGATGCCTGATACCTGATCCCATGGGCACCTCATGATCACACAGGCTGGTGTGTGTCTTCCATGTAGGCTTTGTTGCTTCTGAGCTAGATGGCCACTTGTTTATCTTCAAGCCTTTAAGACCCCAGATGCTATATCTTTTGATAGCCAGACACCATCAGCTTTCTTCACCACATTTGCTTATGTACCCATTTTGTCTTCAGCGATCATGTTAGGAAGGTGAGCATCACAGAATGCTGGATTGTTAGAACAAAGTGTTCTTGTGTTAAGGGGTCACTTGAGTCGAGGTCCAATGTTGATCTGTATCCTTAATTCTTAACATATAGACATGAGTACATAGTTCTAGTCCTCTTTCATTATATATATATATATATTTATATAAGTACATGCCTGTATTTAGACCTCTATAAATGTCCTTTGACTCCTGGTTCTTTCCTCTAGTTCCTTTTTACTTCCCTTTTGTCCCACCATCATGTTGAGCCTTCATTCGGGTTCAATAATCCCTCGCTGCTACATGGCCCTTGACTGAGCCCCACTAGGCATCCTATGACCTTCCTTCCATTGATTTTAGTTCACTTGTTGTTCTCTTGTCCCTGGGTTTGCCCCTTCCCTTCCTTTCTCTCACCTCCCCTTCTCCCATACCCCCCTATCCTGCCCCAGAACCAGTGGTCCCATTGTTTTCATCTCCGAACTGTTTATCCCAGACTGTAAGTTTTTAAGAGAGTAGAAAGTACTGTCTTTCTTCCATGGAGCAACTGGTGGTTTTGAACTACTGACCTTGCAATTAGCAGTCCATTGACTATGCCACCAAGGCAGAAGACCAAAATTCATTTGCAGGGACCCCTCATGAAGTAATCTCTGATGAAACCCCTTTGACCACTGTCAGGGATGTCAATAACTTTATTATCAGACAGAGTGCATTAAAAAGTAGATTAATGCAGATGTAGTTATGTTAAAATGTAACACCTTATTTAGTCTCCATTTTAACTCATTTTAAATTGATTCTGTTCTCTTTTTGACTGAGGTTTTTCTTTGTTTTATTTTGGTATTGTTGTTTGGTCCTTTTGTTGGTTTGTTTTTGTATGTTTTTCTTTACATGAAATTCATGATAGGTAAAAAAAAATAAAAATAAAAATAAATAAATAAATAAATAAAAAAGAAATTCATGATAGGTAAATCTACAGAGACAGTAACTGGATTACTAATAATTTCTTAAAGATGAGGCTTTCTGCTCCTATAAACAGTTAACAGACTAAGAAACACACAGGGGCAGTTTTATAGGGTCTTTTAGGGTTCCTATGAGTCAAAATTTACTAGAGGGAAGTGAGTTTGGTTTTTGGTTTAGGGTTATGTCAGGGGAAGTTGGCGGGGGGAATGAGTAGCTAATAGTCACTCATGAGTTCAGAAAGAAAAATATATCCTGAAATTGATTGTGTGGGCAATTTCACAAATCTTTTTAATGTGTTCGAATCATTGCATTGTATAATATGTGAATTATATGCCAATAAAACTTGAAAAGTTTTAAATTGAAAAAACTATACATAAATGACATCATGCTGTTTTAAAATAAACTATAATTCCTTTCAAAATAAGTCCACAATTCATGTACAAGAGATTTTTAAAGTCCATTAAAAATGGAATTAAGAGATAATAGAAACATTAAGTGAACTTTGTGAAGCTGCCTCGTGTACAGACATAATACCCATGATGCATTCTGTGATTTGGATGTTGTACAAACTGCACATTAGATCACTGTCTCCGGACTACAAGTGAGTTACATTTCTACCTCTGTCTTTAAGTGAAATCTATATCTAAATAAAAGCAGTTATTTTTGGTTCCTCTCCAAGGTCAAAGGGCCTGGTGGCATAGTGCTTATACTTTGGCCTACATAAGGTTAGTGGTCTGAAACCACCAGATGCTAAAGGGAAAGATACAGGGCATTTTACTCTTATAAATGGTTAGTCATGGAAACCCTGTTCTATAGTGTAAGAGGCAGCATTGACTTGATGGTAATGAATTTGAGTCAAGTTAGTCAAATACTTGTCTTTGTGTATCGTATGAAGTACTTTTGTAAGCATAAAGAAATGCTTCCAAGTACACTAAAACATCGTAACATAGTAAAATCTTTAGGCCCAAGATTAATCAGGGTCTGTTTTAATTCAAAATTTAAACAAAATGTCCATTGCCATATCCTTGACTTAGACCATGTCAATAGGTTAAGGTCTAATTAGATGCTCACATTAAAATGCTTTCTATATTTTATATTTTTCTAGTTGGACATGACAATCCATTGCATCTTCAAGCTCTGTGAGTTACGAACCATTTGATTTTCTGTATCTTCTAAGGAGTTCTGGTAGTATAATGATTAAGTCCTTGACTACTAACCCAAAGGTCAGTAGTTCAAACCTACCAGCTGCTTGCTCTGCAGGAAAAAGATCAGGCAATCTGTCCCTTTATAGATTACACCTAGAAAACCCACTGGAACAGCAACCCTGTCCTATAGCATCACTATAAATCAGATTGAACTTGACAGCACACAACTATGACAGCATATTCCCTTCAATTCTGTGCAAATCAACCAGCTTTTTTTTAGCTTATATTTTTCATGTATTTTCTTTGCCATATACAGTCAATTACAACATTCTTTTCTCACCCTTAATTGCCTGAATCTTCAACTTCATTAGATATAATATTTGCCTTCTGGGTTTTCTCCAGTGGTAATTTTACAAAACGATAGATGGAAGAAGAGTAACACAGTATGTTTCTTCAGTTTTAACAACCCCCACTTCTTGGTCCAAAGGTCAAAGAAATATGTTTTAAATTTATCTTATGGAGGCACCAATTGTTCCATTTTTAATAGATTGTGCTACAATGAGAAACACTCCACAACTTCTAGTGGCCTACATCAGATTTATTTCTCACTCACCCTAATGTTATTTGCCTATGGTTGTGCTCCACATTTAGGGACCCAAAATCCCCTATCTGGTGAAGCAGTGTAATTTCTCTCTCTCTTTTTTTAAAATACTTTTATTGGAGTCTCTTACATCTCTTATCACAATCCATACATTCATCCAATGTGTCAAGTTTATTTGCATATATGCCTCCATAATCATTTTCAAAGCATTCTGTTCCCACTTGAGGCCCTGATATCAGCTCCCCATTTCTTCCCCTTTCCTCCCTGGCCTGCCCACCCTCACGAACCATTGGTAAGTTATAGATTATTTTTTCCATATCTTACATCACCCTCCGTCGCCCCTCACCCACTTTTCCGTTATTCATCCCCCTGGGAGGGAGTTCTAGATTGATCCTTGTGATCAATTCCCCCTTCTCCCCTCTCCCTCCCCTAATCCTCCTAGCATCTCTACTTTCCTTGGTGTCCCTGAAGGGTTTATCTATCCTGGAGTCCCTGTGTTGTGGGCTCTTATCTGTAGCAGTGTGCATGCTCTGGTCTAATCCGATTTGTAAGGTAGAATTGAGGTCATGATAGTGGGGGGTAGGAAGCACCAAAGAACTAGAGGAAACTTGTGTTTCATCAGTGCTATACTGCACCCTGGCTGGCTCATCTCTTCCCTGTGACCCCTCTGTGAGGGGATGTCCAATTGTCTACAGATGGGCTTTGGGTCTCCACTCCATGCCCCTCACCATTCATCATGTCATTATTGACATGATTGATAATTATCACTTTTGTCCATGTTTTATTGACCAAACATTGCCACATACAGAGTAAGAATTATTATTCTTACAAAAGAAAGGACAAGTACTTTGAAGAACTATTATAATCTCCAACAAAAGCTGACTGGTGATGTTGAATTACGGTGGAATACAAAATGAGACTTCAGGAATGTTTGTGATACTAATAAAATTAGAGACTATTTTTAGTTAGAGATATATATTTGGAAGACCCAGTGTACTATGCTAAATAATATGTACTTTTGTTTTAGAAGAAAAAGGGGAAATATTGAAGGTATTTAGACAACATATGAAGCTTTGTATTTTTATGTAGCATTCTGGAAAAGGTAAATATAGGGATATCAGTTAGGTGGTCATTGCCGTAGACTTACTGAGTGATGACGGAGACAAGAGTTAGAACTAAGGTGGTAAGAGAATATGGGGATTGCAGAATTCTCATTTAGTAAATAAAGTATTCATGTCATTGTTGTTATTGTTGTTGTTTGATGCCATCAAGTAAACTCAGACCCATAACCACCCTATGCACAACAGAATGAAACATTGCATGGTCCTGCACCATCCTTACAATTATTGCTATGATTGAGCCCATTGATGCAATCACTGTGTCAATCCATCTCCTTAAGGGAATTCCTCTTTTTCTCTGCCCCTGCACTTTACCAAACATGATTTCCTTCTCCAGAGACTGATCTTTCCTGACAATAGGCTCAAAGTATATAATACAAAGTCTTGCCATCCTTGCCTCTAAGGAGCACTCTGGGATTATGTCTTGCAAGACAGATCAGTTCGTCTTTTCAGTAGTCCATGATACTTCCAATATTCTCTTCTAGCACCACATTTTAAATGCATCTATTCTTCTACAGTCTTCCTTATTCAGTGTTCTGTATCTTCCAAGGAGCTCTGGTGTGCAATAATTAAGTCCTTGACTACTAACCCAAAGATCAGTAGTTCAAACCTACCAGCTAATTGTTCTGCTGGAAAAAGACGTGGAAATCTGTTTCCTTTATAGATTACACCTAGAAAACCCACTGGAACAGCAATTCTGTCCTATAGGATCAATATAAATCAGATTTGCCTTGACAGCACACAACTACCATGACATATTCACATTCATATGATTCATTGGAAAATACCATGGCTTGGGTCAGGTACCCCTTAGTCTTAAGAGACACATCCTTGCACTTCAATATTCTGAAGAGATCTTGTGCAGCAGATTTACCTAATGCAATGCATCTTTTGATCTTTTGACTGCTGTTTCCATAAGCATTGATTGTGGATCCAAGTAAAACAAAATCCTTGACAACTTCAACCTTTTCTCCATCTATCATGATGTTACCTCTCTGCCCAGTTGTGAGGATTCGGGTCTTCCTTACATTAATTTGTAATCTGTTCTGAAGGCTACAATCCTATCTTCATCAACAAGTGCTTCAACTCCTTCTCACTTTCAGCAAGCTTGTGACATCTGCATACCTCAGGTTAATAGTAAACCTTCCTCCAATCCTGATGTTGCAGTCTCTTCTTCATATAACTCGGCTTCTCTGATGACTTGCTCAGCAAAACTCTTCATAGATAGAAATCAAGATTAAGCATGGAAGGAAGGTGAATTTGCTGAAGAAAAAGCGAATAATTAATGATCTTAGGAAACATGACAGTCAATATGTGTAGTTGAGGGAAGTAAGTATATTTTGTACATGCAGTCTTTTTTACTTTCAAAGCTTCAAATTTCTTTGTATGAAATATGGTATGTTTGCTTAGCTTAAAGGACTTGGGGATTGTAGAGGGACTATAATTGAATATCAAGGACATGAATTCTCTAATGTGAGCAGGAGGAACAATAAATAAATGGTTGGAACCTTCAGGTCACTAAAAACCTTGCCTACTATGAATTTGTTATAATTTTAACAGACACATTTGTTTGATCTTTCTCCACTAGTAATTTAAGCAGCCCAGGTTTGAAAGGAAAATATAAGTTTGGAGTTCTGGAGGAAAGATGCAGTGAAAATACTGGGGTTCAACATAATTGAGAATGTTGGTATGAGTGATTGTAGTAATAAATGAGATAGTCTAATGTACGTAGAAAAGTGAATGAGCCATCAGGTGACTGGTAGAAGAAAACGGATGGTTAGTGAGAATGATGCCTCTCAGTAGTTAAAGAGTGGATCTAGATGGATTGATGACATTAGGGACAAGATATATAAATTAAGTTGATTTCTGGTTTGGTACAGTTCTGATTTCTGTTTGATGATAAGGATTAGGACTAGGGTAGTCTGTGGCATGAGTAGTAGTCAGTTAAAGAGTTTTAGAGTTCAGGGAATAACATAAATATGAAAATAGTGCATTGGACTAGTTGGGAAGTCATCTTTAGTGATTTAAAGAACAATAATTTATATGGCTTCTTAGGAAGGGGAAACTTCTGCAAGGCAGGCTAAGAAATAATAAGAAGGATAAGATTCCTACTATTGTTGAAAATATTCTAAAACGAATGCCAGTTTCATCCTATTGTATAATACTTTTGAGTGTGATCAAGAGCTGTAATTTGATCTGGTGAATAGAATAGGCAGAATTTATGGGATATCATTCTCATGGTTATGAATTAGTATGTTGGAAAGGTAAAATGTTTTGTTGATGTAATTAAGGTCTCTGGCAGTTTAAATTCATCAAAAGGAGTTGATCTGAGTAACCTTGACCTAAATCAGGAGATTTCTGATGACCTCTTTCCTGCTGTCTTTGAAGAAGCAAGGAGTCACATTGTAAATATCTAATGGGGGAAAGCCTCAAGGAGCTAAGGTTTAAGTCCTACAACCAGGGAACATGAATTCTGTCAATAACCTCATGAACCTGGAGCAGGACTGCAAGCCTAGCTGGCATGTTGATTGCAGTCTCGTGTAAACCTGACCCAGCTAAGTCATGCCTTGACTTCTGACCCACGGAAGCTGTGATATTCATATATAAAAATTGCTGTGCAGCAACACAAAAATGATTAGACCACTTTGAACATGTTACCTTATGTTAAGCGCCTAAAAAAAAAATCCACAAACCTTGTGTAAAATGCTGTAAATAAAGTTTTAAACTATTTCTTTTTTGCCTTAAATTTTTATTCACAGAGACAAATATGTGAGTGTCTAAATTAAGATTGTAGATTAGAGCATGGCAAGCAAGCTGTGCAGTAGGTGGATATAGAACAATGAGACGGATCTCAGTCATAATTCTCATTACTCCTACTCCTCTTTAGTCAACTTCTCTGCAAGGAGTAGAAACAAAAGGAACAGGTGCGTCCAGTCAGAGGGGCTGAATTTGCTGACAATCAACACCTCAGGAAAAGAAGCGGGCTTGGCAGTAAGTAAAAGAAGATATGGAGTTTGTGAGGGGAGTTGAGGCTGAGAATGTAAAGAAGGTGTGGAAACGAAAGCCAGCCAAGAAAGTGAATGAGAAGAGACAACCAGCTCAGTGGCTGCTTTACAGACACATGGGATTTTGTGATGGTTTCTGGCTTTTCCCTTCTTCCCTAAAATGATTTACAAGTAGTCTATGAGCTATGAACATCCATTCCTAAATAGGTCTATATGTTGAATTTGTAGGTAAGTTGGAACAGGTGCATATGGTTCTTATTTAGCATAATACTTTTAATCCTATTTTATTATGTTTTAAACTTTTTCCATGATTTAAAAACCTCATGGAAAGCAGGTGAAGGTGAGTGTGCTGAAGAATTTGTGGCAGTAGTGGTTGGTTCCATTGGTTCAAAGTGAGCCCCAATTTACATAGTTTTGAAGAGTTGTCCACAATTCAGACACTCATAACCCAGGGACTGGCTGCATTTCCCATCAAGTCTGGGAGAGATTTCCTAGCCAACTAGGAATAACAGTTCAATTTCTTTTATATTTCTCTGTATGCTTTGAGGTAATGTTTGACTATCCCTAGACACAAAACAAATTTGCATAAAAGCCTCTTCTACTTTATTCTGGCATAGCTATATGCTCCATTATAAACAAAACATAAGGATCTTTTGTTGGTAACAACAAAAAGTAATAGCTAGGAAGATAGTATTCGCAAGGAAAAGGAAAAAGTATAAAAATATTTAGTAATGTAGGAATTCACATCACTTCTACTTATACACAACACATTCAATATTTCAGTTTTGTTCTAAAGGTTCAAGTTAAAGCCAGAATGAAAACTTCATGAAATTGCTAGGTGTATCAGATTAAAAGATGAGCAACATCTGGAGACATGGTTAAAGATTTGTTAAGCACATCACAGAGCAGATTAAAATTTAGTGCAGTTATTCAATAAAGTGCTGGTACTTTAGTGGGCATATATTCTTGCTGCTGACGTTCACAGTTCTAAGAAAAGGACGGGTGGGGTAGAGTGCCAATTCAAGATGAAAAAAATAACTTTTATTGAGCTCAAAATGATCTTGTGACTACTGAGAAAGAACATTAATCACGGCAGCAGCCAATATGGATATGTGTGATTTGAGAGTTTTTTTTCCCTTTCCATATTTAAGACTCTGCTGTAAAACATTTCATTCATTCATTCAAAAAATGTTATATGTGTATTCTTTATTCTGAATGATCCTGACATATCTTATATTCAGTTCAAGAGATAAATTAATTTCTTTCCTCTCCCATTTATAAAAGCTATTTAACTAATTACACTATGTAATGGTTTTGTTAAAAGAACTTTACCTGGGTAAGAATTCAATTATATAAGAGTAGGGTTGACAGATTAAATCATTAATAATGTTAGAGCCTTTATATCTACTTCCTTGACAAGAGTATTAGAAAGGAAACTTTGTGTGCCAACATATTAAATATACTTTTTTATAAGTCTTTAATATGTAAGCTGAAAGAAGCTGATATTCAGAGAGATATAATTTTGACTGAGCAAATGTGGATGTTATATAGAATTTTGAAGTACCATACTTTGAAAAGTAACACATGTTTTACCTAATACACGAAGTAGAAGAGTATGTTATATACATGGGTAGGATTTTTTTAATACTTTTATTGGGGGCTCTTACATTTCTTATCACAATCCAAACATTTATCCAGTAGGCCAAGCACATTTGCACATATGCCGCCAACATAATTTTCAAAGCATTCTCTTCCTGCTTGAGCTCCTGATACCAGTTCCCCATTTTTCCCCCTCCTTCCCCCGGCTACCCTCTTCCCGAACCCTTGATAAGTTATAGGTAATTACTTCCATATCTTACATCGTCCTCCATAGCTCCTCACCCAATTTTCTGTTATTCGTCCCCCTGGGTGGGAGGGGGGTGCGT
>NW_022103906.1:37355779-37357276 GCF_000313985.2 Echinops telfairi
CTACAGGTCCACCAGCAGTGGATGAGAGTTCCTATTTCACCACAGCCCCTCCAACACTTGTTGCTTTCTGATTTTTTGAATTGGGCTATCTTTGAAGGTGTTCGGTGGTGTCTCATAGTTGTTTTAATTTGCATTTCTCTTATGACTAATGATCAGGAACATTTTCTCATATAGTTATTAGCCCTTCGGATTTCTGCCCGTGTGAAACTTCTGTTCAGGTCTTTTGCCCACCTAGTCAGTGGACAGTTAGTTTTTTTTTCTTATTGTAAGCTTGCAAAGTATTGTAGAATTTATTTTTAAGGCCTTTGTGTGTCATTGCTAAAGATGTTTTCCCAGTCGGTGGGCTCACTTATTACTCTCTTGGTGAATTATTTCTATATACACAGGTGGTTTATCTTCAGAATATCCTGCTTATCAATTTGTTACTCCTCTGTAGTTGTATCCTTCCCTGTTTCCGATAGCCTATGTATTCCCCGTGTCAAGCTTCTCAGGTTTGTCCCAATTCCCTCATTAATGGCCCTAATAATTTGGTGTTTTACATGAAGATCTGTGATCCACCTTGAGTTTATTCTTGTCCATGGAGTGATGTAAGAGTCTTGCTTCATTTTTCTGCAGGCAGATATCCATTTTTTCCAGCACCACTTATTAAAGAGGGCATCCACTTCCCATTGGATATTTTTTGGCCTTATTAAAAGTCAGTTGTCTGTATGCTGATGTTTTTATTTCTGGGTTTTCAGCTCTTTTCCATTGGTGTGAAGATCTGTCATTATACCAGTACCACACTGTTTTTTAACACTGTGGCTGTATAATGCATGCTAAAATCATATAGAGCAAACCCTCCCATTTTGTCCTTCTTCTTGAGGAGTCCTCTGCTAATTCTGGGCTTCTTTCCTCTCCATATGAAGTTGGTAACCAGTTTTCCCAATTTTTTGAAAAATGATAATGGTATTTGTAATGGGATAGCATTATACTTATATAGTGCCTTGGGCAAAACTGACATCTTTACTACTACATTGAGACTCCCAATCCATGAGCATGGGATGTTCTTCCGTTTGTTGAGCTCACTCTTGCTTTCTTATAATAGTGTTCTGTAATTTTCCTCCTACAAATCTTTTGGCTTTTTTTTAGTCAGGTATATCCCTAGATATTTCAATTTGTGATTGACTATTATAAAGTATACTACCTTTTTAATTGCCTCTTCTGTCATCCTGTCTGATGTGTATAGCAGTATGACAGACTTCTGTTTGTTGATCTTGTATCCTGCTACGCTGCTATATTCCTCTATCACTTCTGACACTCCAATTGTGGAGTTTGGGGCATTTTGGATATATAAGATCATTTCGTCGGCAAATAATGATAGTTTCGCCTCTTCCTTTCCTAGACAAATACATCTGATGTCTTTTTTTGTCTTATGTTGTTTCCTAGGACCTCCAGTACAATGTTAAATAGGAGTAGGGACAAGAGGCATCCTTGTCGTGTCCCCTTTTTCAATGGTAT
>NW_022103906.1:37358484-37359494 GCF_000313985.2 Echinops telfairi
TCCTCCAATTGTTTGCCCTTGCTTTCTTCACTGTCCTTTTGTTGATTTCCAGCCTTATGGCATAATGCTTGGAGAGAGACACCAGTATAATTTCTATGTGTGTGAATTTACTCAGGTTTGACTTGTGCCCAGCATGGGGTCTATCTTCAAGTATGTGCCATGTGGGCTTGAAAAGAAGGTGATTTTTTTTTTGCTTTGGGGTGTCAAGTTCTGGAAATATCTATCAGGTCAAGTCATCCAATTGTGCTGTAGCCTCCTTGTTAAGTTTCTTTCCCTCTGATTTTTTTTTCAGATAGTAGTGTATTATAGTAACCTACTATAAGTGTTGAGCTTGTGATTTCTTTTGTTGTCTTTTGAAGCGTTTGATTTATGAATTTCATGGATGTCTCTTTGGGTGCATATATATTTCTTATGCTCACTGATTCTTGGCCTACTCTCCCTTTAGTATTATATAGCGCCCCTCCTTGTCTCTTGTTATGGCGTGTACCTTGAGATCAGTTTTCTCAGAGATTAAAATTTTTACCCTTGCTTTTCTTGCATTGCTATTTGCTTGATACATTTTTCTCCAACCTTTAATTCTCAACCTCTTTTTGTCTGCAAGCTGGAGATTTGTCTCCTGTCTGAAGTTGATCAATAGTTTATGTTTTCTAAGCCAGCCTATTAGCTCCTCCCTTTTAATGCCTGAGTACAGCCCATTGCTATTCAGTGTTATTACATCCTTCTGTGAACTCTGTGATGTCATCTTGTACCTTTTATGTTGGGTGTTTTCCTACCTACCTATCTTATCTGTTTGTGTTGTGCGTGTGTGCATGCATGTGTGTGTGTGTATGTGTGTGCTTCATTCTTGCCTTCTTTCCACTATTGGGCTAATGCTATCTTGGGGGCTGCTTTCTCTTTGCCAGCCTCTGAGTGGAGTTGTTCTATGTGATGGTCTCTTATTTGCACTCAGTGAGTTCTGATCTGCCCATACTGGATCAGCATGGATCTTTTGAAGGGGTGGGTATCTTTTT
>NW_022103906.1:37359867-37360847 GCF_000313985.2 Echinops telfairi
TTCTTCAGCTTCTCTGATTGTCTTATTTGACTGCTTTTACTGTTTGTTGAAGTCTGCTTGGTTATCTTCTCCATCACTGTTATGATTCTCTTCTTCCTCAAGTCTGTTTACAAAGTCTGTTAATTTGCTACTGGATTTTATTATTTCATCCCTTGGGAGTTGTAGTTCCCTTTGGTGCATTTCCTTTTAATCCTCTATCATTTCATTCCTTTTCTGTATTGCTTCCCTCATATCTTGTATTACTCCAGGCAGCATTCTGAAAACTTCTTTCTATAGCAGGCCATAATCTGCTTCTTCTATGCAAGTTGTTAGTTTCATGCCTTCTTCTGACATTGTCTTCTGTTTCTCCTGCTGTTTCATTGAGGCTGTTTGGACTGGTTGCTGTTTACATGTTGTTTTAGAAGAGCCATGCGCTATTTTCCAGAGCCAAAGAGCACTGCGCTTTCTCTTGGGGGACTCATGCTTGCTTTTATGAACTACCTATACAGGTAGCTGCACTGGAAGTCAATCTACAGGTGTATCTTCCTAAGGTTTCATGCTTACCCTAGCCAAACACAATGAATTGGAATGTGTTGGATAGTCCTCTCATGGGACACTAGTCGGGTGGTTGTTGGCCCACGAGGGTAGTGTGTCAAAAGCTGATATCTCAGTAAGCCATAGTGGTGTTTCACGGGGCATAGAGCACTGCGGGTGGTAAGTGGTGTTTCCCTCTGCAACTGGAGTGTCACAGAGGGCATATGGGTGTGTCTTCCTTGGTTTAAGAGCACTGTAGCTGGAAGGCAGGATTATCCAAGTTGGAAAAACTGCCATGGAGTTTGGGCAGGTGTCCCCGCAGCAGCCTGGAGCACCACAGATGGGGGGGGAGGCAGGAGTTCCCCTAGTCATTTGTTGGGTCTTGATGTATAGGTGGGAGTTCACCCAGCCGTATGAAGTGGAGCCACCCAGGCTCTTGGGGTATGGTAGAGAACTGGTGTGATTTT
>NW_022103906.1:37361629-37363670 GCF_000313985.2 Echinops telfairi
CCAGACAGAAGTTTCCTCAGCTGTGTGGAGCACTGTAGAGTGCTGTCAGCTGCCTTGCGTGGTGTGCAGCACTCTCACAGAGGACAGGCTGGATTTCCCCCTGCTGTTTGGATTGGGTTGCCCTAGGTGGAGGTTAGTGGGATGAAAGCCAGCAGTAGTGCATGAAAGGAAAGAGAGGGAGATATGAGGAAAAGGAATGAACAAGAAGAAAAAAATAAGTAAAAACAAAACAAAATTGGGCCCATTGAGACCAATTGTAGAGAGAAAGATCGAAGGGGAAGAGAAGAAAAAGAATAGTAAGTAAGGAGATAACTGAGGCTTGATTGCCTGACGGTGACCTGTTGCAAGGTAACGGGGTGGTGTGCCCACTTGGTAGAGGGGCCCACCAATGCTTGGCAGAATTTCCCTCAAAGGCAAGATCACAGCAGAGGCCAGGCAGTGGTTCCTGTAGTGTTGTTCAGTGCTAGAGATCATTGGTATAGCTGCCTTATGCTGTACGTAGTAATGCAGCAGGCAGGGGGAGTTCCCTCAGCCCTGTGTAGGGTCCCAGGACAGGCAGGGAGGGGGTCCCCTAGTCACATGGAGGAGAAGCTGGACCTCCCCAGCCGCTTGTAGGATCTCTGAGAGCAGACAGTAGTGCCCCTCATTGGGATTTTGCAGTAGTTCTAGCTTGTACCAAGAATGCTGATACCCTAATAGCTCAGAGGTGGGGTGGTTTTTTTTTTGGCTTTTTTTTCCACCTGGCCAGGTAGAAGTGAATTAAGTTATTTGAAACTGAGGCTTGCTCCAGGGGTCTTTGTTATGTTGAATGCCTCTGGGCTCTGTAGCTAACTTCTGGTATTCATTAGCACAGGCTCCCTTATTATGCTAATGTATGTTAAAGGACTTGTTCTACCAGTTGTCTTGGAGTTAAACAATGAGTCTGGGATTTGCAGTTTTTATCAAGAAAATATTTTTTCTCTTTTTTATATCGGGCTTATGGGGTACCCTGATTTCGGGGCTGTCATGCTGACACCCAGAGGAGGAGATGGAGCTTATCAGAGTGTTTGTTTTCTTCTCAACCAACTGGAACTGAATTCCCACCCTGGACAATGTCAGGTAAATTTGCTTACATCTTTTCAATTGATCCAAATCTATGGCTATCCTCCGACCCCACCCCACCCCACCCCGACCCCCAGGCTATGAGCTCAAGGCAGCTCATAGCACAGGGAGCTCTAGTGTGGGGTTCTGTGACTAGTTTTCAGAGGCTTTCATTGAGTATGGGATTATGTCCCCTTGGGCATCAGCTTAGGGAAATTGCTGCTCCATGCCAAACTAAGGTGTTGGTAGCTGCTCAGCTAGAGCCCATGAATCCAGCACACTGAGTCTAGAGTGACTTAGTGCATTCTTGGTTTGCTTTGTGAGTGAAAAATTTTAAAAAGTGGGGTTCAGGCCAGACTCTAGTACCCTGATTCTAATTTCAGGACCCCGCCTCCCATCTACTTCACCTCACCTCCTGATTTTCTGGTGTGGCAGCAGGAGCTCTGAGTGGGTAAATCTAACTGGATGCTCTCTTCTTCCATCTCCACACATGGGTAGGATTAAAAAACAATGTTTTTAAAACACCTCAAACTTAAAAGCCATGGTGTAGTTGCCAACTCATAGCAACCTTATAGGGTAGGTAGAACCTCCCTGTGAGCTTCTGAGACTGGAATGGTTTACCGGAGTAGAAAGCCCTGCCTTTCTCCCTAGGAGTGGTCAGTGGCTTTCAACTGCTGACCTTGAGGTTAGCAGAATACTGTGTAATCACCTAGGCACCAGGGTACCTTTCAAAGAACAGTATACTTACTCCCATTGAGTCAATTCTGACCCAGAGCATCCCTGTAGAACAGTAGCACTTTCCCTGTGGGTTTCTGAGACTGTACATATCTATGGCAGCAGAAAGTCATGTATTTTTTCTGTGAATTGGATGGTAGGTTTAAACACTTGACGTTGTGGTGAGCGGCTCAACGTGCCACCCAGTATACCATCAGATAAGAATAGGAAGGAGATAAAGATCACC
>NW_022103906.1:37365087-37369908 GCF_000313985.2 Echinops telfairi
ATTCCAGAGCACTTAATTGTGTTCATGTGGAACCTGTACATAAAACAGATCAAGGATACCAGAAAATGTGTCTGCCAGGCTTGAATTCACTCACCATACTTATTTAATATGTTTCCTGAGCAAAACAAAGCAAAACTGTATTATATGAAGAATAACAAGACATTGAGATCAGAGAAAGGCTCATTAACAACCTGAGCTATGCAGAGGACACACAGCCTTGATTGCTGAAATTGAGGAGGATTTGAAACATTTGCTAATGAAAATCAAGTACTGCAGCTTTCAGTGTGGACTGCAACTCAATGTAAAGAAAACAAAAATCCTCACAACTGGAATAATAGACAACATCATGATAAAGGGGAAAAACATTGAAGTTGTCAAGAATTTATTTTTCGTTGGATCCCCAGTGGTCATGGAAGCAGCCATCAAGAAATCACATGAAGTACTGCATTAGGTAAATCAGCTGGGCAAAACCCCTTTAAAATGTTGAAGAGTGCGGATATTACTTGGATAGAACTGTGGTGGGACTCATTCAAGCCATGGTATTTTCAATTGATTCATATGCATGTGAAAGTTTGGCAATGAATAAGGATGACAAAATAAGAATTTGTGTACCTGAATTATGTTGCTGATAATGAATATCGAAAGTACCATGTCCTGCCTGCAGAACAAACAAATCTGTCTTAGGTAAAAGTTCAGCCAGAATCCTCCTTAGAATCGAGGATGGAGAATTCCCCGCCCCCCCCCAACCAACCGCCCCCTTCTGGATATGTTATCAGGAGACACCAGTCCCTGGAAAAGGTCAGCGTGCTTGATAAAGTGGAGAGTCCGTGTGAAAAGGGAAGCTTCTCCACTAGATACATTGACATTGATACTGCAATGATGGGCTCAAACATAACAATTTAACAATTGTGCGGATGGTACAAGATTGGGTGTGTCTTCTTTCTGTTGTACATAGTACTGTTATGAGTGGAAACTGACAGGAAAGCAACTAACAATAACAACAGCCTTGATATGACCAATTTGTTATAATGAATGAATCAATATTGATACAATATTATTAAAGTGATTCGTTTATTCAAATTCTTGTGGTCTAAACGGATGTTTTTCATGTTACAGGATCCTGTTGAGAACTTATATTACATTTAGTTTTAATAGCTCCTGAGAATTACTTTTTATGCCAGTTTCTCAGAATTTCTGTGGTTTTGATGAATTTTTTGAAAACTCCAAATTATAAGGTTTGTTTTAAGAATTTTCTTAAGATTAATATTTTCACAACCTGTTCTAAGATATAACAGTTATCAATTGTCACTGAGTTGATGTCTATTGAATAGAACTGTGCTTCATAGGATTTTGAAGACTGTGAACATTAGAAGTACATCTCCAGACCTGTCTTTCAAAGCATCTTTGAGTAGGCTTGGACTTCCAACCTATCCTCCTCCAGCCATCGTCAAGCACTTAAATATTCGTGCCACTCAGGATTTCCTGACACTTTAGTTTTAAGTGTCTATATGGAATATACAGATATATCCTATAATGAAGTAACGGGCATATTAGATGCATAGCAATGTACTATTTTAAAAAATTAATCCACAGAGGAAGAAATTAACAATCCAGTTGACTAATTAAAATTGCCCTATTATGAACATGTTGAGTACAATTAAATAATCATATGCAGATGCATTGTTAAAAATAAAACAAGTGTTTTGAGGTATAGGCACCAAGAAGCAGCAGTTTAACCTGAACAAGGTGGATTTAGTGAAAGTAATGTTTGCACTTGCAAATAAGGTTAGGGAGGAAAGCTTGCAAATGTATGCCTAAATGATGGAGAATTTATATAGAAGCTCTAGCAAATTGATATGTGCAATAGCCTTAGTGGTCTAGTGGTCACTCATGGGACTGTTAACCACTAGGTCAGCAGGATAACATCATGATAAACAGAAAAAGATAGCAGCAACTGTTGTCTCACATGCATGTAAAAGTTGGACATTGAATAACGAAAGCTGAAGAAGAATCATTATATTTTAATTGTGGTGCTGGCAAAGAATATTGAAGGTACCATGGACTGTCAAAAGAACCAACAAGACTGTCTCGGAAGAAGTGTAGTCAGAATGCTCATGGAGGTAAGCAAGGCAAGACTTCATCTTATGTACTTCGGACATATCAGGAGAGACCAATTATTGGTGCAGTGGAGGGAAAGCAAAAGGAGAAAGGTCCTCAACTAGATGGATTGACACATTGGCTACAACAATGGGCTCAACCATGGGAATGATTGTGAATATTGCACAGGATCAGGTACTTGCATCCTGTTGTGCATAGGGTCACCAGGAGTCAGAATCGACTCTATGGCATCTAACAACAATAACATCAACAACAAAATGCATATTCATGACTTCCTCGGGAATCTATTACATATTCATAATCCCCTCAATTTAATGCCTTGTGTACATATATAAAACTACAAATCCTCTTTTTTCCCCAGAAACTTTCCTTGGCAATTCTAGTCCTGACATTCTCCTTGCTTGATCAACCGAAATGAAGTTTTCCACTTTCACGTTCATCTACTCCTTTTTTTCTCAGTCTCACAGAGACCTGGGATAGAAAGCATGGCATAGAAGGAGGTGAATGGGAACATTTGTAAGAGGCCACCAGGTGGTGACATGTACTTTGATTTAATTTAGGAAGAGACATAGAAATATTTTATTCCAAAGTAGGAAGGAGGAAATAGGCAATTATAGCACATGGCTAGTATGGCCAAAGAATAACAACTGCCAAATAAATTTGTTTACTCAGGAGAATGCTGGTGAGTCAGTGGTTCTCAGGAGGGCTTAGTTTTCCTGTGAAGAGGCGATTTCAAGGCCGGAGTTAAGACCAGAGCCTTTGAGGATAACCCTACCCGTCCTCTACATTGTGTCATAAATGTCCTGGTCTCTAGCCTCCTCGGGGTGCTCTAGTATCCTAGACCAGCTTAGCTGCGCCAGTGACCTGCCTGTGGGTCATAATACTCAGATGCTCAAAGTAAGCCAGCACCATGGGAAGACTATTCTCAAACGCAGACACGAAAAGGAAACAAACTGCATTTTACATTGTTTTCCTCTCCTTTAGCCAGGACTTCTGAGTACATACTGAATAATAACTATGCAAGAAATTGCCAGCATGAGTCAGCCTTATTACAGATGAACAGTGCATCGCTAATGTATTTAACTCAAGTTCTTCTTATTCTAATGAATTAAATGCACTTAAGTGGCCTGCAGCTGAGAACTTGTTTGGAGAAAGAGGCTTGGATACAAATCCCATCTGTAATCACCCTTTAAAACATTTAATACTTGTGCAATATGCAAATCAGGGATTCTTTTCAATTCCTTTGTCAGAACATCTTAAAAGAATGTAAACATCTTGTGATTTTCCTTTTTTTCTTTTAATTTGGCAATGTGCCATGCATGCAGATGACCTTTAGAGATAAGTAAAATACATGTAAAAGACCTCTATAAGTGGAACCTCTTTCACTTTTTCTATTGGAATGTTCTATTTCCTTGCAGCTTAATTATTTCACTAGAGAAAATTCTAGTTGATGATGACATCCACAAAGAAGAAAAATCACTTTGTAGATCAGCTCTCAATCCTATGAAGTCAAATAACCATTATTTGATTTATCCTCAGTTCAGAGAAAGGAGATACATGTGTCTCAAGTGATTTCTTGGGAGTTAATATTGCAAGTGTCATAAGATCATCTAATGTGCAGTTCATCATGGAGTGATTTGAGCAGCATTTGGGAGCTTCATGTCACTTCATTGAAGGAGCGTCTATAAATAAACACTGCTTAAAGCATTTTGCCTATGAACTAACAATGTCAGTCTAAAATCAACCAAACCAAACCCACTGCCCTTGAGTTGATTCTGACTTGTAGTAATGCTGTTTGACAGAGGAGAATTTCCCCATAAGATTTCCAAGCCTGTAAATCTTTTCAGAATTAGACTGCTTCATCTCTCCTGCGGAGGGCTCAAGCCACTGACCTTTCTCTTAGTGGTTCAGGGCTGAATCACTGTGCCACCAAGACTCCTTCCAGGGATGTCGAAAGAGCCCTAAGGTCTCTCAGAAGTATCTACATCAGATTCCTGTGGTCAGCATGATACAGATACAATACACCCACAGATTTTGTTGGATTTTTTTTTCAGAGTTTTGTTTTATTCTGATTTTTAAAGGGCTCAGCCAAGCTCCACTGATCAAAGGTGAAAAATGACTCATTTATAATGATTTTGATGTTTAATAAGACACACAAGCATAGTTGACATGCAAAAGTGGTCAAGGGACAGCACAGGACCTCTTGTGATTTCAGTATGTTAAAAGAGATACCTAGAATTGGGGTGAAGTCCGAGAAGAAACAAGAGAGATGATTAAAGGGTAGGGAATGGCTCTCAGAAAATCTATGATTTTAAGGAACTCTAGCAGTATTTGATAAGGAGTGTGGAGTCATGGGATAAATGTTGGGCTACTAAGTGTAAGATTGGTAGTTCAAACCCATCAGTCACTCCACAGGTGAAAGACCAGGCTGTCTGTTCCGAGACAATTTACAATCTTTTGCCATGAAGATTTACAGTCTCAGAAACCATATATAAGGAAGCTATTAGTGATAATTATCTTGATGGCATTGTATTTTCATTGTTGTTGTTTTGTTTGTTTTGGGGGGAAGGGATAATTTTTTTCGACAAGTTAGATTTAACAAAATACTTTTATAACAAGCGTTCCTAAATGAGTATTTGTACAGCATACCCACAATATTTAGAAGAGCAAGTTTAGAAGAAGGCAGGCTACTGTAGTGCATTG
>NW_022103906.1:37370795-37376822 GCF_000313985.2 Echinops telfairi
CCACAAATCAGGCCTTTATTGTCACACACTGTTAAACAATATTTTTAGAACCTCTAAATAGAAAGCTTGATTAACAGTCAGACCTGGTGGAGTGAACTCCAAATTCACTATCCCCCTCAGATCAAAAAATCAAATGAGCATCGTTTTGATTGATTTCACATGAACTTTTGCAGGAGCAAGGTGATGATGGCATCTCCACTGGCTTGATTGATGTTTGCTTTCAGGGTCATTAATCGCACCATGTCTCATCACCTCTAATGACCTTAGGGAAAAAATGTCTGGGTCGCTTTGGCAGCTGTTCTTTCAAAGCACTGCATTTCCAGCCAACTGTCTTTTTCCTGGTCAGTCAGAACCCGAGGCACACATTTCACAGTGACCCTTTCGACTCACAAGCCTTTTGTTAAAATTCGCTGAACTGAGATCCAAAATAGTCCAGCTAACTTCCCTATCTCTTCAATGGTCTATCAGCAGTCTTCGAGCACATTTGTCCAAATTTTGTTGATATTTTCATGCATTTGGACAGTTAATTGATGTCCAGAATGAGGTTGGTCATCAATTACTACTCCACCTTTTTTATTGAAATGAGAAAACTACTAGTTCCCATAGCGCTGTCCTTGTAAGATGTGTTCAATGTCACAACAGTTTCTGTGGCATTTTTCCTGAGTAGGGAACAAAATTCACAGCCTCACGCTGTTCTCTTAAATCGGCTATCACAAAAAATAATGTTTGAGCAAAACTGCTTTTACTAAAAGATTCACAGTGACCAATGAGAACCTTCCCAGGTGATATCACTGTGTGTACTAACTCAAAGTGAGCTGCTCAATGCTTGCCTCGCAGGAAAAGTGTGTACTGTGAAAGCTCTGCCCCGTGTAGTTTTTTTCTGTTTTATTTTTGTGTACCCCTTCATATATACTACATACTACATATGTGATATAGATATTATATATATGTAGATTATATATAATTTTGCTTTAAAAACAAAACAGAAAGTTCCTCCAGATTCCTTATCCTTCAAACATAAACAATGGTTTGAGGAGCTTTATTGAAAAAGGGGGGGGGGGTAGGAAAAGCAAAATTGAAATGCACTTGGAATCTTTAGAACTAACAAGTTCATCTCAAATAAACAAAAATAATATATTAAAAATATTTATTGACTGAGGTCATTGTGTGCATTAGAAATAAATTGGTTTAAAAATAACACCTCATTCAATAAATGCCATCCATGATAACTATTTGCATATGGAAATAGAAAGAGTTGGGGTGGTTTTTATAAGGTCTTGAGGAAGCACATGGAAAGTACAGTTGGGACTACTGAGGTTAAGGACTTGCAAAGGACTGAGAAGGCTGTGGTTGTTTTTTGTCATCTTAAAGAACCAAATGTTCAGGCCATCATCTCCAGTGATGACATTTTAGTGTATGTATGTAGAATGTTTTTAAAATTCGGGGTGGGGCAGGGTGGGTGTGGGGAGTGATCTTTTCAGTAGTACAAAGAGTACAATTCCGAATTAAAACTTACCCTTCGTATGCCCAGAAAGCCCTGATAGCATTCTAACAGAGCTTTAACAATCAATTTTTGTCCTGACTTTTCTGCCTCATTTCTAACCTGTGGCTATGAAGTACATATTATTCTGCATTATTTATTGCTTTTCTTTTTACTGTATTTCTGAATCTATGTCTTTCTTTGGTACTCCTCTTTCTGTATCTCAGAATGTAATGATAATATTAGATGCTATGTGGGAGAAAGATGAGGCTTTCTAGTCCTATAAAGAGTTCCAGTCTTGAACAGAGA
This sequence comes from Echinops telfairi, assembly GCF_000313985.2. Lineage (NCBI taxonomy): Eukaryota > Metazoa > Chordata > Mammalia > Afrosoricida > Tenrecidae > Echinops > Echinops telfairi. Next base: position 37,372,585 of record NW_022103906.1, read on the forward strand.
ATCCCACGATGGCATCCAGTTAGAATCACCCACCTGGTGCTCTCTCATTGTTAGATAGAAAAATTAAGAGGTAAGGAGTCCATTATTGGGAGACCAGGGGTTAGCAATAGAATCTCAGTGTCCTAGGGTTTGTGGTTCAGACCTCCCCTTATGATTTTCACCCACAGAGCAACTCAAGCACTCACTTCGACACTCTAATTCTACTGTATTGCCCACAGACTCTCCACATCTTTCACTAGGTCCAGTAGGATGGCATCCACTACTCCTTCCTGCACCTGAGATCTGAGATCTGCCAGCGTGCTGTAATTCCCTCAGACTGATGTCTAAGGGTGGTCATATTTGCAGGCCCACAAAGAGCCTCCAAAACCTAGCCACAAGAGCTCACTCTTGCACAGGCCTTGCACCACCCCTCCTTGCCTGCACACAAAGTGACCACATCAGCCATCCTTTTGTCCTTTCTCCCAAGCTGCACATGTGGCCTGCCTGCATGGGTAATGAAAGATAATTAGACACTAATTAACAAAAATCAGAGAGTCCCTGGGCTATTTACCCACAGCAGATCACACCTCCTCAGAGTACAACTTATGGAGCTGCTTGGGAGTAAGCCTGAGTAAGCCAGTAGGGCAACCAGGAGAACTCAGACTCAGTGACCCCCCCAAAACCACTCAGCCAGTCTAATCCCCATTACCTGGGAGGAGGGGGTGGGGAAAGCACAGCACAGCCCTAATACCAGGACACACTGCAAACCCCTAAAACAAACAAATAAGCTTAAAATGCAGGGTCATTCTGAAGCTGTGCTCCTTTTTGTAACTTTGAATCTAAGCTACCACATGCCTGGTTCATTAACAAAGCTTTAACATAACAAATCAGGAGAATTCACCTGGAGCTTAAAGTCTGACCTTGGGTCAAAATAGTTTGGGCTACCAGTTTGGGCTTGACAAAGACTCTTTGAAAGACTGTTCAAAGACAGCACAATAGTAAGTCAGCAAAACAAGCCTTCCACCTAAGCTACTGGACTGCTGAGTAAGACATTGCTATGCTCCACCCACCCAGGCTACTTACGTAGGCAACAGGAACAAATCCCAATTCCCCACCACCCATCCAAACACACACACACACACACACACACACACACACACACACGGCCACCCCAACCATCTCCATCTCCTCTGACCTGATTCACCAGAGGTGCATTATCTCAAGATGATTAACTCAATCACAAGAATACAGCTCTTGCAGCCATAGCAGACACTAAATTATCCCCCTAGCCTGACTCTCACTCCCCCTCTGACATCCTAGAAGACCACAAGGTAGTAAAACATTATAGCACCAAACACTGGCCCTGTATCCTATGTAGGGTCAACAAGGGACCCGGGTACATTCCCTATACTCCTCTTTGACCCCAATGACGATAATCTCTGAAACCTGTTGCCTTCACATCAGCAACACACACCTCCTTAACCACACCAAGTAAAAGAGCAGGTTTCTAGGAACAGCATCAGCCCCAGGGAGACAGAGACACAACTCAAACTCATGGCATAGTTAGCTTCAGGTAGTTGTTAGACCTATTCATATTACCTTCTGAGAAAGAAAACACAAGCCTCCTTTCCCTGCCACAGGAATTGTGACTCATCATGTCAGGGTTACTCAGCAATGTTTCCTGCCCCTGGAAAGGTAGCCATCAAACCCTGAGTCACACTGACCCTACCCAGACCACCTTCTGAGAAGAAGTTCCTCCTTACAGGGGCACCTACAATAATAGCCTATATCTACCTTGGGACTATACATAAGGAGAAGAAAACTCATTCTCCCTTTCACAATTTACAGGATCAATAAAGGACCCTCTTAGATTTAGTATACCCATCATGCACCCCAACTATCACAACTTCTAGAACCTGCTTCCTATACCTTGACAATGCCTATCCTCCACCAACTTACCAACTAAATACATATCCCCTATATCCATCTGCATCCAGGTCCCCTGAGTGGCTACCTACTCCACTGCAACCTGTGATTGCCAGTCTGCCTGCGTGTGATCAGCCTGCCCAGTGCAATCCTCACGCTCATGACAGACCTGGCATGGCTGCTAGTGAATGGAGCTTATGACCAGTGTGTGCCCACTGGTCCTGAGTAGCTCCCTCCCCTGCTATGGCTTGTGAGCCCCAGCCCTCCATACATGCAATTGGCCTGCCCAGCACAACCCTTGCTGCCCATGATTGCCCCACCCACTCTGCCTGAGAGAGCCACCCACGTCACCATCCAAATAGATAGCTCCAGCTGTCTAGGGAGAGAGTCAACCCCAGTGAGATAGAGATGCATCTTGAACCCGCAGCACAGCTAACTCCAAGTAGTCCTTAGAGTCATTCCAACTAGCCTCTGAGAAAAAAAAACACAGGGCTCCTGGACTCCCTGGAAAATGGTGCCAAGCTCCACCAAAATGCGATGCAAACAAAACTTATATCAGCAACTACTACAAGAAAGCAAGAGAAACAAAATTTAATGTCTGATGAGGACATGAACATACCAATATTCACAAAAGAAGCAGACTTTGAATCGCCAAGGAAGGAAATCTTCAGTATGTTACTTAGAATCATACTAGATATGAGGGAATCAAAACATAAAAAGAATGAAAAATAGAGAGGATAGAGTCTGCTTACTGAACAGAAATACAAAAATTAAGGGAAAATACAACAGAAGCAAAGCAAATGGTAAAAGATCTTACTAACAGGCTGGAAAAGGTGAAGAATCGTATCAGCAACCTCAAAGATAGCCAAAGAGAATTCGACAAATGTGAAAAACAATCAAATAAGATAAACAAAGAAGCTGGAGAACAATGAGTGATGCTATGAAGATAAATAATATTAGAATAATTGGGATACTAGAGCAAGACATACCGAAAAAAATCAAAAACCAAGATAGCAGAGGAATCCCTGGAAGAAAATTTCCTCAATTTAATGAAGGAGAATTAGATAATCATCCAGAAAGGGGAGAGGACACTAATTAGACTGCATACCAAAGGGAACATACTAAGGCATATAACAGTCAGATTATTCAACTTTGAGGAAAAGAAGAAAATCATAAGAGCAGCTAGAGAATAAAGGGCAGTCACATATAAGTGTAACTCAAATAAGAATAAGCTCAGACTTAACAGCAGAAACAATGAAGAAGCAGAGAGAATGAAACAGCATCTTCCCAATTTTACTTTACAAACCCGGCTAGACAAGAGGGTGTACACTGGTACAGATAAGAGCTGGAAACACAGGGAATCCAGGACAGATAAACCCTTCAGTACCAATAATGAGAGTAGCAATACCAGGAGGGTAAGGGAAAAGTGAGGAAGAAAGGGGGAACAGATAACAATGATTTGCATATAACCTCTTCCCTGGGGGATGGACAACAGAAAAGTGGGTAAAGGGAGACATTGGACAGTGTGAGACATGATAAAACAATAATAATTTATAAATTATCAAGGGTTTGTGAAGGAGGGGAGGTGGGGAGGGAGGGGAAAAGTGAGGAACTGATACCAAGGGCTCAAGTAGAAAATGTTTTGAGAATGATGATGGCAACAAATGTACAAATTTGCTCGACACAATGGATGGATGTATGGATTGTGAGAAGAGGTGTATGAGCCTCCAATAAAATGATTAGAAAAGAAAAGAGAATTAAAATTGAAGAACACATCAAAAAAAGTCCTTCAAAATAAGGTCCTCGTGATTTCCCTATGTCTTTGAGAAAATATATCAATATTATCCCCTTGGAATCCTATAAAAAACAACCAGTTGTCATGTCCTTCTGAGATGATCTCTGTATCTTATATGTAAACAGACTAACAGATCCTTTCATAAGTCACTGCTTTGATTGGATCTTTTCATTGAACCACACCAACAAGTCCAACGTTAGCATGTTATAAGTAAAAAACCAAACATTAGAGAGAATGAGTAACTGCCTGTGTTAGTCTTGGTACTTTAGAAAAACAAATCCACAAAAACTCATGTATAAGAGAGAGTTTTACATAAAGGGTAAGTGCACATCAAGAAAACATGCCAACCCAGTGCTGCCCAAACCCACAAGTCCACATTAACCCATATGTCCGACACCAATCCAGAAAGTCCTCCTCCATCTCACAAAACACACACTATGACGCCAACTGCAGGAGGAAAGCTGAAACAGTGAGCGTGTAAGCATCTTAGTTCTGGCAGGGGTCTCCATGCGGCTGCTCCAGCACCCAGGGCTGCATC
>NW_022103906.1:37378797-37380675 GCF_000313985.2 Echinops telfairi
CAGATCTCACATTCTAAGATTTACCATAATTATGTTTTTTAAAGTTGCTTTCCTAATAGTATCCAATCATCTTTTGTGCGTTATTTTATTTATAGTGTTATCCTCATATTACAATTCATTTTACTTATTTTTATGGAATGCAGCCTATAAGAGAAGTAATTTTTATTGTCTTATTCAGTTCAGTATTGTTAACACATTGTCAGCATTTGAATGACTAAATGAACTGTCTCCTAGTGTCTTCATCTTCATCTGTCTGGAATATTCATCTTTCTCTCCTGAATTAATCCAAACATAGCTGATTAAGTCCTGTTGCCTCCAGTAGCCTTTATCTTATTGATGGAGTGTTAAAATGATTTCCCTCACTTTGACGTTCCTTAGCATACATAGCTATATTATCATATATTTGTTTATGTGCTCCTTTTTTTTCTATTTTGTTCATGCACTCAAATTCTGTGTGTCTTAATAGATCCTTTAGACACCATATTTGCTTCTCCTTTTTGAACCACCTTCTTGTTCCTTTGAATTTATGCAACATGCACTTTATAAATTCCTGTTTCATAATCAACTATTAGCCCAATGAAATGAACTTTCCAACCTAACACAGCTACCTAAAGATGTTACCTCAGAGCAGCACGTTTTTGTAAAATGCGTACAATCACTTTCAATTTTTATAGTAATAAGCTCCAAGAAAAACCAGCTGAGCTACACAAGGAACTCTGCTCTAATGCTCACATAGTTATCATATTCTCTTTAGGAAGTGCAATCCACTTTTCCACATGGATTGGAAATCCTAAGAAGTTAAAAAAAATAATTAAAGCCTCCACTGAGACTTTGTTTCTTACTTTGATGCTCTAAATTATGTCCACATCGTGGAAGGGATTACAAAACACTGTAATTTATATGCTCCTGAGCAAGTACCTCGCAAAGCGTTTACCAATTAGTTCATTTCTGATCCTGCTTCTGATATCCCTGAAGATCAATGGAAATAATATCTTCATATGCAACCTCAGTATAAGACAATATCAAAATCATTTATGTCAGCTAAATATTGCTGCAAGATCAGCTCTAACTTTTCTGATATTTTGAAATATTAGAGAAGCTCATCAAATGATTTTTCAAAGAATTATATACATAGAATTTTTTCTTTTGTGCTTTCAATATAGCCCTCTACTTTAAAAATTAATTTTGTTGTTATATTATGATTGCAATTTTGTCAAGGAATGAGATAGACTATCTCAGTCTACTCATCTTTCTCTGCCTCTCCTCACCTTTGATATGCATGTGCACTTAATTTCCAGTAACTCTTCTTAAGTTGTTAAAGCACATATGTTCATGAATCGATGAAAATATATGTCAACCAGGTTAGGCCATGATTCTCAGTAGCTTGGAAGTTATACAATGATGCAATATCTTTTAAGGAGCCCTAGTAGCGCAGAAAGTTGAGGATTGGCTGTTAACCACAAAGTTAGTAGTTTAAAACCACCAGACTCTGCAGGAGAAAGATGAGGCTGTCTATTTCCATACAAATGTCCCATTTATTATGTCTTTTATGATTATTATGAGTTAATGTAAAGTCTTGGTCAATGGATTCTTTTGTTATTTTTTCAGTAATTCCTCCTGATGTGACTTGTTGTAAGTAGCCGTCATTTGTGATTTATTTCTGTGTTAGTCTTAGTACATTAGAGAAAAAAGCCCACAGAAACTCATATGTATAAGAGAGAGTTTTATATAAAGGGTAAGTGCACATCAAGAAAACATCCCAACCCAGTGCTGCCCAAGCCCCTAAGTCCAACATTATCCCTTATGTTCAACACCAATCCACAAAGTCCTCTTCCATCTCACAGAACACACACTATGATGCCGACTGCAGGAGGAAAG
>NW_022103906.1:37381958-37383899 GCF_000313985.2 Echinops telfairi
GATGTACAAATGCGCTTTACACAATTGATGTGTGTATGGATTGGGATAACAGTTGTATGAGCCCCTAATAAAATGTTATAAAAAAATAAAAAAAAGAAATAGTAGGAGAAAGAAGCAAGCAGAGATAAGTGCTCAGTACCACCAAGAAAAAGTGTGACAATGGAGTATGTCCTTTTGCCCCAGAGTCCCTGCACTGAGAACATCCTAGACCCAGAGAGAGATTAACGCTAAGTTACATGGACATCTCCAAGAATTGCTGAGCCCAAGGATGTTAAAAGGAGACAAGGGATCTTTCCCCAGGCTGACACACAAGGAAAAGCCTTCCTCTGCAGTTGGTGCTTGAATTTGGATTTTGAACCTCTTAAGCAGTAAGATACTAAATTTCTATTTCTTAAAGCCATCCACGTATGGAATTTATGTTTTTAGCAGTCCTAGAAAACTAAGACAGATGAACGGACCAATTCTACATACTCAATTCAAGAGTATTCAAGCTCACAAGCAACTCTCACTGGAGCTATTAACTTAGCATTTCCACAAGAAAAATGCAAGACAGCTCAGCTACTCTTACACGCGGAATTAGAACTATTGTTGAATGGCATCGAACTCTAAAGTTGGTTTCTCTAATTTATTGTCCTGGATGACCCTTCTTTATGATCATAAAAAAACAGTTTTAAAACCTGTCCCTTTATGTTGAAACCTTTACTAGTTTAATGTTGTAAACAAATTTGCAACATAAACAAGCATACATCACAATTTGAAGTACAGTGATTGTAGATATCACTTACGGAGTACCTGACGGCAGAGTGGTTAGGACTGCTAACTGCAGGGTCAGCAATTCAAACCAACCAGTAGCCCCTCACTCTAAAGATGAGGCTTTCTGCTCCCGTCAACATTTATAGCCTAAGAAACCCTATGACATGAGTTAAAATCAACTTAATGGCAGAGTTTTATTATTTTGTTTTGTTTTCTAAATACATTACTTTAAACTCACTATAAGTTCGTGATACTATTTTACAGATATAACTGAAATGTGTTACCATTGTTTTTATACAACCAAACTAAACCCAATGCCAAGTCAACGCCAACTCAGAGGATGCTGCAAGTTGAAATTGATTCAATAGTGATGAGTTTAAGAAAGGAGCCCTGATCACTTAGTGGTATGAGTTGGGTTGCAAGATCAGCAGTTCAAAACCACCAACTTCTGGTTCTACTCCAGTAAAGAGTTACAGTCTCTGAAACCCACAGGGAAATTCTACTCTGTCCTGTGCTCTTATCATTGTAATAAAAATATCATCTTATAAGCTAATTGAAAAGAAGTGGTGAAGTAATGAGTTTGAATTGAACTGTTAACCACAAGGTTAGCAGTTCAAAACCACTAGCAGTTCAAAGGGGGGAAAAGAGAAGGATTTCTGCTCCCATAAGAGTTACAGCCTAGGAAACCCACAGGGCAGTTCTACTCTGTCCTATCGGGTGCTATGAGTCTGGATCTGCTTGATGGCAGTGAGTTTGGTTTGAAACCTACTACATAAATAGCATGCGATCTAAATTACCTGCAGCCACTATAAGAGAATACCATAAATGGATGGTTTTAGCGATCATAAATTTATTATTTTACAGATTAAATGCAAAGAAATCCAAATTCAAGGTACCAGCTCTAGGGGAATGCTTTCTTTTTCTATTGGTTCTGAGAGTAGGCCATTGTCTCCTTTTAACATTTGTGGTGTTCTTGAGTATTTCTGTGAGTTCTGAGTATGGGAGATTCTCACTCGGTGCAGGAATTCGAAGTCGAAAGAATGCCGTGCACTTCCAGCTAGTCTTCTTGATGATGCCGGGGCTCATTGTCTACGACATTCCTTTTATCCCTTGTATGATAAAATGAGGCATTCACACCCAAAGGAAATTCCACCTCACATCTGATAAAGACTGTGTAAAAGTGTTACA
>NW_022103906.1:37384934-37402412 GCF_000313985.2 Echinops telfairi
GTATGGCCCCCATCCCAGGGGGATGTACAGCAGAAAAGTGGGTGAAATGAAACAGCCGTTGGTGTAAAACATGATAAACCTGTTTTCAGAACTGAAAAAAGTTTCTATTTCCATATTACTACTAAGTCTTAATTAAACTACTGTGTTAAAATTTTATGGAAACAATTTCCAATTATTTCTTAATTTCTGTACCTTAATAGGAGTATAATAGAGGCTGTAAATGTCTGATATTTTGACAGTGACAAGAATTTGAGAATACTCATAGAGTGATTTGGCTCTGACATATACTACTATTACAACATTTAGATGACTTTAAACCTCCATTCAAAATATGATCAAGATTTACCTGTATTCGTATATTTTATGCCGTCAGATTTATTCATTAATTCTGAAACAAAATCAATTCACATAATAGTTGATTATGCAGCACCTCCCATTGGGCCTTAATTTTGAAGCACGTCCAAGAATCTTTCCAACGTAGGACTGGGATTCTGAGAGGCGCTTTATCACTCCTCTCTTTATGACCATCCCATCTGCATCTACACAGGAACGAATATTTTGACATTACTTTTTACTGATCTGCTAAGTATAGAGTGCAAAGAGAACTATTTTATGTGGAGAATTGCTAAGTCAAGGACATGTTATTTTATCTTTCTGATGAAATAGAAATTTCTTACTAAAGTCTCCTCTTCTTAACTAACAAATTGAATAGAATCATGAAATTTAAGAGCTGAACAGGAACAGAGAGATTATATGGTCAAAACCTCTCATTTTGTTCATGATGAGGGATAGTGGGGGGAAATTGAGCAAGCTAATTTTAGGCATTTGAAAAAAATCCAGTCAAAAAGATTTTTGGCTCTAGGCCCAAACATTTCATTTGATTTTGAATAAGATACATTTTCATTCACTCCAATAGCCTTCCTCTCTCTCTCTTTTCTTACAAAATAAGAGATGGAGTATAGTTTAGATTGACAAAACAGATACCCCCACAGGGTTTCAAAGGCTGTACATTTCTATGGCAGCCAATTGCCACATCTTTCTCCGACAGAGGCAGCTGATAGGTTTGAACGGCCAATAATCCAGTGCTTAGTCACTGCAAAACCAGGGCTTACTGCTCTATTCTTAAGGGATAGGCAGTGAATGTTAATTAGCCTTGATAGTACTTAATTGGACTGGACCCTTTCCCTAAATGATTTTGCTATGCTTTTTTTCTCTGCCAATTAAAGAGGGTCTTGTATTCTTAGCACACTTTCAATGACTGTTTTAGAACAAATATTTGTATTTATATGGACAACTGTACTAATTCAGTTATGAGACTCCACTTTGCATTTTTCTCTTTTAATGCTAGTCTTTTAAAAATCAGCTATGAAAGAAAAAGTTTAAGGCCTTTTGAGATCCTACAACTATTGCTACTGTGTTTTTATATTGTGTGACCTTAATTAAACGACTTAAACACCACTTGACTTTCCTCATCTGTAAAAGGAAGATTATAACACATGCAAAATAGGTTGGTGCCTTTAATTATAAAATAAACTGAGCTATCCAAGCAGAAAGTTGTAAGGTAGAGAATTAGGGGAAATAAGGGTTTTTAAGGAGAACTAGGCAATTTCTCACAGAGAAATTACAATGATTTAATTTTTAAAATGTCTCTGATGGTGAAGAGGATATTACGAAGTAGGGATCTTACTGCCATCAGTTTGTAAATACACTTGACTCTTGGGGATTGGTGGAATCTAGTAGGCGAGTGAGAAATAGTTTTAGCTGTCATATTATTCTTTCAAAGTTTTCAACATTAGAACACTGACAATTTTCTAAAGTTGTGTCAATATTTGTACCTGAGACTAATAGCTATTTTGACTCATTTGTTCTCAGAAAGGTTTATGCATCCAACACAAATAGCAATTAATTGTGCATGTAATTGTTATTTGTCATTACTTGAATGTCTTATGGTCAAATGTAAATATTTGTTTGGGGCAGCTTATTCTATATGCTCCTTTTAACCTGCTGCCCAGAGGCCCATCCAGTGCCTGTGGCCTCAAGGACTGTCTCTTCCACCAAGGCTCCAGGAAGGGCTGGGTGTGAAATCACATAAATACTTATTCTTTTAAATGTCCCTGTTTCGCTCTTATTTTGGGAATTATAGAAAACTTGATTTTGCTCATCGGTAACTTGTACATAGGCCAAGAGGCAGTTGTTCAAAAAGAACAAGGAAACAGTACCCCATTTAAAATCAGGAATATATGTGTTAAGGCGTATTCCATTTGTGTGCTGGGTAAATAATCTCCGAAGCTGGCCTATATGAAAGAAGGTTCATTAACCATCTGTAATATGCCGGGAACACAATGATGCTTGTTGAATGTCAAAAGGACTTGAAGCACTTACTGAGGAAGAGGAATCACTATAGCCTTCAATATGGATTACAATTCAGTATGAAAAAAAACCCCACCCAAATCCTTACAACTGAACCAATAGGTAATAGCATGATAAAGAAAGAAAAGAATGAAGTTGACAGATATTTTACTTTTCTGGGATTCACACTCAACACTTCTGAAGATGGCTGTCAAGAAATCAAATGGTGTATGACACTGGGCAAATGTGCTACCCACTGTCTATTTAAAACGTGAAAGGACAAAGATGTTCCTTTGCAGCTCGAGGTGCACCCAATCCAAGCACGGGATTGTCACACTCCTCACACACACATGAAAGCCAGGCCCTCAATATGGAAGGCTGCAGAAGAAAGGATACGTTCGCATCACGGTGTTGGTGAAGGACACTGAAAGTGCCCTGGCCTTCTAGAAGAACAAGAATAACCAAAAAAAAGGAAAAAATAATTCTGTCTTAGAAGAAGTACAATTAGAATATTTCTTAGAAGCAAGGATCAGAATGCCTCTTGAAAGCAGGGATGACAATAGTTTGCCTCTTATACTTTGGATATATTATCAGGAGAGACAAGTCCCTGGAGAAGGACATAGGCTTGTTACTTGTTTGTACTCTTGTCAAATTCCATGAACCCTTCCTAGGGATTTCACATAAAACTGCCATCTTCCATCCACCGGGCCATTCCTGATTTATTTTTCTCCATCCCACTTCTCTCCATCTAGAACATAACTCATGTTTATTAATTTTTCACACTGAGGTCTCTGCCTAGAAAATGTGTAAACTACCAGAGATCTTGTTGATTTGTTTACTTTTCCCTAGAAATTAACGGAGTGGCTGGTATATAACTGGCATTCGGTGAGTTATAGTCAACTAATGTGGCCCTTCTAGTCAGGGTTCCCTATTTGACAAATTTTTGGCCTTGGATTTTATATGCCTGTCTCTCTTGTCTCATTTGAAAGTCATTCTCTACTATGCAGATGGCCAGGAGGTGGGGATGTGATTGAGACCTGACCCTGCTGGAGGGTATGGGCCAAGCCACAACTTATGTGCCCCCGAGGGCATCTTTAAGGCCCCACATTAGTACTGGTTGTGAGCCAGGTCAAATCCTTTGTTTCCTTAGATGCAGAACAGTGCATTCATGCAGTTCTACACAATCACCTCACCTGGCCAGATTTCTAATTCCTAACTGAATGTTGATGAAAGCAAGAATAGTTTTTTCTTTTTTAAAAAATATTTTGGGCTCCTACATTTGGACCCTGGATTCGGCTTACGTAGGCCTGACTCAGATTTTGGACGGAATAGTTGCCACCACCACTTGAGATATTTCTTTAAAATTTCATGAATTTTTGTGGGATGTTGTATGGAATCATAGAGTCCGGGGATGTGAGAGAATATATTCAAAGGAGAAGTAGGGTGGGCATGGAGTAGTGTAGTTGGATGAGTTGGACATTTGACAAATCATTAATTTTCAACTCCTGGGTACTAGTCTGGTATTAATTCCTAAAAACGAAATCATGACCATCTTCAGTTGATTATAATCTACTGCAATTGATTTGAATATCTCTTAGTGATTCCATAAAGGGTTTCTAACACAGTAAACCTCTCCTGAAGTGGATAGCCTTATACTTTCCAATGTGGTACCAACTCTGAACCACCAATTCTGAGATTAACAGCCCAATGCATAACCTACAAGGACTTCTCAATTGATTATGGAACATATATTTTTGTTATCTGATAGGAACCATGCATTTTATATATATGATGGTCTGCTTCTTCCCATTAACCACAATATTTTTCATTTAATGTATGCTTTTTAAGGAGGTGTTGTGCTGTGCATACTATAAAATATACAGTAGTTTTCACTACTGTAAAATATACAGCACATTACAGTTGTGGAAATCTGTTCTTGATTCTATGAAGCTTACTTGTATGACACAGAAAGAGATGGGAATTAATAACATTAATGTTTTCAAATAAATGCATAATTTTGAACTGTTTTTTAGGAAAGAAGGTAGTTTCAGAGATTTTAACAAAGAAACCAGATAGGTTGAACTATACATATTAAAATTGTTGAAATGGAAAATCTTCTGTTATGTATATTTTTACCACAGTTAAAAAATTAAACAGATTTAAACAAGCAGTCATCTAGCTCAGAAGCAACAAAGCCCACATGGAAGAAGCCCACCAGCCTATGTGATCACAAGGTGTAGAAGGGATGAGGCATCAGGCATCAAAGAACAAAAAATCATATCATTGTGAATGAGGGGGAGTTGGATTAGGGACCCAAAGCCCATCTGTAGGCAATTAGACATCTCCTTACGGAAGGGTCGTGGAGATGAGGGGAAAGCAGGCAGGGTGCAGTGTAGCAACGATGAAACATACGACTTTCCTCTAGTTCTTAAATGCTTCCTCCCCCACCCCCACCTCACCTGTCATGATCCCAATTCTACTTTACAGAGGATGTACACTGATACAGATAGGAACCGGAAACACAGGAAATCCAGGATGGATGATCCCTTCAGGACCAGTGGTGAAGTGGCAATACCAGGAGGGTGGGAACCAATTATACGGATCTACATATAACCTCCTCCCTGGGAGACGGACAACAGAAAAGTGGGTGAAGGGAGACATTGGACAGTGTAAGATATGACAAAATAGTAATTTATAAATTATCAAGGGTTCATGAGGGATACGGGAGCGGGGAGGGAGGGGGAAAATGAGGAGCTGATGCCAGAGGCTTACGTGGAGAGCAAATGTTTTGAGAATGATGAGGGTAACGAATGTACAAATGTGCTTTATACAATTGATGTATGTATGGATTGTGATGAGTTGTATGAGCCCCCAATAAAATTATTTTTAAAACTTAAACAGATTTGATGTGGACTAGACAAACTTAATGAAAGAAATGTTAGCTGCAATGAAATCAGTAGGAACACAGTGAGGAAGACTGTCAGATATAATAAAAAGTAAATGCAAAGCTCCCACGGTGAGAAAATTATGGAATTAAATTAAGGACTATATAACTGTGCATACAATTCAAATGTAAGACGGAAAGAGGATGAATAATAGAGTAAGAAGTCAGAGAGATATTTGTGGATTCCTAATAGACCATTTTAATAATTTGGCCTTTATCCTCAGAGCAAGAGGATGATTCTGAAGTCATTTGTGCAACGGGAAGACCTCATGAGATGAGTATTATAAGACAGTCCCTTTAAATCCAATATGATAGAGGACTGAAAGTAAGTCGGGCTGGATACAGAGAGACAATTGCAAAAGCTAGCATTTCCATAAGGAAAAACATTCTTGCATTTCTGACTCCTGAGAAAAATCAGTAAAGAGTTCAGCAGGAAAAGGATTGGGTTTGGCTGGGTTGTCTTGAGAAACAATCCAGTGACATTCACATATGAATAAGAAGGGTTTTACACCAGCAAGGAATCTTTTATTGCCTCCCAGCCTGGTCCAACTCAAGTTCACAAGCTCGATGTAAGCCAAGGTCTTCTTCAGTCTCCTGTAGCTTCTGGCTGGTGATGCAGAATAATGAACGATGCAGGAAGCAGGCTGGGAACAGGTTAGTGAGGGCAGAGTCACGTGGATATAAAGTCAGTGGAAACATGGCCAACAGCTCTCAGGCCCCATGGGGTCCACCCTGGAGGCAAGCACAGATGGAAGGTGAAGAGGCGGTTTCCCTGCCTATCAGCAGGCCATGCCTCCCAGGAGGCATCATCGATTTGTGACCTGATTAGCACATTGGACTCCGTCATGACACTTTCATAAAATTTAAGTTGACAAAAAATCATCTTACTACCAACAAGTACAAAAATCCCCCTTTGAGAATTAAAACTTAATGATCAGCTTTGAGACTTGGTAAGTTTGGAGGAATCTAACAACACACAATGACACACCGGGTAGGAAGCATTGACCTGTGGAGATGAAGGTTAAGGGTGACAATTGCTTGGAACTGGAACAGGAAGAGAAACGGCATGATCTGGTATGGGTTGAATTGTATCCCCTAAAATATAGGCTGTAATTCCTAATTACTATACTTATGCTTATGATCACATTTTGGAATGGATTTTCTTTGTTATAATGTGTCAATATTAGTGTAGGGTATGTTATAATCCCGCCCCCCCTCTCTTTTTAACTTTTTAATGCAACTTAAGTGAAAGTTTACAAAGAATATCACGAGTTTTTAATTCAAAAATTTATATACATATATTATTTTTGCAAAGCACCCATTGCAATGCCTTCGATGTTACACCCTTATCCCATTCCATCGCGGTATTTTCTGTTTATCTGTTGCTTTTTTCTTTCCTAAACTTCTATTTCTTTGTTAACCATCTACTCCTGAGCAAATGCGTCTCTTTTTATCTTAAGTGGTTGATTATTTTTACATGAGGATGAGTTCAGTTGTGATTTGAATAATGAATAAATGCCACAGTGTGCGTCCTCCTAGTCTCTATCTGACCAATAAGCTTGGTCTGTTTTATTATTTTAATTTCTGTTCCACATTTTTCTTCCACTTTATCCAGGACCTTCTAATGCAATCCTTTTCAAAGTAGTTGATAGTGATAAAAAGTTACTATGTAGTTCTTCTCATCTCAGGGTTGTGATTTGATTAGTTCCATGTGTTTTTCAATTTTCATCACTCTTTTTCCCTCTGGAGTGGGAGAGAACAATATTTGCACCTTATATGGCTGTGCATAAACATTTAAGATGCCAGTTTCTAGTCTGCATAAGTAAAAACAGAAGATTAAGCAAGCAAACAGAAATGAATAGACAATGTGCCCATTTACATGAACAGAACAAATAATTAAAATAGATGAGAATCATGCTCTAGATTTGACACAGAAAGCTTTTCAAGAACTATGAATAAGGACTTCTATAACAATCGGGAGAAAATCAACATTGAACAAATTCTACCTAAGTAAAGCAGGAGTGGCAATATGAAGCCTTGATAAAATAGACTTCAAGGTGAAAGCTATCATGAGACAAAAGAAGGATAGAAGGATCTTATATAATGGTTAAAGGAACAATAGAACAAGAATATATAACCATTATATATATATGAATCTCTCTATCTCTCTTTATATATATATACTCGATGAAAGACCTTCAAAATACATTGGTTAATTAAGCCCATGCAGTACTGAAGAAAGAAACAGACAATGCAGCAATAATAGTAGGAGACTTCAATACAGCACTCTTGAGGAAGAACAGATTATCAGGGAAGAAACTCAATAAAGACAGAACTACTAAACACATAATTAAGCAGTGTGTCTGCCTAGACATACACAGAAAAGATCCACTCAACAACGTACAGCATACATTCTTTCCCAGTGCACATGGACCATTTTGTGGAAGAGACTATTGGTTATGATACAAAGTAAGCTTTAATAAATTTAAAATACTGAGGATTACCATCCATTTTCTCAGATCACAATGTTATGAAATTAGAAATCAACATAGGAAGAGCAAGGGCAAAAAAAATCAAATAAACGGAAACTAAATAACACATTACTTAGGGAGTTTGGGATAATTGGTAAAATAATAAAGGAAATTAAATAATTCCTTAAAACAAATGAGAATAAAAACAGAACATACGAAAGCATTTGAGACACAGAAAAATCAATACTCAGAGAAAACTCAAACACTCAACAACAAAAATTTTGGACAAAATTCAAAAGATTAGGAAACACGGCAAGATAGAAGATTGATATATAAAGTCAATTGGGTTTCTAAATAGTAACAGAGAAAACTCTGAAAAAGAAATCAAATAAAAAGTACAAATTACAATAACATTCAAAATAGTAAATACTTAAGAATAAAATTAACTATAGAAACCAGACTTGTACAAGAAAATCACAGAACACTATTACAATAATCCAACAGCTCCCTGCATACATTACACTACATAGTGCATGCTCATGGACATAATGTTAAAAAGAAAATCACTGCCATGGAACCAATTTCGACTCACAATGGCCTCATGTGATCAATTGCAATTATTCAATAGGGTTTTCTAGGTCAGTGTCTTTATGGAAGAAGGTGAACAGGTACTTGTTTCTCAGAGAACCTGGGTGGGTGCCAAACAACTCCCTTTGGATTAGCAACTGAACCCTTCTGCATGCATTGCACCACCAAGGCTGGTTATAAAGCTACTCAGAGTCCCCGAGTGTTGGAAATAGCTAAGCACTGGGCTACTTAACTAAAGCTCCACTGTTGGGCCGCATACAGAGGATTTTGAATGAGAGGCCTGGTGATATGTTTCCTAATAGTCAGAGCCAAGAACTCCTAGGAAGAAGTTTACTTTGCTCACATGTGGCCACTGAGAGTCAAAATCCACTTAAGAGTCCCTTTGCTTTTTCCTTTAATTAAAATCATGGGCATAGGAGTAGATGTCCTTTCTCCAATTACCATACAAGCCTGTTTATTTTATTTCATTATGACTCCCAGGAGCCACTTGGAATTACAACTATTAAGGAAAAATTCCAGGGCATCGGGGAAGGTTTTGTCAAATTCCCATTGTTGTCTTCATAATATTTAGCATGAAAAAATATTTTTTAAATCTTTGTCATTACAAAAATCAAAACATTAATATGTATTTTTGATTCCTAGGGTGATTATTAAAGAAAAAACATAAAACAAAAGTGCTCAACTACTAACTGAAAGATTGGGGTTCCAATCCTGTCCGGAGACACTTTAGAACAAAGAGCTCACAGTCTGCCTCTGAAAGTTCACAACCTTGCTGAGCTGTAGTGCAGATTTACTCGGTCCGCATGGGATGTCCATCAGTTGGAATTGAGTTGATGGTAAATGTTTGTTTGTTTGATCCTTTTTGTATTTTATGTCGGTCAAAGTTTATTTAAAAGGTTATCTGATCAATAAAGTCTTTTTAATTAATCCCTTTGAAATTCACATTCCACTTTATTTAACTGTTTTGTGTTATATATTTCACACTCTGCTCTATTATTAAATGTGTATAGGTGCTTTTTATTCTTCTACTACACAATAAGCCTCATGAATTGAGGATTGTGTTTTAATACCCTTTTATAGCCATAATGACACCTAACAACCAATCTTTTATATTGTAATGAAAATAATATATATTGCATTAATTCATCTCTATAAAAACAAAAAATAACAAGGCAAATCAAAATAAACAAAAATAATCAACTATAAACTCTTAAAGGACAGAGACAAACTTTCATTCCTTTGTGTTTTGGTTTCTATTCGAGTAATTTCCTGATAGCTGGTATTAGATACATGTATTGATTTACAGATTATTTCAGAGAAAATGAAAGCTTTCAGCAGATTGTATTTAGAGACTATTTGCCTTATTTTCAGGTAAATATATATACATGAAAGCACAGATACATCCATTCCCTTTTCACATTACAAACTTGAATAGGAAAGGTTATTAGTTTCTGCCAAACACAGAATAAAAAATAAATTTGACTTCTCTGTCACTGGATTGTCAGACACATAAGTTACTGCTTTGTAAGATGTTTTATATTCTCTGTAAGGTGTTCCATGTCCCTGGAATCCCATGCTCAACATTTTATAGCAGTTCTCAGATCATTAATTTTTAAAACTTTTCATTGTAAGTTGGGTGAATTGTGTACAGGGTAGATCATCATTCAACAATTTATATACACTATGCATCATCTCAGTTGTTGAAATTCCCTCAATGTAACATATTCCATGTCCTCCCTGTGTTTCTTATTTCCATTACTCCTCCTTTCTTAACTGTGTTAGGTCAGGTTGATTAGAGAAAGGAATCCAAGGACGTGTATAAAAAAGACCTTCATATCAAGAAGTAATATCAGTCCTTAAGTCCGATACTAGTCCATAAGTCCCTCTTTAGACTCACAAAGCCACATGCAATGATGCAGAATGCAGGAAGATCACAGGTGTAGAGTGCGGACCCAATGGCGGTGGCTGCATCTGAGGGTTCTTGCAGGTCACTGGGCGGCTCATCAACAGGAAGGTAAAGGAGAGAGAGGGGAGGTTCCCAGGAGCCCCCTTATGAGAAGGTCATGCCCATAAGGAGGTATCATCAGGCTATGACTCGACTGACTGGATAGACTCCACTGCTTCACTCTATCAAGTTGACACAAGATTATATAACTAGCACGACCACCCCTGGTCACCCTGACACTCTTACACAATTCTTTAGTCATACATAATTTTTTAAACCAAACAATAATAAAATCATATTTGTTCCTAATAGAATAAAATTAAAATGCATACAACTCAAAATGTGCCAACCTCATTTAAATGGAACATTCCATAAGTGAAGAAAACAAAATATTCTATGCTGACCAATTGCAGTTAAATGAACACTTATGCCATAATCGTAAAATCCTATGAGCATTTTCTCCCATCTGTGGAAATCTGTAAGCCAGCTACTTCATGTTTTTATCTCCCCTATTTTGGGTGTCCAATTTCTATACTACCCACTTATATCAACCCAGTGCTCTGAGGAGACAAACATGTTCTTTGATATGAAGAATCTTCGTTCCAGTAGGAACCTTCAGAGTCCACATCAATAAACAAATTCAAATCAGGACAGGCTATTGATAAAGGCAGCAGCAATACACATCACATCATAGGGCCAAAATTCTTATTTTTATCTAGTCAGGTTCTGGTCAACTCAATGTTGGCTGTCTCACTTAGCCTCACCAGGGTGCCCATTGGCCACCTCACCTTTGACCATGGTCCCCTGTCACAGATTGTCAACAACCCTAGTCCTCTTGGGCTAGGTGATTCCATGGCTCAAGTTCTGCACAACTCTGTAAATTTCAGACCAGCCAACCAACTTTTGTCTTCTCCTCTAGTCCCGTCTCTTTATTGCTGCATTTCTTCCACTTCAACGCAACAAGTGGATTGAGGTTCTCACCTAGCAAGCATTTCAGGCAGCCCACTGTCTCCCTTTAATGTTAAGTCCTAGGAAGGAGAATTTTTTCATAGGTTCCAAATTTTTCCAGCTTCAGGCACACAAACCACGAGTTCAAAACTCAAAAAGCCAAAAGGTTCCTTTTTTGCTTCTTAGGTCTTTCAATACCCCTCCACCCCTAGGCAAGTCTCTTCAAATGCAAATGTCCTGTGCACTCAAAGCACTGGGTGGGCTTATCTTGTCAGACTCTTCTTTGCAGACTGGCCCCATAACCATTTAAAATTTCAATTTAATGGCTGAACACAGTGGGCTTACAAATATTCTATTTTCATACTTCCCAATAAGCATTTATATCAATCATTATATCAATAAAAATAGGCAAAAGAAAACAGTGTGAACCTAGTACAGCCAGATCCTAAACTCAGTTCTTAAAAGTCAAATTCAATACTTATCTAAACTATCCCATTCATGCGCAATATGGCTTTAGGCCTCTCGCTGTGTCTAGCCAGGGCATGGCCTCTGTCAGCCATTTTGACTAAGCTGCATGGTCTCAGAGAAGTTCAGGGGCCATTTTGCCTCCTGAGGTAAAAATTTACATGTATTACATTCAGTTTTATCATTTCAGACAGGATTAACCAAAGACAATGTTTAGGAATCAAAACCTTCACTTTCCATGTCCTTTCCAGAAAACAACCCAGTGAATTGCATAGCAATATCTGACCTCCAGCTAGCCAGAGAAGAAAGACTGCCATGAGGCAGAGGTCAGACAAGCATCCACTCTCCACAGTCATGATTTGTTTCTCTAATACCTCACTCCCAAAGTACCATAATGTGTTAGGCCGGATCGACTAGAGAAACAAATCCAAGGATCAGCATGTCCAAAGTACAGAATATAAAGTCTCACCTCCTTGCTTCAAAGAGGAATTCTGAATATACTTTTTCCAAGACAGCATTGTTCATTATTCTGACAGTCCATGGCATATTTAATAACTTTCCCCAAGATCATAATTCAAAAGCATCAGTTTTCTTCAGTCTTCTTTATTGTTTGTTCATCTTTTGCATGCATATGAGATGATTGAATATACCATGGGTCAGGCAAATGTTAATCTTCAAAGTGACATCTTTGCCTCTTAACACTTTAAAGAGAATATTTTCAAGTGCTATATTCAATCTATTTCAATATTGAGCACTTATTATGTACCATTTAATGCTCTAGGGTACAAAAATGAAAAGTGTATAGCTCTTGCCTTCAAAGAGCTTAGATTTTTATCCCAGTATCAGTATCATTTGCACCAAGAATTGATTCTACCTTGTTGCTGAAAACTTTGAAACCCTAGTTCACATTTCCTTCAAAAACTGCCAGCCCTCTGCCCCTTGTTAGTTGGTTGCAGATCCATGCAAAGCATTTTATCTAGTAGGACAGGTGATTTCTAATTCTCCCACTGGGAAAGAAGACAGTCTGAGGTAAGACCATTATCCTTGAATGAGCAGAAATAACCAACCACTGTACGTGATCCCAACAACAGGTTAGCACTGTCATTTTTAATTGCTTCTGCTTTTAGCACAGTAGGTTAGGACAAGGGGGACTCCCTCCCCACTCTTTACACACAAACCATCCAGTCTAATATCTCCTGAATACCTTATCAGGGTTCTCCAAGTCCCTTGAGATATCCAGTCAAGTATAATGAACTGTAATGGAACTAGCTGCTAAACTAAGCCTGATAATCCCAGCCCTTGAGATTTATCCATGCTGGTGAGGTATAGACTAATTCACAATCAGATTTTAGTTCAACATTTGCTACTGAAGTAAAATCATTTCCAATTACCAACACTGTCATAAGAGAGTCACACATAGTCACCGAATCACATACATACAGCATACATTGGACAGACAGGACACATACACATATGCACACACATTATTTCTGGGTGGAAACTGAGGCCAAATGACATCTGCAGATGTCAGTGTTATAACATCAAGCTGAAGCTCAGCAATATATACTTAACAGTACTTTAAAGTGGCAAGGTTTTTCCCCTGACATCTTAAGATTTCAATTCTTTCATTTCATTAAGTAGATATAGCTTAAGAAATGTCTCCTTGTTCTCCCTCCATCACCCAATCATTTACTGCCTGGGTCGTCCACCATCACCACTGACAGTACCTACATTATTGATAGGTTATCTCCATGGTTATTAGCATATTTATTGTAATCCCAGGAGAATTGCAATCTATATAGGGGAAATATAAAGAATAGCTTGGATTTGGAGTGGACTTGAGTGAGGAATACATTATCACAGAGCATCAATCTTACATTTTAAATTAAGTTTTAGTTACTTTCACATTTCTATTTTATGATGATATAAATATAATAATAGCAGATTATTTAAAAAATTAATTCCTTCTTGGCGAACAGTGAGGTCAACACTAGAATACTAACTGAAAGGTCAGTGGTTTGAACCTACCGGTCACACTGCAGGAGAAAGATGATGCAGTCAGTTTGCATAAAGATGTACAGCATTGAAAACCAGTAGAGAGCAGTGCTACTTTGTTCTATAGGGTCATTATGAGGGTCCCTCCGTCCTACAGTGTCAGAATTGACTAAATGGTAGTGCATTTTGATTACAGAAATTCCAAAAGAGGAGTTAAAGAGCAAAAGAACATTTTTATAGAAATGTTTAACCAGCTGTTTCAGAAATGTTCTTACAAAGTTTTATTGTGTTACACATCTTGGTCTCAGTTTCCATCTTGCTGACTCACTAACATGATTTGCTTGCTGAAGGAAAGCATGAAGCTTCACATCAGTCATGCACATAAAGACTGAGACATAACTCTTGAAGGCTTATACGTAAAAGAAAATGAAAGAAGCAAAACAAAATCTATGTCCTCGAAAGCAAGGAAATCCAATATATAAATGTATTCTTCTATTTATGGATTACACATACTTGTCATTTTTAAGAAAAAAAGAAAAGAAATCACAGACATTTCCACAGACTGTTACAGAAGTTCTATTCTAAAAATAGTATGGTTTTCTGTCTTAAATCTAGGTGAATAAGCATATTTAGTTACTTTTTATATTATATGGCTAAGTCATTTTTTAAAAATCCATCTGTTTTGGGCTCACACTAAATCCTAGTTCCAACTTATGAACAATTAGTTCTTCCATCATGACCCTCTTACACAGTCACCTTCATGAAATGATCACTGAAGATAAGAGTTCTACAGCAAAGTGTGGTGAAGAAACCAGATGGTGCCCGGCTATCAATTGAAAGAGTGTCTGGGGCTTATAGGCTTGTATTCAAAGAAGCAGCCAAAGATGACAATTGCAAAACTCGAACATGGTGAGGAGAAAAGCATCAGAGCAAAAATGATGACCACAGAATTTGTGCAGGGCTATAAGGAATAGTGAGAGCCCCAAACTCATCTGCACAGTTTCTGGTTAGACTGAGTCACTGACAGATCCTCTTTAGCCACAGGCAAGAGAGGCCATCAGCCTTACCATCAGGCAGAGATCATTGTCATCTTGATTATGCTGCATTGAACTTGACACTTGGCCAGTTGACCAGCCTGTTGACGCGACCTAAATCTGTTCTGGATGCAAGTATCTCTTACTGGTTCCATGTCAGGAGTTTCTTCCCTGGGTTTTTGAGTATTTTGGGAGGTCTTTTCCTTCTTATGAGATATTAGTAATTTGTATATTATGTTTTTACCCTTACCACCTTAGTGTGATTTTGCCCCGCTCTATTGGGTCTCTCAGCTGTGAGGCGCAGAAGGGGTGGAGGCATAATGACCATGGGGATATAGGGAATACAAGGTGTGATGGGGAGGGACGATAGGGAGAGAAAGGGGATTTGGGGAGTAATTAATGGAAGACTGGAGGGGAGAGGGAGTACTAGAGATATGATTGAAAGAATTAACTATTGGATTATATGAGACGTAAATTGCTTGTGAACAAAACTGCTTGGAAAATAAATGAATAAATAAAAACAATCCGTCTGGATTTTGAGTTATGCTATTGTTCTTGTTAACTGCCCTGGCCTTGCCCTGGTTTGTGCTATTGATCTTCTTCACCATCTCTTTCAACCAATGTAATTGTTTTGATTCCTGTGCAATTGATTTGATTGACTGATTTGATTCATCTGCAAATATAACATGTATAGTCACTGCTTATATTGTTGAAAAATGACATTTCCAAATAAGTTACTCTTGAACGTTGTATCATGCAGCTCCTGTGCTGTTTCTATTAAGAAGGCCTTGTTCTCTAACCACCACTCTATTGTTCTCAACATTTCCATTGCAACCACCAATATTTATCAATGCATCTTAGTTCTATGCTTGATTGATTTCATATGGAAGAATTTGTTAAAAATCTTCAATTTCTTCATTTTTGATGTTGTGGTTGGTGGAGAAATGTCAATAATTGTCTTATTAACTGGTCTATTATCATTTCATAACTTTTTAAAAAATATTATTTTTGAAAATGAATGTAACCACATTTCACTGCAAATTGTCATGTTTCTCTACTCAAAGTTTTTGTGCTATTGAGAAGCAATAATTGCCCATGTGTCTGTGAGTCTACTTCTGAATTTTCATTCTGGTCCATCGATCTATTCTTCTGCCCTTATACAAATATCAGTCTGTTTGGGATATTATAGCTTTATAATATATTTTGAACCCAGGCAGTATTAGTCTTCTGCCTTTAATCTTCTTTCTAAAGGTAGTTTTGCTGTTCAATATGGACTTCATAATCTAAATATAACTTTTAATTGATTGATTTATAAATTAATTACATTTTGGTCAGGGAGCATACTTTCTATGACTTAAATCATTAAAATTTGTTGACATCTATAGAATATTCCACCAAGAAGAATACACATCATATTTTAGTATTCATGAATCATCCATCAAGGGAGCCCACATTCTGGATGAATGATTCATGAATACTAAAAAATTATATGTATTCTCCTGGGTGGGATGTTCTATAGATGTCAATTAGAGTGTGTTGATGGTTTTGTTACATAGATATCCTTACATTTGTCTTGTTTTGTTTGTCTACTTGCTCTATAAATCAAGGATGGTATTAAAGTCTCCTATAATTCAGAATCTTTATATTTCCCCTGCAGCTTTATCAGTTTTTGCTTTATCTATTTTGTTTGTAGTCCTATTGTTAGATGCACAAATATCAATGAATCATATGTCCTTTTGATTAATTGACTTCTTTGTCATTATGAAATAAACTCTTTTTTCTCTCTTGTAATGTTCTTTGTTCTAAAATCCTCTTTGGTTAATGTTGATATAACCACTAGAGCTTTGTTAAATAAATTAGTGTTCTCATGGTAAAGATTTTACTACACTTTAATTTTAGCCTCTATGTGTCTCTCTGGTTGAAGTATATTTCTTCTAGGGAGCATATAACTGAATATTATTTTTTATTTAATTTTATAGTTCTTCTTAATTTAGGTAGTTAGACCCAAATATTAATCAGAGTCAATATGGTTAATTGTGTAGATGAAGTTAAATCTATTATTTTACTATTTGTTTTCTATTTCCTACTTTTCCTAACTGTTACTGTTCCTTTCCCCATTGTCTCTACTTTCTTCTGTATTAATTGCTTTAAAAAAAGTTATACAATTTTTCTGTTGGCTAATTACCAATAAATTGCTTTGTTATTTTAGTACTTGATTTAGAGTTTATGTCTTCATTGTATAACAGTCTACCTCCAAATAATATTATGAAACATCATTATGTGTATAAAACCCTTACAATTACACTTTCTTTCTTTTTTTCAATCATTTTATTGGGGCTCATACAACTCTCATCACAATCCACACATACATCAATTGTGCAAAGCACATTTATACATTCGTTCTCAAAAATCTAGCTTTCCGCTTGGGCTCCTGGAATCAGCTCCTCATTTTCCTTTTTTGCCCCCCCCCTCCCCATTCCCTCCTCCCTCATGAACCCTTGATGATTTATAAATTCTAATTTTATCATATCTTACACTGCCCGGCGTCTGCCTTCACCCACTTTTCTGTTGCCCATGCCCCAGGGAGGAGGTTATATGTAGATCCTTGTAATCGGTTCCCCCTTTCTAAATCCCCTTCCCTCCTGGTATCACCACTCTCACCACTGGTCCTGAGGGGTTCATATGTCCTGGATTCCCTGTGTTTCCAGTTCCCATCTGCACCGCTGTGCATCCTCTGGT
>NW_022103906.1:37404850-37405805 GCF_000313985.2 Echinops telfairi
CAATCTATAGTAATCAAACATGCAATCAAGATGCACTGATAATTACTGGAATGCAAAAATTTGAAATAGATGAGTTATTGGTAGTGGAAAATATAACCTTGTGATAGAAATTGTGCTGGAAATCAGATGATATAAGTTTTCAAGACTAATGACTAATCTATTAGCAATACCGTCATTCCATAATGACTCTACTTGTGGGCATTGTAGGATGGAGTATGCAGGGGTCCTCGCTAGCTTCTTTGCTAGAGTGGAGTAGGATAGTGGCAGTTCGAGAGATAGTGAAGAAGGAGCAGAGGCTAAGAGAAACAGAGCAGAAATAATTGTAATGAAAGTAGAAAAATGGGAGTATGCAAGAAGAAAAGGCAGTGAGGGAAAAAGAAAAGAAGGATGAAAAAAAGAAAAACAAGCTAAACATCCAGGATAGAGCAGCTCCTGGTTTTCAGAAGAACAACCTTCAGAACCTCCCAGGAAAAATCAATGTCTAGTAAAAATCAATTTAAATGATAAAGCCAAAATTGAGTACCTATTTAAAATTTAACATAATCTAATATAGGACCAAGAAGTACCTATACATATATCATAGTTCAATTGATTTCTAAAATGTTGCGAATGTGTTTTCTAGTTTAAAATATGAGAGCAGAAATGTGCACTTATAATTGAGACTAGCAGATTTGCAATGAAGTTGTATCAAGTTTCTGGTAGAAATTAGTAAATATCCTGAATCCAACTTCAGACCCACAAAGTGTCTTGCGACATACATTGGGATTTAATAACATCAAACTAGATTTTTTTTAACTAGATAAAACAAAGAGAAACATACTGAAATTGACAGATCATCAAAAATAGGACAGTAAATAATTTACAATTATTTGCTGACAACCAGTTTAAAATTCCCACCATCTCTCATTTTACCAAATTGTGCTGGCTTATATGTTGCTTTGATTCTGAAAAAAAA
>NW_022103906.1:37406746-37427212 GCF_000313985.2 Echinops telfairi
AAAAAAGAACATTTCAAGATCTATCTTGAAATACAATGCAGTTTGTGATAGAAAAATATATTTCTCTAAGGTAGAACTGTTAATACAAATTATTCAAATTTATGCACCAATCATTAAAGCTAGTAATAAAGAAATTGAACAATTTCACTAAATTCTTGTCTGAAATCGATCAAACATGCAGTCAAAGTGCACTGCTAATTATCGGTGATTGGAATGCAAAATTTGGAAACCAATAGGGAAGAAGAGTATGTGGAAATAATGCTCCAGCTTATAGGAAAGGAGCTGCAGACCTCATGATAGGCTCTAATGACTTTTTCATTGCAAATACCTTTTTTTCCAGCAACATCCTGTAAATGACAATATATACACGAACTTTGTCAGCTGTAAGACACAATACTCAAAATGACTCTATATAAGGGAAGAGACTATAGGGAGTCTCAATATCATCAGCCAAAGCAATCACAAAGGCAGAGTATGGAGCAAGCTATTAATTTATTATATGCAGGTTCAGGTTGGAGCTGAGGGAAACTGAAAAATGGCCACCAAAACCAAAATTTGACCTTCAATATCACACTCCTTAATTTCAAGGACAACTCAAGAAATTTGACACATTGAACATTAATGACAGCAGGTCTACAAAGTTGTGAGATATCATATGTAAAGAAAGCAAAAGAACATTAAAAAGACAGAAGAGGAGTGGTCAACAGAAAGTTGCTCTTGTAGAGTAGCTAAAACAAACAGAAGAAATGATGGGGTAAAAAACCTGAAAAGATATACCAAAGTGTTGCTCAGAAACACAGAGTATTATAATGACATGTTCAAAGACCACTGGAATCCAATACACTTGGAAGGCAGCTATTGGGCCAGTAACTGGAAGAGATCAATATTTGTACCCATTCTAAAGAAAGGTGACCCAACAGATTGCTCAAATTGTAGGAAAATATTATTGATATCACAAGCAAGTATAATTTTGCTAAAGATCATCCAACAATGGTTGCAACATTATATCAACAATGAGCTGCCAGAAAGAAAAGTTGGATTCAGAAGCGGATGTCATTGTTGATGTTAGATGGATTTTGCTGAAAGCAGAGAGAATACAAGAGAGATGCATATATAAATTTTTTTTGACTATGCAAAGGCATTTGATTGTGTGTTCCCTAACAACTAAGGCTTGAGAAGTTTGGTATTCCAGAACACTTCATTGTACAGACAAAGAGACAGTTATTCCATCAGAACAAGGGAATACTACATGGTTTAATATCAGGAAAAGTGTGTGTCAGAGTTGTATCCTTTTCACCACAATTATTCAATCTGTGTGTGAGGTAGTTAGTTTATGGTACCAATCTGGCCGATAAACACATGTGGGGTTAATTGAAGGGCAGAGGGATAAATGGCTCCGTGAGCCTCACCTTTCTAGTTTTCGGGTCTCTTGCTTTCTGATGGTCAGACCAGGGTGCAGCTGCCTTATCAGTTCCCTGCTTTAGCCGGCAAGGCTCAGTTCCTGCAAGACATCCCTGATGAGAAGCCATATGGACCTACCCCGATGTAGCCCTGGGTGCTGGAGCACCCGTGCGGAGACCCCTGCCAGCACTGAGATGCTCACACATTCACTGACTCGGCTTTCCTCCTGCAGTTGGCATCGTTGTGTCTGTTTTGCGAGATGGAGGAGGACTTTGTGAATTGGTGTTGGACATATGGGTTACTGGGTTAATGTTGGACTTGGGGGCTTGGGCAGCATTGGGTTGGGATGTTTTCTTGATGTGCCCTTACCCTTAATATGAAACTCTCTCTTATACATGAGTTTCTGTGGATTTGTTTCTCTAAGGTACCCAGATTAATACAGCATGATAAGTAAATGATCAGAAAAGCTGGGCTAGATGAAGAAGAACTGGACATCAGGATTGGAGCAAGGCTTACTAGCAACCTGTAACATGTTGATGATGCCACCTTGCTTGCTGAAAGTAAAGAGGACTTGAAGCACTTGTTGATGGAAATCAAAGATTCAGCATTCAGTATAGATTGCAGTTCAATATAAAAGAAACAAAAGCTCTCAGAACTGGAACAATAGACATCATCATGATAAACAGAGAAAAGATTGATACTATCATGGATTTTATTTTTCATGGATCCGCAATTAATGCTCATGCAAGAAGCGAAACAACATATTTAATTGTGCAATTCTGCTCCACAAAACCTCCTTAAGGTATTGAAAAGCAAGGATGGAAGATGGAAGACTGAAGTGCACTTGACCAAAGCCATGTATTTTCAATAGGCTCATAGCATGCTAGTGAAAAATATTGAAAGTGCCACGGATTGCCAAAAAAGTAAACAAATCTCTCTTAGCAGAAGAACACCCAGTGCTCTCCTGAGGCTACTCCTTAGAAGTGAGCAAGGCAAGTCTTTGCTCACATACTGTGGATAGATGCTATCAAGAAGCACCAAGCCCTGGGAAAAGACATCGTGCTTGATAGAGTAGAGGGTCAGCCAAAATGAGGAAATCCTTCAAGAAGGTGGATTCACACAGTGGTTACAAGGGGCTCCAACATAACAATAATAGTTGGCATGGTACAGAACCTGGAAGTGTTTCATTCTGTTGTACGCTGTGCCACTGTGGAGCAGGACTGACTCAAGCATACACAATTACACCATAACAAAGTCTAAGCCCCAGTTCTAGGTAACTTAAAATATTGGTGTGTGACCAAATATGGTCCAGTAAAAGGAATTATGGCATATTATACATGTACCTCATATATTTTTCAGGAGAAACGTAAAGATGGATTCTATGTAAACCAAGAGATTCAAGGAGCCCTATTTTATTTATAGAGTTAGAATTTCTTGTTTCTTCTTCCATGCTCACTTTAGCAAGATGGAGATGAAAATACCTAGACTTTTGTTTTAGATAAACCTCCATAAAATTCAACTTCCAATTTAGTAGTAGTGGGTGGCTCTGGTGATCTGCTTAACTTATCAAGGTATCAATTGAACATCTCCAAAAGAGTCATAAGACACTCTATGGATATTAAATGAAATTTCATATCTGAAATACTGGGATAAATGTCTGATTCATTGTGAAAAGTCTTCTTTATGTCTTAACTCCTGTGTTTCCTTTGTTAATGTGGAAGAAAAAATAATTGCTTGGAAAATTTTTAAAAATAAGCTGACGAGCTTATTTGGTTTTTTTTGCAAGCTTTATGACAGGAAGGAACCAATTTTCACATAAATAGTCTCACACCCATTTACTTATACAAAAGTGAATTTAGGAAAAGAAGAGTGGGTGCTATAGGACCCAGAGAATTCAAGAGGATCTGTGCTCTCTTCAGCTTTGCCACTAAATACAGTGTGGTCCCAATCAGGCCTCACCAGCAGGCACTCAGGATTCAGGCCAGAAATCATCCAAGGAGTTGCCAATGCTGGCACATTTTTCTGAAAGGGTTCAGTCAACATTAATCCTTGAAAATTACTTACAAGGTTTATGGGGAAGAAAATGTGATTAATCCACACAAAAAGAAAAAAAAAGAACCCTATTTCTCAACCGAGGGGGAAAATTCCTTTGAGCATAAACAGATTGCACTATTTATACATGAAATATTTTCTGCATCTATAAACCTACCATGCTCAAGTATTCTAATTAATCGTGGTGGTTGCCAGGGTAACCAAACTAACTCAATTATAGGTCTGCAGCAAGGTGCAGTGTATTTATGACTGTGCAGCAGGTACTTTTCTGCACAAAAATGAAAACTGAGCAGGTGCTTAAAGATTTTAAATGTTGGAGAGATCAGTGCTGTCTGAATATAATTCCTTAAAGAATCTTCTGATTTCTTTCTTCAAAACCACTTGGTCTGAGCCGTGAAGAATGAAAGAGAGAGAGAAACCCCGAAGAGGAATACGATCAATAAAACCACAGGCACGGGTTCAATTAGGAGCCTGTGAGTCTTATGGAAAGTCACATATCTATATTCCTATTGTGTTTGGTTTTCTTCCTATCGAATTACCTCGAATATAAATAATACAAGAAATAAGCTTTGTAACAGCTGGCAGGAAAAAAACAACAGATATGTATAAATGGTAAATTTAGAGGAAAATGATAACATTTGGGCTAGAGGATCTGAGAATGTTCGCTTCTGCTATTCTGATAACTCCTCATGAAGGAGCTAAAGAAATGCTTACAAAAGCTTAGAAATACATGAGAGAAACAGGGAACTAAAGGCCAATTTTAATCAACTTTGGAAGATGTCTAACATACCATACCCACTGTTTTGTAATCATTAAAACCCATTGCTTTTATAATCAGAGAACCCAACATTTCCGCATTGTATGATTCAAATGCATGTTAGATAGATAGCCACGATGGACTCAAATAGAGCAAAGATTATGAAGATGACAGTGTTTAATTGTGTTATATAAAAGAGGGCACCCCCCCAAAACCCAGAATTTCTTTCTTTCTGTTTTTGCAAAGCCATGGTTGTTTTTTTTTAACAAAATAACCTTATCACTTTCAAAGTATTCTCCATTACATTTAATATGTTTGTCAGATCTGCAATTCCATTCTTGAAAACACTTTTCGAATTCACCTGTTTGGATGGCTGACAGTACCTCCATGGTTTTTCTCTTCATCTCTTCTAAATCTTCAATTTACTGTCCTTTCAGGTTCCTCTTCATTCACAGAAACAAAAAGAAGTCACACGGAGTGAGGTCAGCTGAGTAACGTGCCTAGGGTAAGAGAGGTACGCACTGTGATGGCCGTGTAAGCAGATGCATTGTCACAGTGTAAAACCAGTGCCCCGCCTGCCACAAATCAGGTCTTCTTATTTTTGGTTACACTGTTACACAGTCTTTTCAGAACCTCTGGATAGAAATCTAGATTAACAGTCTGACCTAGTGCAACAAACTCCAAATGCACTACTAGGAGACGTTTTCTTCCGTTTGGGAAGTTGACAGATGTCCAGACGAGGTTTTGACATCAGTCGACATTTCACCTTTTCTGAAAGGAGAAAACCACTCGTACACTTGAGTTTTTTCCTAAAGCGCTGTCCTTGTAAACTGTGTTCAACATCACAACAGTTTCTGTGGCATTTTTTCCAGAACAGGAAACAAAATTTCATAGCCGCACACTGTCCTTTTTAAATGGTCATCATGAACAAACAATGTTTGAGCAAAAGTGCAGTTATGAAAAAATTCACTGTGACTAAAGAGAACCCTCCCAGGTGATGTCACTGGGTGCACTAACTCAGAGCAAGCTGCTTGATGCTCACCTAGCAGCAAAAATGCTTCATACAAAATCACCACCCAGCGGAGCTTTTCCCCAGGTTTTGGGTGGGTACCCCTTTGTATAATGTCTTCATGAATTGGAATCAATTAGATGGCAACCAACAATATCAGTGTTATATATATTTTAAAATATTCAAGTTGCATAATTGAACAGAACAACACTATACACTCTGAACAAAAACACCAGCTTCCTGGGACCTTGGCCATCTGTCCATTGATTCATGGACCAATCACTCCCCAACTCATCCCTCTGTACTTTTATTCAGTAAGATTAGCTTATTGAGTTCATAGTCTGTGCTTCACTGTATGCTACATTTTAGGAATATCATAATTAATGGAATTTTACTCTTAGAGAATTAATAATGTGATTAGGAAAATAAACCATAAACTGATAAAGAAACAAATATTCAATAAATTTTAACTTTACAAGTACACCTGGAAATTGCTTGAAAAGAGCTAAGTTTAGTCAATTCTATCCACATATAAAATGTATCTTTTCTGTATCTTTATACTTTCATCATGAGTTTCATTGTTCTTAGTAATATTCCTTATATATTCATGTATATCAATGGAGTTGTCTTTTTAAGCAGCATTATTATGCAAATGATTTTTAAAATCCAGTTTAGTGTTCTTAGTTTTTTTAAATGGAATATTTTTCTATTTACATTTATCCTGACTACTGATGTATTTAATTTGAAAACTTCAGTCTTTTTTATTTTCTTTTTATCATATTGATTCTATTGCTTTCCTCTCCTTTTTTACCTTTTTCTTTTTCATCTGCAAGTATTCTACTATTATTATTCAGTTTTGCACACAGTTTGTTAGTTATATAAGTTTTATCCTTCACATTTTTATGCTAGAAGTTACAATATTGATTCGTGATTTATATGAATATTGTATAAATTGAACTAAGACTTTAAAATTATACAAGAACCAAATAACACTTCATACCATTTTTCTTACCTTTTGTCAGTAATTCTGTTTATTTTGTATTCCACCTTTATTCTCACCAAAGAGATGGCTATCATTAAATCAAGCAATACTTGTTTATGATTATCCACGTTTGCTCTCTTAGTTGCTTTGCATTTTTCCTGAGTTAGTATTTCCAAATGGGACCATCCATTTTTCATTGGCCTGAATTATTCACTTTCTTTAAGTTCAAGTCTACTGGGAGGTGTGGGAATTATTTAGTTTTTATTTATTTTCAAATATCTTGATTTGTATTCATTTTGCAAGTATAATTTCACTGGGTATAGAGTGTTTGTTGCCAGTTATTCTTGTCCACACACATTCTTTTAATTCTTATTTTCTATTACCTCTGCCTTCCTCAAAGTAACATCCCTGATCTTCAATATTCTATAGAGGGGTGGACAGCACGTTTACTTAATGCACTCTATCCTTTGAACCCTTGTCTGCATGCTTCCATGAGCATGAATTGTGGACCCAAGGCAAGATCTTTGACAACTTCAACCTTTTCTCCATTTCTCATGATGTTACTTATTGGTCCAGTTGTGAGGATTTTGGCCTTCCTTACATTGAAGGCTCCAATCCTTGATCTCCGTCACCAAGAACGTCATTCAATTTCTCCTCATATGTAGCAAGCAAGATTGTATCATCTGCATATCACAGATTGTTAATAACACTTTCTCCAGTCCTGATGCCACACTCTTCTTCATATAATCCAGCTTCTCTGATGATTTGCTCAGTACTCAATTATGAAATAATTGAACAAGTATGGTGAGAGGATGCAAACCTGATGCACACTTTTCCTTAGTTTAAACTGCAATATTGCTCTGTTTGATCTGCCTCTTGATCCATGTGTAGGTTCTGAATGAGTATTATGAACAGTGCTGGAATTCTATTTCTTTTCAAGGTTATCTACAGTCTAATAGGGCTGAAAAATTTGAATGTCTTTGCATAGTGAATGAAACACAAGTAAACATCTTTCTGGCATTATCTGCTTTGAGCCAAGATGCACCTGCCATTAGTGATGATATCCCTTGTTCCACATCCTTTTCTGAATCCAACCTGAACTTCTGGCAGTTCCTTGTCAATGTACTGCTGCAACTATTGTTGGATAATCTTAAGGAACATTTTCCTTGTGTGCAATGTCAATGATATCATTCTATAGTTTGAATATTCTGTTCAGTCACCTTTATTTGGTATGGGCACAAATATGGATCTCTTACAGTCAAATTTCGTGGCATAGATGAGTGAGTGCTTCCAGTGCGTCTTCAGCTTTCTGAAATATTTCAATGAGTTATTCTGTCAATCCCTGGAGCCTTATGCATTTCCAATTACCATTCATATATTTCCTCCTTCCTTCACATTTAGTTCCTTATAAGATTTTTCCTTTTGTCTTTGGTTCTTAGAGATTGAAATATGACTATGTGTGGTTTATATGAAATTACCTGCTTGGACTATACAGTTTCTTATTTCCTTGGCCCACCTTTGTTGTTGTTCTAGTTAGTTTTAAAAACACTTTTGGTCAATATGTCTTTAAATACTGTTTTTCTCCCACCCCAGCGCCATTCCTCTCTAAATGCATATGTGTCATGTCTTTGCACTATGTCCCATATATCTCTTACATTTTCCCTGTATTTTCTATTGTTTTGTCTACTTGCTTCTTTTTTTTTAATTCTTCAAGTTCACACATTTTCCCTTTTGCTGCATAATTGAATTTTAATTCTATTTATCCAGGTAATTTTAATTATTGTCTTTTTCAAATATCGAATTTCTATAGTATGCAGTTTTCTTGTAAATTCTTCAACCTTGTCTGCTATTATTTTTACCATAACAATGATAATTATTTTATACCCTGTACATTATAACTATAATATTTGAACTGCTTAAGAATCTGCTTGTAATGACTACTTTGTTCACTTTGTTTTCAATGGCTATTCCTGGCATACCTCATAATTTTTTATTGAATGCCAGACATTATTATGAAAAATGGTATAGATATATTGGAACTCTGGCATGTGTTGTCATTCTCCAGAGATTTATCTTAGCTTTGGAGCAGGCAATTAGAGTCTCAGATGGAGCTGTGTCAAGTTTGGGTTTTAGAATTTCATAACATTTTATCTCTTTTTGCATTTTCTTACTCTTAGGATGTAGTCCTTCTAGGTCTTAACTAGCAGACTGACCTTTTACCAGAGCCCTCCAACTTGGGGGCCCATCAACCATGCTTTGTTGACCAATTCCCATGAGAATGTCCAAAGTGCTGTAAAGTCTATTTTTTTCTAAATGTCTACATTTATTTAAGCTTCCCTGTTAGCACAGAATCATTTGTATTTTCTACTTTTTTCCCCTCTTTTAAATAGTTTAATCAAGAAAAGCCTTATCTTCTATTGTGTTTCTCTCATTTAAATCTATCT
Organism: Echinops telfairi; assembly: GCF_000313985.2. Classification (NCBI taxonomy): domain Eukaryota; kingdom Metazoa; phylum Chordata; class Mammalia; order Afrosoricida; family Tenrecidae; genus Echinops; species Echinops telfairi. The sequence continues at coordinate 37,415,392 of NW_022103906.1, forward strand.
GTAGGCAAAATACATTTTATCCATGTCTTTTCAATCTTTTCATAAGTAGTTTTTTTGTAATCTCCATGTTGAAAAAGTCAATAAGCTGATCAATAATCTTGGTTCTAGCTTTAAAATGAAATCTATTTAAAATTCGTTGATAAGTTACTGGTTCTGTTTCTTTAAAAATCACTGTTACCTTTGTTCTGAAACACCACAATTATACTTCTGCTCTCATTCAAGCATATAATTGCAGACAGTGGCATGCCATCTTTCACAAAGGACTGAATTTACCAGGAGATAGGAGAGGTTTCCCTTCTACAGCTGCCTCACCACCATCACCACCCTGCCCCATGCACACAATGAAATGCATAATAAAATAAAACAAAACAAAAAATACTGCCTGAAGTCAAGTCTGACTCAGAGAAGACAGGAGGACAACCGAAATGACCCCATGGGGTGTCAAGCTACAGACTGCTCCATCTTTTGCCCACCAAGTAGCTGGTGGGTTTGAGCTTCTGCCAATTTGGTTAACAGTAGCACACTTCACTCACTGTGCTACCAGGGCTCCTGAACTGCAAAATAGGGTAAATAAAATATGAGTTTAGCCATTTCTGTGTATCTTGTCTCTCTAGGGTCAAGAAATACAAAGGGCTTCTCTGGTGAGTTTTTATTATTATTATTATTATTAGTTGGGATGTAATACATATATCATATCATTCCATAGTTCAATCATGTCAAGTACAATCTACAAGTACCGCAATCAATTTCCAAACATTATTTTTCTATGTGGACTCTTTGACAATGTCTCCCTTTAACATCATCATCCTGTGAACCTCTCCCTCCCCGTGAACACCTCCCCTCCCTCCCCATGAACCCCTAATTCTACTTGCTGGCCCATCAGTTCATCAATCCTAGGATTCATATACCAGAAAACAGAAAAGCATATAGCACAGCTTCATGAGGATGTCCTCCATTGACATAATACCTCTGAGACACGCTCTAATATGAACAAACAAAAACTGAAGAAAACAATATAAACTAAAAAATACAGAAAATTTTGGAAACCAGATCAGGTCCAGGCTGCATCATAGGGGGGTGGGGTGCGGATCTACTGACAAAATTGTAACTGTTCAGGTCAAATTTATTCCTTTGATCTTCTATACTCCTCTCTCCCAAGCGCTCAGTTGAGTGACCACTTTTCTCCCATCCCTCAGTTTTAGGTCGGGGATTCTCAGGAGGCTTTTTTTCTATGTAGGTCCACAAGGAATCTTGGACACACTGTCGTCCATCGCTTTCTGCACTGGATTCTCATGTTTTAGGCTCTGAAACTGATCCCTCCTTCGGCTTTGGATTATAAGGTTTCCTATTCTTTGGTGGCCAATGATGGTATATTCTTCCTTGTGGACTTAGTTGACATAAGGTAAGTTTTCTTAACAGAAAAAGCTCTGGTGAGTGTTTTTTTTTAATTATATTATTGGTATGATATAAGACATAGAAGTGGCTAAAAAGTGTTCCTTATTCTAAAAATAACATCCAGAATGGAGGGCTATGTTCTTTGCAGCTTGACCAACCTGCTTGACAGCATATTATACAGTGCCTTTGACAGCACCAAAGATTGGAAAATGGAATTGCAACTATCAGCAATCAAGTTATGTTTTAACATTTAGTTATAAAGGCCATGTCATGCCCTTAGAGATGCAGCAGGCGTATTAGGCCTGACATTTTGAATTTCAAATGCAAATTGGAAAGTCCAACCCAAACTAGAAAAGGACAATGAGGGTGGATTGACGAAGTTCAGTATTCAGAAATGACTCCTGGGTTAGGCTGATCAAGTCTCCCAGGGGCTCTTATTTTATCCTCTTACTCATAGAACTAGAGAGAATTTTCATTTAACACAGTTGGATATGATCTGAAGAATACCTCTTGGGTACCTTATTTCCCAAGAAGGTTGATGGTAAATTTATCCTCATGAGATAAGCAAATTATGTCACACTAATTTATTCCCAAACAGGTGATATAATCTCAAAGATTAAAAAAAATTGAATAATATTCAAAAATCTCCCAATAATGATACTGACATTACATTTATTTATAATTTTAAGGTCCTTCATGTAAGCTTAAAAGTAGTTAAATGAGATACCCTAAATTACATTAGGAGAACTGTGACAGAGTTGGGGCTACAGTCTGGTTCTCTTATTTTTCTTTCACCACTTTTGCCTACACTGCAGCACACCCTATAAATGAATGCCAAACTAAAACAGATAGCGTGAGAAAGGATTCCTTGTGGACCTACATAGAAAAAAAGCCTCCTGAGAATCCCCGACCTGAAACTGAGGGATGGGAGAAAAGTGGTCACTCAACTGAGCGCTTGGGAGAGAGGAGTATAGGAGATCAAAGGAATAAATTTGACCTGAACAGCTAAAATTTTGTCAGTAGTTTAAACTAAGCGTAGTTTAGTTGAAGCATGTCTGCAAGAGTGTTTATCATTAACAGGTATGTGTAAAGGAAATAAAATTGGTCGATACATGTATGGCTTTCAGTGGAGGCCACAACAACTTGGAACCTACTAGATTTTCAGTGATTTTTCTAAAACATAAATTTGATCATGCTGCTTCACTGCTTGAAACTGTGTAATAGCTCCTCACTGTATTTAGGACAAAGATCAGTTGACTTTACACAATTTACAACCGTTTATCCAGTTATTTTGCCCTTTTACAGTTCTTCAGATGATCCGTGCTTTCTTCGCTTTAGGGTCTGCAGCTCTGTTGGTCTCTGCAACATAGAAAATCTCTTTTATCTCTAATTCTTCCTTACCCATTAGCTTGCTTGTATTGCTACATCCTCTAAGAGAATTTCTTTGTATCCCAGATGTCAATTCTATTTACTTCCAAGGTTTTAATGCACCCAGTTCTGGTCCCATCAAAGGCATCATAATAGGCAATGTAATTACTTATTTTTTAGTCTTTATTTTCCAGTACTCTCTATGGTTTATGTGTGCAGGATCTATATCTAACTTATTCTTCATTTTACTCCTGGAACTTAGCACTCTGCCCAGCAAAGACTCTGTATTTGAAAAAATGGATGAAAGAAAATCATTCTAACACTTTGAGAAAGGCCTTCAATAGGCAAAGGCCTTCATAAGAGCAGGTCATTTTGACATATTAGATATCAGCTGTACTAGACACCCACCACTCATCTGTCAGTTTCTTGTACTGTGGTAGTATGTGGGCTGTTGTGGCGTTGGAAGCTATAGCACCAGTATTTCAAATATCAACCAAATCATGCAATGTGGTTTCAGGAGAGCTTCCACATTCAGACAGATTAGGATGGAAAACTTGATTCTGTACTTATAAAAATATTGACAGGTGAAAGTCGTCTGAATAGTGGTGAAGCCTTGTCTGACATAGTGCCAGAAGATGAGGCCCTCAAGTTGGAAGGCAAAAGACAACCAGGGTGAAGCTGCCTCCCCAAAGTAGAGTCCACCTTAATACAATGCATAGAATAAAGTTTACAGAACCTTCATTTGCTTATGTGATACCACTCAAAATCAAGCTGCATCCATTTAATAGTCAATACATAATATGAATCTAGCAAAATAGAAGTTGTCAAAAATGAAATGGGATGTTTGGTCAACACCCTAGGCATTAGTGAGCCAAACTTGACTGATACGGGCCACTTTGAATTGAATAATCCTAACATTTACTATGCAGGGAATGACAAATGGAAAAGGAATGGTGTCTCATTCATGGTCCAAAAGAAGATTTTAAGCTCAATCTTGAAGTGCAACCCTATAAGAGGATAATATCTATAAACTTATAAAGAATACCAGTTAATACAACTATTATTAAAATGTATGCACCAGTCACTAATAACAAAGATGAAGAAATTGAATATTTTACCAATTTGTGCAGTGTGAAATTAGTCAAACATACAATGGAGACTTACAATTACAAGTGGTTGGAAAGCAAAAGTTGGAAACAAATAAGGAGCAGCAGTTGATAAATATTAACTTAATGATAGAAACAATACCATAGATTGCATGATAGAATTTTGTACATTCAACTATATGAATGGCAAGTATACACATAGACCTCACCAGATGGAATATATATGCACCAACTTTCTCTGTGGAAATACATGATTGGAAGCTTGCTATCATAAGTGACAACAAGCCCAAAGGATAACTATGAAACAATCTTTGTTCATATGTAAACCATGAGTGAAGCAGGAACACTTTAAGTCCAAGAAACCTGAAGCACAACTATAAATTTATTCTTTGTGAAATTAGAGATCATCCTGAGAACAGATTTGATGCATTGAACACTCAGAATCAAAGATAAGATATATTGTAGACCAAATTAAGAGCATCTACAGAATGAAAGCAAAAAAGAGAGAGAGAGAGAGAAGAGGTAGAAAAGACCAAACTAAATGTTAAAAGAGACTTGGCAACTTATTTTGGGTATAATTTACCCAAAAAGAATGGAAAAAATAGTGGATTAAAGGAACTGAACAAAAGATTTCAAAAAGTGGCTTGAGAACAAAAAGTATAATGACATTTACAAAGACCTGTATTAAAAAAACAAAAAGGGAAGAGCAGGAGAAAACACAAAGAAACAAACAACCTTATTTGCAATATTGAAAGCTTCTTTAGGCAAAATATCTAACAATGCAGAATACGTCAAAAGATGAGGATAGGAAGATATTTTACCAAGAATCATTAGCCAATATTGAAATATTTTGGGAGGTGGCATGTGATCAAGTGTTGATAATGTTAAAGGAAAAGACCACTCATTCCCTCAGAGGACAGGATCGAGCTGCTCCTGTGAGACTTCAAGACTGTAACTCTTTACGGGAGTAGAAAGTTGCCCAAGTCTCCCAAGGAGCAGCTCGTGGTTTCAAACTGCTGGCCTTGTAGATAGCAGCCCAACACATAAACACTATGCTGCCAGGGCTATGCAGACCTGGTGTTGCACCGTCGGCATTGGATAGCAACGCGTCTCTTGGAATGGATAGAATAACAATTCATACTCTCCAACAAAGAGAGGCAGCACTGGAGATGCTTATCCATTTATGCCAAGAAATTTGGTAGATAGTTATTAGATAATTTCCACATTCTTTTTGATCACAATTCAAAGAAAGCTGGTCCAGCAGATAAAGGAAATTATCTAACAATACTGATAATCTCTCCACATGTAAAATTTTGCTGAAAAAAATTTTAAAACAGTTGAACTTGCACATTGACAGGAACTACCAGAAACCCCAGGAAGACTCAGAAAAGGATGTGGAAGAAGGGACATCATTGCAGATGTCAGATTGCTCTTAGCTGAAAGCAAAAAATACCAAAAAGTGATTTACCTTATGTTTTATTTTTCAGCGCCATTGGGCTGTGTGGATTGAGAACACTTAATGGTCTCATGTGAATTTTGTATAGTCTGTGAGATAGGAGTTCAAATAGAACCAAAGAATACTGTGAAGTTACAAATCTTAGGAGATGTGTTTTAGGGTTGTGTAGTAGTTACATTATCTGTTGTCAATTTGACACTTACTAATGAAGGGGTGGAGTTTAGCTTGTCAATCAGGTCATAGCTTGATGACCTCATTTGGAGGTGCTAAGGAGATAAATAGCTAGTTGGAAGTGGGACACATGCTCAGTCCCTTCTAGTCATTCTTGTTGACAAGCCACATGGAGACAGGCAGATAGCAGCCAGAGCTTTGGAGCTGGAGGAGCCTCTTGGAGACCCCTGCCAGTGATGAGAAGCTTACACCGCCACTAGATCCATAAGACTTTCCACCCAGTGGCCTGTGGTCATCCTGCATTCAGCATCATTGCACGTGTTTTGTGAATCTGAAGAGGACTTTATAGATTGGTATTGGACATATGGGCTAATGCTGGACTTAAAGACTTGATCTGGACTGGACTGGGATGTTTTCTTAATATTCAATTGCTCTTGTGTATAAAGCTCTTTTCTATCCACATATTAATCTCCCTGAATTCATTTCTCTACTCTACCTGGACTACCACAGGTTGTATCCTTCCACTATACTAACACAACCTGAAAACCAAAAAACCAAACTCACTGCCATGGAATCAATGTTGACTCATAACAACCCCTTGTGGGTTTCTAAAACTGTAACTATTTATGGGAGTACAAAGCCCTGCCTTTCTCCCACAGGGTGGTTTCAAACTGCCAACCATGTGGATTGCAGACCAGGGCCCTCCTGTTCAATCTGAATACAGAGCATATAATCCAAGAAACAAGAGATATGAAAAAGAACATAGCATCAGAATTAAAGAGACTCATTAACAACCTGTCTGTCATACTGTGGGAGCTTGTATGCTGCTGGGATACTGTAAATCAGGTCACTGGTATTCCAATTACCAGCAGGGTCAACCATGGTGAACAGGTTTCCACAGAGTCTCCAGACTAAAAACAGACTACAATGCTTCTCTGAATCTCTTAGTTTATATTCTTAAGAAATATATGTATGATTTTAGTGGGATTTTCATTTGTTTTTTTTAACCTAGGTCAGAAGTCAGAAATCTTGGACTCATAATTATATGGTTTCTGGTCTGAAGCTTGTCCAATTAAATAAATCTTCATATGAATATGTTGGGCACAGTGGCAATTTTATAGTAACAAGCCATTAAGCATGACTATTTGGGACAGCAATGACTGTGGTGGGGGCTAGTGTCTAAAATCATAAAGAAATAGAACAGGTACCTTAAACTTGTCAAACTGCCACATTTGTTTTAAAAGGAAAGGAAGAGGTTTTGTTATTATTGTCAAATTACAGATTATAAAATTAAGATCAACAGAGTAATTTGGCTAAATTTACATATTAAATATGAAAGCAAGAGTAAAATTAAATGTGAGCTTTGGTTCCTTTGGCTGACTTAAAATTTCATGCTCTAAACTATACTATTCATATCAAATATTTTAACTATCTCTTTCAGAAATATAAAGCAAGAGAGAATGACTCCATAGCAGAAATTATAATGATATCAGTGGTGGTTCAATGATGGGCTGTTTATTGTAGAATATATATGAGAGGTATATTCTTAAAGGAAGGGTTTTCAGAGGCCCTCAAAGTTTGTCGTTTTTCCTTTACCTGGTTATTTCCAACACTTTATTATGATCAATGCAAAATGTAAGAATTTTCAAATTATTTTAGAGTTCAGCCATGTAACCACCAACTAGATTGTAAAATGAACCTTTTGCTAAATTTCTTTTTATCAAAGGGAGCCCTGGTGGTGTCATGGTTACCCATCGGGCTCTTCGCCACAAGGGTGGCAGTTGGAAACCACCAGTGCTGCCACGAGAAAAGGCTGGGCTTTCTACTCCTTTAAATAGTTACCGTCTTAGAAACTCACAGGGGCAGTTTTGTCCTGTGTTACCGGGTCATTGTGAGTCAGTATTGACTTGACGACAGCATGTTTGGTTTGGGGTTTATCATATATCCATGCATCTATCCATTCTTTAATCCTCCTGTTGCATGATTATTTACATTTACAAATAATTTGTGGCATCACTCCATTTTCCCTTTAGTGTTCATTACAGTTTAATCTTTCTTTAATTTTATTTTAGGTAAATTTGTACACAAGGAATTACATAAATTTAAGTGTATCATTTTGGAAATTCTCACTAATGTATAAAACTTTGTAGCCCAATCCTCTCACAAGAATCATCGCCCAGAAAATTCTTTCATATTCTTGTCTACAATATCATCAATCTAACCACTGCTCTTTTTTTTCCCCCAGCGTGGATTTTTCTTACCAAAAATTTCCCATTTGCTAGTTCTAGAACTTTAGAGCAATTGAGCAATGGAGTGTGCACTGTGTTGTAATAAGGCTTCTATCATTGCATAATGTTTCTTAAATGCAGCAATATTTGTGTTTGTATCAGTAGTTTATTCTTTTTATTGAGTAGGGTTAGTTGAAAATACTAAATTAGGCAAATCGCTCTATTTCATGTTATTCTCTACTTATCAGTGGTTTGTCCTTGGGCCATAACTTGCTGGACTTTGAGCCCTTTCATCTGTTATATGAGAACAGTATTTACATTGCAGGACTGTGATATTCCATGGCATGCTTTAGCACCACTTATTTATCCATTTTTATATTGATATTTATGACCCTTGGGCTATTCCAATTTTCAGTGATTGTGAATTAAGTTCTTATGGATGTTCATGTGTTGTGGGGGCTGTATGTTTTAATTTCTCTTTGGTATATACCTATGAGTGATCTTATTGAATCACAAGGTAGGTGTATGTTTAGGTTTATAAAAATTGGCAAACCTTTTCAAAAAGCTGTTGTGCCATTTTAGACTCTCACCAATGATACATGAACAACCAGAGTGGTTGTTCTATATTTTTGCCAACATTTGGTATTTTCAGTCTTTATAATTTTAGCGCTTTTGGTGGGCGAGCAGTGATATTTCTTTGTGATTTTAATTTGCATTTCCTTGATGACTAATGATGTGGAGAATTTTTTTCATGTGACTGTTGGCCCTTTTTATATCTTTCTATGTGACAGGTCTGTATTAATCTCAAGAAATTTTGAATTAGGTAGGTTTCCCCTTTATTACCTAATAGTAGGCATTCTTCAGATATCTTGGATATTAAACATTCATCAGATATAAGTTTAGTTAATATCTCCTCCCAGTCTATGACCAATTTGTTCATTTTCTGAATAACGTCCTTAGATAGGAGATTTTAATTTTTGATGAAGAAGAGTTTGTCATCCTTTTTAAATGTTTTGAAATAATTAGTAGTTTTTACACTTTACCAAATGTTTGCCTAGTAAATATTAGGAAGATATTCTACATTTTCTCCTAGAAGTTTTATAATTTTAACTTTTAATTTGGATTATTTTGTATGATGTTAAGAAAGGGTTTTATTGTTTTACAAATCAATATTCAGTTATTTTACCATCATATATTGAAAAGAGTATCCTTTCCTCATTAGATTACTTTGTCTCTTTTGTGAAAAATAAGTGATATTTATTTTTAAATAAATTGGTATTACAAAGATATCAGATCTTAATCTCTGGAACCTATAAATGTCACCTTATTTTGAAAAGAGTATTTTGAAACTGTGACTAAATTAAGAATGAGGATATGAGGAGATAATTTTGTATAATCTGGATAAGCCCTAAATGCCATCACACACATTTTTATAAGAAAAAGTGAAAATAAGATTTGACAAGTAGAAAAATGATAAGGGGGCAATAAGGCAGAGAAAGAGGCCACAAACTAAACTCAAGCAGATACAGACTAAAGAAAGCCATCCACCACCAGAAGCTGGAAAAAGCAAGGAATGGATGCTCTCCTGGATCCTCCAGAAGGAGTGGGGCCCTGCCAACCTATTTATTCCGTTGCATTGACTTTGGATCTCTGATGGCCTGGATTGTCAGAGACTAACTTTCTTTGTTTAAGTCACAACGTTTGGGATGATTTGCTGTAGGAGCCACAGGAAACAAAGGCATATCTTCCTCCTTTCATTTTTTAACTGTGTGAGATATTGGTAAGCAGGATGTGTGCAAAATATTAACCAGAGATATTGGTAAGCCATATGTGTGCAAAATATTAACCAGATAAATTAAGCAGTATGTGTGAAAAATATTAAGCAGTATGTGTGCAAAATATTAACCAGGAAAATAAATTATTATTCACAGACATTGTAGTATAGTAGGATATGTGCAAGTTTTGGAGTTAGACCAGTGGTTCTCAATCATGGGTACTCATTAGACTCTCTTGTGGTATTTAACAAATACTTATGCCTAACTTCCCCCTCTATAATGACTTAATGAATGTGCTGCGCCTTGGCATAAATATTTCCTTAAGACTGCTTTAGGTCTTTGCTAGACAAAGGAAACCCTCCAGACCACAGGCACATTGATTTTGTTAGAAACTTAGTGTCTTAGAGCACTGCCTGTGATACGCTAATTTATACTGTGCATTTCATCAGGTTCCTCAAGGCATCTGAATGTCCGTAATGGGTTAAGAAGCATGATAGAGATAATTCTAATTAGCAATGAATGTGAAGTACTAAATTAGACTAATTGTTTAATTTTATATTTCTTCCATTTCCTAGTAGTAGGACCTTGGCCACCAGCTTTGTTTGAATTTTAAGATGGTAATTTTAGATGAGGAGATCAAAATCTAATCCAACTGGTAAAGTTGCTACCGCAGTCTCTTGTTATTATTAATGGACCAAGCCTGAGCATAGATATTAGTTGTTTATGTAGGGAAAAGAATGTCTGCTTGGGCATACAAGAAGCCCTGGTGGAATAGTGGTTACAAGATGGGCTGCTAACAGTAAGGTGAGCATTGGAAACCACCAGCCAATCCTCTGGAAGGAGATGGGGATTGCTATTCTCTTAAAAAGTTATAGCCCCATAAACGCAGAGGGGAGGTTCTACCCTTTCCTACAGGGTTGCTATGAGTTGGCATCTGCTTGGTGGCGGTTGCTTGTTTTCTTTCTAATTCTTTGTCCCTCTGTAATGTATGCCTGTCAAGTTGTACACTGAGTTCTTGATTTTTACAATCTGTTTTTGTGTCCTCCCCTACCTCCTTCACAGCACAAATGTACAATTTTTGCTCCCTCTTCTTAGCATTGTGTCATCACCCTATAAGTCTACAGAAACCACATTTGAGTCCAAAGAATTGTTCCAAAGTTCTTCCATTAGTTTATTCTTATCGAATCCTCTTATTGAGGCATTGATTGATTACCATGTGTGTATGATAATGTGTTTCAATTATTTTCAAATAAATACATGGTGAAGGTAAGCCTTTTTCCCAGAGAGAAAGCCTCAACCTAAAAGCAAAGAAATTATAAAAACATTTGTATGATAACTTGAACATTAAGAGTACTTTTAAACCGTTGTCCACTTTCTACACTAACTACTTAGGACTATCATCTTATTGGCAGAGTTATAAGTCCTAAAGGCATAAAGGCATCTTCACAAAAATGTCACCTGATAAATACAGTTTTCCTACCAGATGTGCCTCTTTCTCATCAGCAGTTATAGGTGTTATTTTTAGTCGGGGCTGAGTTTTATCTTTCCTCAGCAGGGCTGTTGCTTCTGTTCCTTCTATTTTATGCTGCTTCCATTTGTTTAGGGGGGGAAAAAACCCCAAGATGCCTTCAGCAAATTTCAAAGCTATTTCTTCCTACTCACCTAAATAGAACAGGGCAAATAATGTAGCCTTTAGACATCCTCTTAAAGGTTAGTTTTTTATTTGGGGAAAGTAATTTGAACTGTAGTGATTTAAAGGAAAAATAACAAAAACAAAATCCTTCCAATGAATAAACATTCTTATTTTAAAAAGAAGGAAATGAGAAATGGACACTGTGAGAGCAAAGCTATAGATACAAACATCTAGTATAAATGGAATAGCTCCTTAGCAAATGTCGTGGGGAGCCTGGAAGCCTAGGGGTTCTGCACTGGCCTGCAGTCCTCAAGGTCAGTAGCTGGAAACCAGAAGCAGCTCAGAGAAAGAAAGGGCGTGTGCTTCGTGTTAACTGTGACAGTCTCCAAAACCCACAGGGGGGTCGCTATGAGTCGCATTTAATCAATGGCAGAGAATGACAGCAAACGTGGAGCCCTGGTGGCATGGTAGATCTGCATTCTGCAAGGCTAGTAGTTCAAACCACCTACTGCTCCTTGGGAGAAAGGGCTGTCTTCTCTCAGAAACTCACAGAAGGACTTCAACCCTGTCTAATAGAGTCGCTATGAGTTAGCATCGACTGGATGACAATGAGTTTGGTTTTGGTTTATAGAAAATGCACATTAATTTTGAAATTCTCATTTTCTATCCCGTTCCATTAAAAAAAAAAA
>NW_022103906.1:37430624-37436726 GCF_000313985.2 Echinops telfairi
AGAAAAACGACCATGAGGGAGAGGTCCAACAGACATCCACTCTCTGATTCACAGCAATCACGTGAAGAACAAAAGAAAAATACTGCCTGATCTTGTACCAGCCTTACATTTGTTATTATTCTTTAGTCTAATGTTTCAGCCTCTGTATCAGTCAAACTCATTGAGGATCTTCCTCTTTTTCTGTGATCTTTACCCTTACCTAGCATGGTGTCCTTGTCCAGGATCTGTTCTCTCCTAATAACATGTCCAAAGTATGTGACACGAAGCCTCACCATCCCAATTTCAGGGAGCATTAAGACTGCACTGCCTTCAAAGCAGATTTATTTTTTCTTCTGGCAGTCCTGGGCACTTTCGATATTTTTCACCAACATCATAATTCAAATGTGTAGGGACTGGGTGCATAGGTGTGCTATATTATAATTGCTCTTTTGTTGTCTTTCTAGCTGATAATGAGAATAATAGTTACTAATGGACACACAAAAAAAGGATGTGCCTTAGAGAGAGTTGACTGTCTTCGGAAGAAACCCAGAAGGCTTAACTTATGTCAGTCGGGCAAAGAAGGAAAGGAGTCTCCTTACACCAAGTAACTTCTGGAGATGGCTACCATTCCTCAACGCGAGCAAGGAGTAAAGTCCATCACCCTTCAAGGGGTCTTCTCCTTTTATTTCTCCCTTCACATTTATGTTTTACTATCTTGTACTACTCCTTATCCTACTGATTCTTTGTGCATGCCATTTAGTACATAGATATGACTCTCCTGTTAGGAGGCAAACCTAGGATGGAAAACCTTAAGCACTCTCCTCCCAAGACATAAGTGAAGCATGCTTGCATATGTTCCAGTGTTATTCTAGGATAAAAGCCTAATATCCGAGAGACCTGGTTAATGATTATATATGTTGTTTTACTTATCCATGTGTTGTTTATTCATCGCTGCCCTGTTTATTTATTTTGGGAATATTAAACACCTGTTGACCACACCATTACAAAATTTGCTATTCTATGTTCTGCTCAAAATGGTCTGCAATAAGAACCTGTGAATATGACACTTCACATGAGAGTATTTAACATTACAATGTTAAGAAGATAATGAGGAACTGCTAAGGAAGACTAAGCAAGAATGTTCAATGAGGCTAAGGAGAAACCAGACAAGAATGGAATCCTGAAAAACAAGTGAAGAAAGCATTTCCAAAAATAAAATAAGGACTGATTGACAGTAATTTTACCAAGAGCATTAAATGAATATTGAAGTTTTTTTTCCCTGCTGGATTTAATATCATGGAAGTTAATGAGAGACTTTAAAGGAGTATTTTCTATATAATGGGCACCATAACAGCCTTATTATGGCATACGCAAGAAAGAATATAAAGAGCTGAACTGAAGTAAGAATACAGACAATGTCTTCAATGAGTTTTGCTAAGAGCTGGAAAGGGCCAATAGCTAAACAAACTAATAATTTAAAGAAGGAGAAATATTTGTATGTATGTTTTTATGCAGATGAGACTATCGTATAAAAAAGGGGGGGGGGAAGCATTGCTGTGTACAATCACAGCTCTAATCCTAGAACAATTAGTTCTCATGACATGACCCTAATCGATACTTGTTCCATGGAGAGTTCACTGAAAATATGAGTGAAGAAATTAGATTGGACCCACATATCATAAAGAAAGCATGTGGGGTCTTAAAGCCTTGTCTTAAAACACACAGCCACCAAAACGGAGTGTCAGCTAAGGCCACACAGAAGAAGCACACCAACCTGTGTTATCAATGGATTATAAATAATAAAATGTATCAAAGTAAATGCTGAGCTCCTGGTGTGTAGAAGGCTATGGAAAACAATGGAAGCCCAAAATCCATTGGCAGGGCCCCAGGTGGATTAAGCATCCAGTGAAACCCCTCTGACCATAGTGTAGGACTGTAATTAGCCTTGTTATCAGACAGAGAACATTCATTGTAAAGTGGATTATGGCAGATGTAGTTGTATTAAAATGTAACATCTTATCAATTGATCTCCCTCTTGACCCATTTTAAATTTGTTCCAATGTTTAGTATTTTCTGCTTTCTTTTCAATTCATGTTTTACTGTTTTATTCTGTCATTGTTATTAGTGTTTTGTTGGTTTGGGTTTGTTTGTTTTTTTGTCTTTGTTTTGAATATTTTTCTGTATAGGAAATCCAGAATAGGCCAATGTATAGAAACAGTAAATGGATTAATAATTTCCTTGTTGCCTGGCCAGAGAGGTTGTGGGGGAAATTGGGAACCAGAAACAATGAGTACAAGAAAGAAGAAAATATTATAATATTGATTTTAATGATGATTGAACAACTGTTCATAATATGATTGAGCTACTGAATTGTGTGATTGTGAATGACCTGCCAATAAAACTAATTTTTAGAAAGCATTGCTCCTGATTCTGAATTAATTCCTTGAGGAAAAGGAGGATGGAATAGAATTTCATCTGTGAAGGCCTTTCTGAGACCATGAATGGCATGAATAAACACAAGCAATTGAACAGAAGAGATAACAGAAGCATGTCGACATTTTATTTTGATGGCTTCTATTTTTCTCATTAAAAGAAAAAGCCAGGTTTTTAAAATTCACTCCCTGAACGTGACAGTGAGAAAGAGGTATCGAAGATTGGGAGAAGGGTAAAATTATAAAATAGTAGTCTAAAAGAGTAGGAGTGTTAATGGAAGAAAAAAAAATGTAACAAGACTGCTGGACAGCATTAAGGACCCACTTGAGGTTAGCGGTCATGAATTTGAAGTGAGATCAATATGCATTTCTCTGTGTTTTTCTCTAGCCTGCTTCAGCTGAATGAATGCCAACATAAAATGAGAAGGGAATTGTGTGGTCTAAGCAGGTAGCTTAGGTTATGTTCAACAAGCCATGGCAAAACAAGTTTCTATATTGTGAACTATTTATGTAGCGAGCCATTTGTCAAGGATCTGTGGGTAGCCTCTAGTACCTGAGGTCAATCTTTTATTGATGAGAGAGAGAGAGAGAAGCAGCTCTCAGTACTACGATAGTAAGGAAGCAGATTCTGCCAACAACCTGTGTGATCTTGGGAAAATCTCCCATCAATCGAGAGGCAAAAACTAGATTTTAACAGGGAGAAGTGGACCATGTCTGCAGCTGCATAATGCTCAAGGAAGTTTAGGCACACAACAGTTTCCAGTGCACTTGATACCTATGATGGGCCAGAATTGGCCTCCTCTCAAGCCATAGAGTCACATTACTTTCTAACCAGGGCTTCACCCTTGTTGTCCCACACTTGTCAGCTTTAAGTTTTCTTTTGGTTTTATGGTTTTCAACTTGACCTTATATGACACTCCCCTATCAATTGCTGTAAGTCCTGGATCTGATATTGGTTGTTTCCTTGTTCTCCAGCTGCAGTAGATGAGAGACTGTGCAGGCTGCCGAGGAAATTTTCACTTTTTGTCTTAAATTGGAAATTAATCACCCATAGCCTTTCATGATCTTTTTACAATGCCTTAATAACACCCAATCACCAGCCATCCACTTCTGCAGTTATAATTAGTATGTTCTTGTGTCTCTACAGGCTTGAGGCATTGTATTGGTCAATGGGTTCTTTCCCATGGACACACCATTTCTGTTTACCACCAGCGGGTGTCTTAACAATTGCATTATTTTGATATGCCAGGAGCTATCTCAGCACCACTTCCTACTGTGATGTTGTCCTCCTGGCTAGCCTGTAGAGTGGTGATTCAATTTCAAAATCAGACTTCAGAATCTTCTCTCTAAGTTACCCTTGTTTCTAACTGTTTTAAGTCTCATGCCTTTCTAAACTAACTCTGAGAAGAAGGATTTGCAGGTTTGTTTTAGGAAATCAGATGGAGGAGTAACCTGTATTAAAGCAGAGTAGTAACAGGCAAAAGGAGAAGTTGAAATGCAATGTGGTCTCAACAGAGTAAAAGTTTTAGCTACTCCCACTCAGAGAGCAGAATTTGGAAAGACCCTTTAGACATATCTTTAAATGAGTAAAAACAATGGGACCTTTGTACTCCTACACTGACCAGTCCTTATTTGTAAGCCGAGCCTTGGTGACACAGTGGTTACATGTCAGGCTGCTAACCTCAACTTTAGCAGTTCGACACCAGAAGCCATATTGCAGTAGAAACATGAGACTGCCTGCTCCCAGAAACCGCTGTGTCATCAGATGCTGACAGGGACAGTTCTACTTGGTCCTATAGGGTCATTATGAGTCAGAATAGGCTAGATGGCCATGAGGGTATGTTTGTTTGTTTGTTTTTCTTTTATTTTTATGTAAGATCCTCCTAGGGAGGATCTTAAATTTGAGGATATAAGCTCTCTTTGGCAGGGGCAGTTCTTGTAAGAGGGACTCAGTTGTGAGCTAAGAACAGCCAATAGTCTTGGCAACTGGGTGAATGAATGGCTCTTCCCTCAAGTGGAAATCAGAACAGTGCAATACAACAAGAAGATAAAATTTTACAGGCCAAGGGAAATATGTCAGACCATGGAATTAGAAAGGTCAATTTGAATGGGAATACATGAAAATGAAGATGTAGAAGATTCAAAAGATTGTTAGTTATGATATAATCAACAAAATGTTGGACTCAAAAGCAGGGAAAGAAGCTAGGGGTAAAAACAAAACAAAACAAAAACAATGAGGTATTTAGAGAATTAAATAATTACAGGTGAGATTTTGGAGAGCTTCATTTTTGAATCCTTAATTGCAACCATATTTTAAAGTTATAAAGTAATAAAGTCACAATATGTACAAAATTGTTTGCCATGTGAAAGCTTTTCTACATATGCCCACCATAGCAACCCTATAGGACAGAGTTGAATTGCCCCTTCCAGATTTCTGAGACTATAAATCTTTTTGGAAGCAGATAGTCTTTTACTCACTGAGTGGATAGTGGCTTTGAACTACTGACCTTGAAATTATCTACGCAACCTATAAGTCACTAGGGATCTTTTTTCCACCCCTCTACATATTCCACTATACAATTGTATTAGAAATATAAGTATATCTCTACCTATAGCAGTATACAATTCTATTAGAATAGTATGCAGTTAAACACACTCAAATATATAAATATTAAATGTGAAGTCTATAATCCTCTTTGCTACAATGGTAGAGACAAATTATTTTGTAAGTTTTATAGTAACTAGTTGAACATTTTTCTAATTATATCAGTGGAAATAGTGTTTTTGTATGAGAAGATAAAATAGTTATAATCATGTTTTGTTTCCCAAGTCATTTTAAAAGTAGATATTAAGCTATAAGTAATCAAATATTCCAGTTTGTCTTTTGATGTTTCCAAAGAGCCAGAGCTCTTACTTTCTGGTCTCTGAAATTCTTTTATCATAATTTAAAGGTAGCGGTTCATTGGCAAGGAAATCTTTTAAAAGAAATTGAAGTTTTTAAACTTCAAATGCCAAATATAAGTTTTCAAACTTTTAAAATACATCTACCATATCCTAGATTAGGAATTTTCATCTTTCATTCATTTTCACAAGAAAACATGCTGTTCTCCACTAAATTTTGAAGGCTGCCAGGATAATTCTGGATGAAAGGCCTACTTGCACACAGATAGAAGTCAATGATGTGATCTTTAATCAAAATTAAAACTAAAAGGAATGTTTGAACTGTTCTCCTCATGGGGGAGATATTTCTAATCAGCCAATAGTTTTTAAAATCATTTTATTGGGGGTTCGTACAACTCTTATCACAATCCATATATCCATCCATTGTATCAAGCACATTTGTACATCAGTGACCATCATCATTTGCAAAATATTTGCTTTCTATTTGAGCCCTTGGTACAACTCTTATCACAATCCATATATCCATCCATTGTATCAAGCACATTTGTACATCAGTGACCATCATCATTTGCAAAACATTTGCTTTCTATTTGAGCCCTTGGTATCAGCTCCTCATTTTCCCCCCTCCTTTCCTGCTCCCCTCTCCCTCATGAACCCTTGATAATTTATAAATTATCATTATTTTGTCATATCTTACATTGTCTGACATCTTCCTTCACCCACTTCCCTGCTGTCCACCCCCCAGGGAAGAGGTTATATGTAGATCCTTGTAATTGGTTCCCCCTTTCCA
>NW_022103906.1:37438194-37439392 GCF_000313985.2 Echinops telfairi
GGGTATATCATCCTCAAGAGCCAATAAATTTTTTTACTAAAAAAATTCTCATTGTAATTAGAAACAATCTGCTAAAGCACAATTGTTCTACCTTTGTGTTTGTTTTACCAAGTCCTGTGAACATTTGTCCTTATTTGTACTTTTTTTTTTATTGAGGAAATGGTGTAGATCTCCTACTCAGGGACTCAGATGTTGGGACCAAAAAGTGTAGACAATCTAACAAATGCATAGTAAACACTGACCAATAAGAAAGATATAATGAGAAAGAAGATATGTAAGCACATAGCCTAGCAAGAACAAAATAATTAAAATAAGTAGGCTCTCTATTCCATTTGAATGACATAGCTTTCTTATCTGGAGATGACATTACAAATCAACTCATAAACATCTTGCTTGCCTACAACTATCAAGACCATCTTCCAAAAGATGGTGACGTTCGTCATTGTGACCATCAAATCAGATAATATAATTATGAACGGTTTCAAAATTAATTTTTCCCTTTATACCAACAATATGTGATATGCTGGTCAAGGGATATTGATTTATTTTTAGTGTGATATGGTTAAGCCAACATATGAAAGAAAGTTTTTTTATGAAAAAATTGAATGACACATTTCATAACAAAGAAACAAAAGCACACATTAGTTTTCATTTCACAGAAGAACAATAAGACAATTCCCAGTCACATTGTTGTTTTGATTAGGTGCTGCTGAATCAATTCCAACTTATAGTGAAACAATGTACAACAGAATGAAACAATGCTCACTCTTGAGCCATTCTCACAATCTCAATTATGCCTGGACTGATTGCTGCAGCTATAATGTCAGTCCGTTTTCTTGACAGACTTCCTCTCTTTTTGCAGACACTTTTTAAAAAATCGAGCTTAATATCCTTTTTCAAGGACTGATTTCTCCTGATAATATGGTCAAAGTGTATAAGATGAAGTCTTACCCTCCTTACTTCTTAGAAGCATCCATTTTATAATTCATTCAAGAAAAATTATTTGTTCTTTCATAACTAACGGTACATTCAATATTCTATGGTCCCTGCACTCTGGCAAGGAAGGCCTTGAGTAGACCCATGCCCAAGCAAGATGGCCAACCTTATGGCATGACAAAGGCCGCAGCCTTCCCTAGACCCATCAAAGAAGGCTTGGCCATACCTCAAATCAGGTAAGTAGGGCCCCAGGCATCCTAAA
>NW_022103906.1:37439502-37441421 GCF_000313985.2 Echinops telfairi
GAAACAAAAGCCAATCATAGCGCACATACAAGCACCCCACCCCCAGCCCCCAGAAAAACAGGTACAAAAAAAACAAACCAAAAACCATCCACATCCAAAGGAACATTCTGAAGAAAGGGCCTTGGAACTCCCAGAAATGGAATTCAGAACAATGATGATCAGGTACTTTAAATAGGTGGAAGAAATGCTCCAGAAAATAACAAAAATAATAGAAAAGGTAGAAAATATACACCAAATAGAATTCCAAGAGTTAAAGAATAATATAACAAACTTAAACAGCATTGTAAAAGTACAGACTGATAGAATTGGGAGGGGGGGGGGAACTCCAGAAAGCTGAATTAATGAGCTTGAAAGCAATTTTCTCAATTATAACTGATGAGAGAAACAATCAACTAAAACATGATAGAAATCTAAAGAAAGACTAAGAATTACATGCAACACTATTAAGAGGAACAGTCCATGTCTCCTTAGGATATTGGAGCACAAAGAAATTTTTTAAAAAACTATAAGATCTTTTTACAAGAAATCCTAGGGGATAGTTTCTAACATAATAGAGGAGAAAACAACTATTTGGTAAGATGAGGGAACTACAAAAAGGATAGAAAGAAAACTTTGTGTTATATCATCATAAACTTCAATATAAAGACAAAAAGAATTCTGAGCAAGTAGATGAAAAAAGAAAAATCACCTATAAGAGAAAACAAATAATAATAAGTTAAGACTTCACAGCAGAAAGCATGTGGGCAAAATATAACAGTTATATATATAAAACCATGAAAGAAAAGAAACACTGGTGAGCAGGAATGTTAGACTCAGAAGGCTCTCTCTCAAATATAAAGGCGAAATAAAAGTGTTTTCAGACAAAGAGAAATTCAAGGAAATTGTAAAAAGTCAAGCATTACAGAAAACACTGAAGGGAACATGTTGGACAGAGAATCAACGATAACAACAGACAAAGCTGAGAGCAACATAAAGAAAAATACCACCTAGAAAACAGTACTCAAAATAACACGGAAGTATAGAAAGAACACATAAACACAGAAAGTACCCCTGTGCCACCCATAAAACATAAATGCACAGCAAAATGCCAAAAAAATCCAGCACACATACTAACAGAATGTTAATGGATGAAATGCACCAATCAAAGAGACAAAGAGTAGCAGACTACATAAAATCTATAAGTATGCTGCCTACAAGGAACACACATTGCACATGAATACAAACATATATGGGGGAAAAATAACTAAGCTAAAGGCAACCAAAAAAACAGAAGTGACATTATTAATCTATGATAAAATAGACTTTGAGACAAAACCACTATGAGAGACAACAAACAAATACTACATAATGATTATGGAATATGAGAAAGAGAAGACATAACCATACTAAATATATAGATATGCACCCTATGAAAGACCCTTGGAATATGTTAGTCAAACACTTATAGAGTGGAAGAGAAATATAGGTAGCATATCAATAATAGTAGGAGATTTCATTATACCACTGTCAAGGAAAAAAAAATCATAGAGTTGGGGGAAAATTTATAGAGACCCCATAGAGTAAAACAGCACAATTAACCAATTCCACCTCTCGGATATATACAAAGCATTCTACCCAAAAGCAGCATAGTATACATCATGTTCCAGTACAAACCAACCATTCTCTAGAATGGACCCTATGTTAGGGCACAATATAGCCTTAATAAATTTTCAAATTTCAAGATTTTAAACTCCATCTACATAGGCCACAATGCTGTAACGTTGTAAATCAACAATATAAAGAATAAGGGCAAAAAATCAATTGCATAGAAACTTAGCAACACACTATCTAAAAATGACTGGGTAGTAGATTGAATTAGGGATGAATTTTAAAATTCCATAAAACAAGTGAGACCAACTTCACAATATACAAAAACGTTT
>NW_022103906.1:37442759-37444528 GCF_000313985.2 Echinops telfairi
AATGAATGTACAAATGCGCTTTACACAATTGATGTATGTATGGATTGTGATAAGAGTTGTATGAGCCCCTAATAAAATGATTTGTAAAAAAAGGAAAGAAACAAAAACAGTCAATGGGAAAATACTGCCAAGGTTAAGGACCCAAATGCAAAACAGGCGTACTACAAATATAATGAGGAAATACACACAGTAGAAGACAAAATAGATGATTGGTACCTACTTAAAATAAGATACTTATGTGCAAAAAAGACTTCATCAAAAAAGTACAAAGAAGTCAGTGCAAGGCAAAGAAAAGACATCAAAGATATTCACCTAGGGAAGGCAGAAGTGAAACTATTGTTGTTTGCAGATGATATGATTTTATATATGGAAAAGCCCTTAAGTTCTACAAGGTGGAGTACTGAAAGCAATAGAGGAAAATGGCAGACTGGCAGGATACAAGATCAACAAATAGAAGTCTATTGGACTGCTATACACCAGACGAGATGACAGAAGAGGCAATTAAAAAGGTGGTGCCCTTCACAATAGGCAAGCACAAATTGAAATATCTAGGGATATACCTGACTTAAAAACAAACAAAGATTTGTATGAGGAAAACTGCAGAAAACTATTACAAGAAACCAAGATTGACCTCAAAAAATGGAAGAATATCCCATGCTCGTGGATTGGAAGACTCAATATAGCAAAGGTTTTAGCTCTGCCCAAGGCACTATCTATGTTTAATGCAATCTTGATTCAGTTACCTTAATCTTTCTTCAAAGAACTGGAAAAACTGATTACCAACCTCATATGGAGAGAGAAGAAGCCTAGAATTAGCAGAGAACTATTGTATAAGAAGGACAGAGTGGAAGGACTTGCTTTACCTGACTTTAGCACATATTATACAGCCACAGTGGTCAAAACCACATGGTATTGGTATAATGACAGACACTCAGACCAGTGGAAAAGATCCGAAAACTCAGAAATAAAACCATCAGCATACAGAAAACTGATCTTTGATAAGGACCCACGAAATATCAAATGGGAAGCGGATGCCCTCTTTAACAGGTGGTGCTGGAAAAAATGGATATCTACCTGCAGAAAAATGAAGCAAAACCCTTACGTGTCTCTAAGCACAAGATAAACTCAAGGTGGACCATAGCCTTTGAAGTTAACCCCAAACAATTAGGACAATCAATAGGGAATTGGGACAAACCGAAGAACTTTGGCACAGGGAATACATAGGCTATCAGAAATAGGGAAGGACACAAATACAGATAAGTTACAAATTGACAAGTGGGATATACTGAAGATAAAACACATGTGTACTTTGAAAGAATTCACAAGAGTACTAAGAGAGTCCACGGACTGGGAAAACATCATTAGCAATGACACATCAGACAAAAGTCATATTACTAAGATCTACACTACTCTTTTAGCTTCCAAAAAGAAAAAAACTAATTGCCCACTGAGGATGTGGGCAAAGGACCTAACAGAAGTTTCATAAGGGCAGAAATTCAAATGGCCAAAACACAAATGAGAAAATGTTTCCAATCATTAGCCAAAAGAGAAATGCAAATCAAAAACTATGAGACATCACCTAACACTCTCAAAGATAGCCCAATTAAAATAATCAGAAAGCCACAAGTGTTGATGGTGCTGTAGTGAGATATGAATTCTCATCCATTGCTGGTGGACCTGTAGGTATGTACAGCCACATGGAAATTGATTTGGCGATATCTAAATCAGATGGAAATTGAGCTACCATATAACCCAGCAATTCCCCTACT
>NW_022103906.1:37451543-37480371 GCF_000313985.2 Echinops telfairi
GTTTTCTTTTGTTGCTTTGTTTTGCTCTGTCTTGTTTTTGTGCATATTATTGACTCTGCATGTCTATCTAAATAAGATAGGCGGGATAAACAATCTGGAAGAGGGGAAAGAAAGTTGGTGTTAACAAGCTCAGGGACAAGGAACAAGTGATCTAAAATCAACGGCGGGGAGGGTGTAGGAGGCCTGGTAGGGTTTGATCAAGGGTAATGTAACCAAGAAGAATTACTGAAACCCAAATGACTGAACCTGAACATGATAGAGGGACAAGAGAAAATTAAAAGGAAATAGAGGAAAGAACTAGGAGGAAAAGGCATTTATAGAGGTCTAAATACAGGCATGTACATATGTAAATATATTTATATATGGCAATGGGGAAATAGATCTATGTACATATATTTACAGGTTTAGTATTAAGGTAGCAGATGAACATTGGGCCTCTACTCAATATTCCCTCAACGCAAGAACACTTTGTTCTATTAAACTGGCATTCCATGATGCTCACCTTCCTGACACGATCATGGTGAAGAAAGCTGATGTTGTCTGGCTATCAAAAGATATAGCACCTGGGATCTTAAAGGCTTGAAGATAAACAAGTGGCCATCTAGTTGAGAAGAAACAATGCCCACATGGAAGAAGCACACCAGCATGTGTGATTACGAGGTGTCAATAGGATCACATATTAGGCATCAAAGACCCAGAACAAAAAAATCATATAATTTTGAATGAGGGAGAGTGCAGAGTGGAGACCCAAAGCACATCTGTAGTCAATTGGACATCTCCTTACAGAAGGGTTGTGGGGAGGACACAAGCCAATCAGGTTGTAATATAGCACCGATGAAACATACAACTTTCCTCTAGTTCATTAATACTTCCCCCACACACACACACCCACTATCATGACCTCAGTTCTACCTTACTACTCTGGTTAGACCAGAACATGTTCATGGTTACAGATAAGAGCTGGAAACACAGGGAATCCACGACAGGTAAACCACTCAGGAGCAATAATGAGTGTAGCTATACCAGGAGGGAAGGGGAAGGTGGGGGGAGATAAGTGGAACTGATCACTATGATCTATCAATAACGCCCTCCCAGGGGGCTGGACAACAGAAAAGTGGGTGAAGGAAGACATCTGTCAGTGTAAGACATGAAAAAATAATACTAATTTATAAACTATCAAGGGTTCATGAGGGAGGGAGGGTGGAGGAGGGCGGAAATGAGAAGCTGATACCAAGGGCTCAAGTAGAAAGAATATGTTTTGAAAACAATGATGGCAACAAATATACAAATGTGCTTGACACAATGGATGGATGGATAGATTGCAGTAAGAGTTGTATGAGCCCCCAATAAAATTATTAAAAAAGGTACTGAGAAAATTAAAAACAGACTGGGAAAATCTTCAGCAACAACACAACAGGTAAGAGACTAGCCTCTAATCTATAGAAAACTGCAATACCTCAATAAGAAAAAAAAATCCAATTAAAAAGTAGGCAAAGAACTGGAAAACAGAAAACCAAAATGATATTTAAATGGCTCACAGATGTATGAAAAACTGCTCATAATCAATAGTCATCCAGGCAATTCAAATCAGATCATTGATGAGCTATCACTATTTTTTGTGTGTTTCCTTGCGCCCCCCACCGCCACTCCCCTATCAATAGTGATAGCCCAATTTTAAAAATCAGAAGAAAACAAATGCTGGAGAGGGTGTGGAGAGATTGGAATTCTTATGCCCTGCTTGTGTATTTGTAATCTGTAAAACATTGTGGAAAGTTATATGGCACTTCCTCAAACAACTGAGAAGAGAGATTCCGCACAGCAAGCAGAATCGGGGTTTTGGCGGGGCGAAGTACAGTGACGGAGGTGGTGGTGATGGTGGGCTGGGTCAAAGCGAGGTGATGTCAAGGAGTCCAGGAAGGATACAAATGTGTGGAAGCTGATTATGGTAGCAATTATACAATACGACTTGATGTGCTTGAACAATGGAATGATATGATTTATGTATTCGTTCCCAATTAAAATAAAATAAAAAACAAACACTTTATGCTAAAATATTCTATGCCATCAAACAACAACTCTGATATGTATATACTTATATACTCTAAATAAATACAAGCCATAACAGAAACAGACATATGCACTCCATGTTCATAAAAGCATTGTTCTCATCAGCAAGAAGCTGGAAAGAGCCCAAGTACCCTTCAAGAGATGAGTGAATAAAGAAGCTTTGTTACATACACACAACGAAATACTATACATTGCTAGAAAGCAATGATGAAACCATAAAGCAACTCATGGTTTCAAGTCATGGATGGACTTAGGAAATTTTATGCTAAGGGAAGTTAGCCAATTGCAAAAGGAAAAAAAATTGTGGGAGACCAGCACTGTTAGGATCAAAACCAAGTCAAAATTTACCTATCAAAAGGAAAATACTTTGGAAGTTCCTACGGGAACAAAGGTGAGAAGATGAAGCAAGAAACTAGAAGGTTATGGCTTCTAATTTGGGTGAAAGGGGAAATGGAGTCTATGAGAGGAGGAAGAGAAATCAGAGGATGGGTGTTGGACTAAAATACTAGGGGTATTGATGAGTATTTGAACTGTCAAATGCAGAGTTGATGGTCTATAATGTACTCCTCCCCATGTAATACACAATAAAACTGTCATTTAAAAATTATTCTTGAGCAATACCATCATCCAAATACTATTATTCAAAAAAAATTCTGTTGCAGCCTATCTTATTCATTGGCCTTCTTTCACATAAATATGAAGTACACATTAGTCCTCAGGTGACACAGGTCTTATGTAGCAGATTTTTGCTTTGCATTTGATTCCTCCCATGAGCATTGATTGCGCCCAGGACGAGGTCATTTATGGTGCATAGGCCAAGAGATGCATGCTGTTTCTTGCCCCAAACTGGTGCACTAAGCAGGCTGCATGAGCAGGTGCATTGTCACAGTGGCAAAACCAGTCCCGTCTGCCACAAATCAGGCCTTTTTGGCTGCACACTATGAACTTTAGAGCATTTCAGATCCACTCACTAAATGTCCTCACATTTTAAACTATAGTCTTTGGCAATAGAAAGGAGCTAAGGTCAACTCAGAGTTCAGCGAATCAATTCAGGAGTGCTGTTTAGAAAACTCAATGTCCATGGAGAAATCGTAGACATTGTAGAGATAAAACTTGTGTTGACAGTCCAAATCGTCAACCTAATGAGCAACAGGATTTTCCAAAGAACAGCAATCCTTCATCAAATAGCAGAATTTTGATTCTAGAAACAACCACAGTTCTCTTGCCTCCATAGTTTCCAAAGGCATAGTAGAGCAACATTTGTCCCGAGTTAAACGTCAGTATGTCAAAACAAAACAGAAACAAACAAAAACGCCTAATTCCAGCTCAGAGCAGCCATATAGGACCAGTAGAGCTCACTCATAGGGTGTCCAGGGTTGTAATATTTATGTCCGTAGATGACTGCATGGTTCAGTCGGGCCACAGCAGGTGGCTTCACATCAGAAGCCTTTGTTGGGTTGGCAGCTGCTGCACTACCAGGACTCAGAAGTGTCATTTGGTCTTCCATTGACTCCCCCAAAAACAAAAATTGTCTATAGTCACCTTATAATATACCGACGCTTCCCCTTCTTGTCTGGCTCCCACATCCCAGGAAGTCTCCCCATCACCATGGTTCAGATCAGCTACCCTCAGAACCCCTGCGCATGTGCTAAGGGTTCAGCCTTTGATGGTCCCATGTCTCAGCGATCCCAAGGATGATTCAGCTCTTTGTAGACCGGAAAGCTATCTTTCTTCCTAATTCAGCCACATTTTCTCACCTGATACCCAAACCAGCTTTGCTGAAGACGGTTGTTAATTATTGAGAGTCACATAGCTTTACAACTAACACATCTCCTCTCTCATAACTAATTAACAAAAGAATGAACTGCATTCATGTGTCATTTTTCCTCCTCATTCCTCAACTTCCATTAATAAGCCATTCTCCAAAGAGTGCCATCTCTTTCAGAAAATTATCTAATGCTCTTTCGCCTTTAGAGCCAGAATAATAAACATATGCATTTTAGGAAAGTCTTTGTTTGGGAGGCAATATGGCATGAATAGTCTTCTTATACAGAGAACATTTCAAGCATTCTCATTTGTAAAAACAGAAAACTCTCTTCCAGCTTTTAAAAAAGATTTTCCAGCTTTTACTCATTGGGAACTCAAGAAAAACGTCACCAGCCAGAACAGGCTCTGGCTGTTGCTACAAAGAGAATTTTTTTTAAATGAAGCTGCACCCATACTGTGAGCCAGATCTACCTTTCACAGAGATGACAAGAGAGGATCCAACTCACAGAATGGCATGGGCACAAGCCAGAATGCAAACCAGGGCCAGGACAAAAACCCAGGCACAATGACTGGGCTCTCCCTTCACCCTATGGAAATGACAGGAAAAGGCCGTCCCGGGGAAAACTCAGATCAAATAGCAGATCTGTCAGGCCCCATTGTGAAAGGATACTAGAATGTGGGCTTACTGGCTCAGAGCTAGACCAAGAGCACCTATTTCTAATCTGCACTTATGAAAGCTGATCCAACTATGTCATGGTCACTCCAGCTGTGTCATATATTGACGTAGAGAAACCAGAATTACACTAATTAATACAGATGAGAACTTGTTGCTATGCGTCATCTAGTCAGTTATGACTCTTTTTGCACCTATGTGCAACTAAATGAAGCAGTCTGGCCCTACACCCCCTCCCCTCCATCACTGTTAGGTTTGGGCCCAATGTTGCCACCACTGTGTCAACCCATCTCATAGAAGGTCTTTATCTTCTTCTTTTTCACTGACCTTCCACTCTACCAACCACGATGTCCTTTTCCAGGGACTAGTGTCTCACGAAACATGTCCAAAGTATAAGTGACAAAGTCTGGTCATTTTCACTTCTAAGATCATTCTGGCTGTACTTCTTCCTAGACGGATTTCTTTGTTTCTCTGGCAATCCATGATATTTCAATATTCTTGCCAGCATCATAATTCAAAAGCACCAATTAGTCTGCCTTCCTTGCTGAATGTCTAATGTTCGTGTGTATCTGAGGCACTTGAGAATATCATCTCTGTGGGCAGGCACACCGTTCTCAAAGTGATACCCTTGCTCTCCAACCATGTAAAGAAGTCTTCTTGTGATATATTGTGATATATTGGATTTTCAGTCTTAATCATAATTCATGATTGGATTTTAGCTCTATTGACCTGTAAATTAATGTATCTTATTCCAGAACCATTGGCTCTGAAACATCTCAGAGTGACTCAGCTTAGGGCTTGATATAAATTTTGAAAAGTACGGGGTATATATTAAAATTTACATAATAACATTAAAATAGTAATACAAATACCTTTTATTGAGTTCCTACTTCATGTTGGTACTACAAAGTGGGGGAGAGTACTTACCATAGAAGACAAAAACCAAGCTAAAAAAGCAGATATTGTCTCTTCATTGATCTTTCCATGAGCATCAATGATACCTGAAGTTAAATTTCTACCTGCTACATGTGTCTGCATTCTTCATGCTTAATAATAATAACTAACTCATAAAGCACAATCCAGTTTTCAAATTCCATGAACAAAAAGCACCTTTTTTAAAATGTGACAACCCTGAAAAGTATATAAAATGATTTTTTATCCGCCCCCCCCCCACCTTGTTTGTAATAGAAGAGAGAACTAGGATTTAGAGATGAATGTCGTGCAGCACAATGTGTGCAGACGTTATGTGAGAAGACTCTGTGAAGTGCCTCACCTATTGCCTCGCCTTACCCTTGCTGCTGCCTTCACTCGTCCAGGCACCTGCCATTTTTAAGGGGCCATTCTTCGGTGGTTGCAAGCAGGAATGGGAGAGAGTACCCAACTATCTAGAGAGGAAGAAAGCTTCTTTTTTGTTTCTCTTAAAAATATGTCTTTGAAGGATAAAAATAAACTCTTTAGAGGCAGGTTTTTAATAGATTGTGCTTTGTTGTAGTATCACCTACCCTGAGTAGACCAAGCAGTTGGCACTTAATGTGCATTTGCCAATGGATGTCTTGGCCAGCTGCAGAGATGCATAAAGTGAACGTAGATGGAAGAGGCTTCAAGGGGACATCTGTGCAGAAGCTGCCTGGTTCCTGCTTACTGGCCCTCCGTGTTATTTGTTTGCATTATTTGACTTAAATTATCCAAGTACCCCTGCATCAGCTTCCATTTTCAGTTACTATTGCTATATGTTTATTCATCATAGCTGTTATCAAAGCAGAGAGCATAAATAAACTACTTAGTAAATACTTTCTCAAGCTAACACAACAAATTGTTCAGCAGCGCATAAACAGATGCTCATTTACTCCCTGAACGCTTCAACAAACAGTTCTAGTTGGGTTTTGAACCAATTCTTAATTCCGTCATGGCTGACAAAGAGAAAGCCAAATGAACTCAAATTTCTGAAATGTGGGTGAACTAGAATAACGACCAGAAGAGGGTAATATGATGGATACTTAATCTTTCCCTTAGATAACAAGGGTAGCCCGGACATTACCTATCGAGCAAACGTCATGAAAAGTCGAGCTGGAATCCATGTGCTCTGCTCAGAGCGGACAGACCACTGGCTTGCTTTGAATCTTCACAGTCCCGCTAATCACCCAGTTTTCTGCACCAGGTTCTCGGAAGGGCTCTATTCCTCCTCTTCAGAGTCTCCTATTCAAGGCCTTTGGCCTGGAGTTTTTCCTTTTGTGTTCTTCTCTAATCAAGTTTTACAAGCTCAGATCCGTTCTGGCTTCACCATCAAAAGAGATGACTGCGCTGCTTCAAACTGGGTTGAAGGTGGGTTTCGTGGCACCATGGTAGAGAGAGAACGAAGCAGCACAGACGCATGCTGATTTGACCTGAGTGTCCACCAACGGGGGATCAGGTCATTCATTCCCACCCATCTGATAGCAGTTAGATGGTACTGCTTTTCCCTTCTCACTTCAGATGCCCTGGTATTCTGGAATACGAGATGATCGCCCACGTGCTCTGGAAAACTCCTGAGGACTCAGCCACACTGCAAAGGTGGGAACAAGCAACTTTAAACCTTGCCATCGTGAGATAGCACACCTTCCCACCATCCTGTATCTGTATGCTCTCACACTCACACACACACACATCCACACATCCACACATCCACACACACAGACATGCATTAACCTATGCTTGAAACATGTTTGCCAGTCTGTGATTAACACAGTCCTAAGACAACATACATGTTTCATATCTGATCCAACAGACCTCCTTCTACGTACATCTTGAAAAAGTGCCTTTTCAAAGACAAGTCAGAGTGGGGTGATGGACAGGAAGGCAGAGGGCAGAGGGCACGAAGCTATCCTCTGTCCTCTGAATAAACTCAACAGTCATCGGGCCGTGGAGTGCCTATCAGAAGGAAGGACATTGAAACCCATTCTAGGCCCCCAAAAAGGAAGAAAAAATAGTTATCTTCCTGTAACTACTTATGAAAAGGGAACCCGTACATTACGCTTCCTTCAGGCTGCTTAACGCTGTCACATGTGGGATGCTGCACGGATTGCTTTAGCTATTACATATCACCCCACTGCCGGTCGGGCTGAATTTTTGACATTCGTTAGCACACAGATTCATTCATCGCTATCCCTTTCTTGCTTCAGGAACCAACCTTGCATTGCAAAAGAAAATGTACCCAGACGCCACAAAGACCCACTGATAGAGTGATGGATCTTTTTTAAACACTGGGGCATTACAGGATTTTATGAAGCAGTAAAACTTTCTCCAGGCATGAGAAGTGCAGACTGACGGCGACCATTTTATCTACAAGGCATTAAAGTAGAAGTGCCACATTGGACAAGCATAATAGAAAAAAGAAAAAAGAATAATTTCAGGAAAGACAGTGAATTCCTCAAGCGAAAAAGATCAGACCAGGAGGTACCTAATGATCTTCGAGAAACTTGAGAAGGGGTCAGCCTACGCATCTCCTGAATTTTCCAAAGAGGAACATTTGCTGCCTAGCCTGCCCTTCAGTCCAATGCAAAAAGCAAGGGGAAAATGAAGTCATTAAAAAAATGTTAAAGTGTTTTTAGAAGAGGATCGTATGGACACCAAGAGAAAGAGGATCCTATTTTCTATCATTTACCTCAATTCTCTATCACTTTAAAAAATACATATATAGCATTATTATTCTGCAAATCTTTATTTAGCACTTACTATTCCCAAATCCAGGAGGAGCCCTGGTGGTGTAGTGGTTATGCATTGGGCTTCTAATGGCAAAGTCAGCAGTTTAAAACCACCAGCTACACCAGAGGAGAAAGAGGCGGCTTTCTGCTTCCATAACGAGTTCCAGTCTTAGAAACCCACAGAGGCACTTCTACCCTTCACTATAGGGTCAGGATGGGTCAGAATTGACCAAATGGCAGTGAGTTTGGTTGGGGGTGTACAAAAGTCCATAGGAACGCTTCTGTCATCATGGATTAAACTTTGGATTACACTTTGCTAACCACAAGGTCAGCAGTTTGAATCCACCAGCTACCCCATGGGAGAAAGATGCTGCTTTCTGCACTCATAAAAATTCATTCTAGCTTAGAAACCCATGGGGCCAGATCTGCTCTGTCTTACATGGCCATTGTGGATTGGAATTGACTTGATGGCATAGAATTTTTTATTAGCACTGGTGGAGTGGTGGGTTAAGCATTGGGCTGGTAACCACAAGTTTGATGGTTCGAACCCATCAGCTTCTCTGCAGGAAAAAGATGAATCTGTCTGTTCTAGTGAAAGTTTACAGCCTTAGAAACCCTGTGGAATAGTTTGGGTCTGTCTTATACCACTGCTGTCAAGTGAATTTCAACTCATAGCAACTCTTTACAGGGTTTCTGAGATTATAAATCATTACCAGATCAAAGCCTCTTCTTTTCACTGGAGGATTTGAACCTCAGATCGTATGGTTAACAGTAGAACACTTACCTGATAATAATACCATTAGACCCTCTAATATATGGTCTCTGTAAATCTGAATTGATTTGATTGTAGTGGTTATATATACACTCTATTGTTAAGTGCTTAGCAGTTAACCAAGAGTTTGATGATTCAAATCTACCCAGAATTTCCGCAGGGAAAAAAAAAAGGGGTTGTGATCTATTTCTGAAAAATAAGCCATTGATAACTCAATGAAGCCTAATTCTCCTCTTACTCATGACAGGTCTTTATGTATCTTTGTAGTCTGGATGACCATTGGTTTTGTTTGGTTTTGTTTTGGGGGTGGAGGAGGTAGTGGTAATTATCAGAAAGCATCAAGTCCAGGGAAGGAAATGTAAGTTCACTATCATATGAACCATAAGTCTTTTGAGGGAAAAGTAAACAAACAAAAATGTTTAAAGTATAGTGACTATAATAAGTGTCAAAAATAAAGACAAGTGACAGGTTAGATTAACAAGAAACGTGAGTGGGAAGAATAAAGTATGTGATCTGAGAAGAAAGTTTTGAAGAAATAGCTATACTATGAGTTTGACTGAACAGCCATTCTTCCTTATATCCCATTTTGGGGTGACATCTCCAGGGTGTTTCATTCATTCCCCTTCTCTACCACTCGACAGGACGGCTCATAAGCCACTGCAGTCTGAGAAATGGCTGCCACGCCTTTTAAAAAAAAGATTCCACGTGTTGCATTGATAACATATCAGCATTTTAAATGCCTTTGGTCATGAAGTTTTACTTTGATCCATTTTCCTGCATCACTTAATTTAAGCTTCTACATTCTTTTTCCCTTTGTAGTAGAGGACCCTCAAAGTACTATTACCTCACCAGCAAGTCTTTCTTTCTTCATATAGCTGTTTATTTTTGTTATTTAACCTTTTAACATATACTATTTCCAAGCTTTGTTTTTGTTTGTGTTTTTCTCTAAAGTGACCTTTCCTGGGAGGTCTAAATATTATTTTGCTATCAAAAAGAGCCCCATTCAGACAAAGTTAAAATATATAGTAGTTGACCGAAATCCAACCTCCAGATATGCTTAAGGAATTGTTTCATCCAAGAATATTGATCATGCCCAGGACTGTCCATAGCAGAATTATTCCCTGTGCACGATGTAATTGGTATGTCTCCCCTAACATGACCCTAATAAATTTGAGTTAGGGAAGTTATTCTTTAAAACTGCCTTCATCATATCTTGCCACTGCCAAAAAACGTCCAGCGGCTTCTAATTGCCTAAGATACTGTGTTCCATTAGCCCCCAAAGAGCCTCTAGGCTATTCTTAATTACAGAG
Source organism: Echinops telfairi (assembly GCF_000313985.2). Taxonomy (NCBI): domain Eukaryota; kingdom Metazoa; phylum Chordata; class Mammalia; order Afrosoricida; family Tenrecidae; genus Echinops; species Echinops telfairi. Next base: position 37,461,813 of record NW_022103906.1, read on the forward strand.
TGTTCTTCAGGCAGTCTCCACATGGACCGATAATTCCTCTCACTCTATTACTCTATCCGTGTTTATTTTCAGACCATATTGGGTTTTTTTCTGGAAAAAAATGTCTGCTATAATGACTCAAGCAGTGTACATGCATAAATATCTCGATATAAAATGCACCAAAATAAATTTGGAAAATGCTATACAATTATATTGCAATATATTACTTTGTCTCACGTACTTTGCGCCTGCCTGCTGTCAGGAAACACCGGTCCCTGGACAAGGACATCCTGCTTGGTAAAGTAAAGGCCAGTGAGAAAGAAAACCTTCATTGCGATGTATTGGCACAGTAGCTTCAACGATGGATTTAAACATCAGAATAATTGTTCAAACATAAGAACAAAAGGTTGTGCCGGACTGGGTGGCAATTCATCCTCTTGTACATAGAGCTACTATGAGATGGAACCAACTTAATGGCACATAACAACGCTATATTACATAGAATATATGATATGTGGTGTATTCTGTATTATGAATTCCCATCATGAAGATTCAAATACACTAAATACTCCAGACATATTTATTGAGTGACAAAGGTCTTCCAGTTTTACTAGACATGAGGTTTGTTGGGTTGGGTTTATGTAACTTGAATATAAAGGCTTACATGGATTGTTTTTCCTGCTTAAAATTTGTTTCACACAAATTAATTTGAAAAAATATATATGCAACAACACACTATTCCATACTATTGGAAGAAGTTTTACATAAAACTGCACATTCGGAAAAATGTCCAAGAAGGAAAGCACCAGAATTGGAACTTCAAACTCAATCAAACGCACTGTCACTGAGTAGATTCTAACCACTGAGTAGGTTGCTATTTATAGCAACTATATAAACTCACTGTCATCAAGGCAATGCTGACGCCTAGTGACCCTATAGAACACAGTAGAACTATCTCTTTGTGTTTCCATGACTGAAAATGTATGCGAATAGGTTGCCTCCTTCTTCTCCTGCAGGATAGCTGGTGGGTTTGAGACACTGACTGTGCGGCCAGCAGCGCAATGCATAGTCCACTGTGTCACCAGGGGTCCAGTACCTCTATAGGAGAGAGTAACTGTTCCTTTCCATTTCTGAGCCTTTACATCTTTACCAGTCCAAAGCACAATCCACTAATCCATCAGGGGTCCTTAGAATGATAGGTTGAGCTAAAAGATCCATTTGATAGTGTAAATCAAAAGGTAGGTCAGTGAACTAAATATCATGATTTATATTGAACTCTAGTTCAAGGTCTAAAGGTGGCTTATCTTATGATTGAGCGCTGCTGGCACAATGATTAAGGAGCCGGGCTTGTTAACAGGAAGGCCAGTGGCTTGAACCAACCAATCTCTCTGATCCTCTGTAAGGGATAAAGATGTGACAATCAGCTTCCGTAAATGTATATGGTCTTCAAACCCTTATGGGGCAATTCCATGATGTCCCATAGGGTTACTATGAGTCAGACATAAACTAGATCTTGCCTGAAACCAGAGACAAGATTACCAGAAACATGTTTCCTTATGATTATTGTCTACGTAAAGGCATTCGACTAAGTGGAGAATAACAAATTCTGGATGGCACTGAGAAGAATGAAAATTCCAGACCACTTCATTGTGCTTATGCATAACTTGTCAATGGAGCCAGAGTCCATTGTTTGACTAGAACAGGGAATGAATATGACATGGTCTAAAATCAAGAAAGGTGTGAGTCAAGGTTGTATCCCTTCACCATACATATTCAATTGGATGCTAAACAAATAATCTGAGAAATCGAATTATGTGAATAAAAAATGTGCCATCAGGATTGGAGGAAGACTCATTAACAACCTTCAATAAGAAGATTGCATTAACTTGCTTGCTGAAAGAGAGGAGGACCTGAAACATTTGCTGATGAAAATTAAAGATTACAACCTTCATAATGAATTAAAAGCCAATGTAAAGAAAACTCAAATCTTCTAAACTGGATCATTAGACAATATCATAATAAATAGAAAAATATTAAAATCTCTAAGGATTTAATTTTGCTTGGATCCATAATCAATGCTCATGAAAGCAGCAGTCAAGAAATCAAACAACATATTGCATAGACCCAAGAACTCTTAAAATAGTAAAGAGCAAGCATGTAATTTTGTGCAGCAGACTCAAGTCATATCTTCACTGCCTCACATGTGTGTGAAAGTTGGACCAAAAATAAGGAAGAAAGAGGAAGAAGTGATGCATCGAATTATGATGTTGGGGCAGAATATTGAAAGTGCCATGGACCAATAGAAGAACAATTAAGTCTGTCTTGGAAGAAGCACAGCCAGAATGCGCCTCAGAAGTGAGGATGGCAAGATTCCATCTCACGTACTGTACACATGAAACCAGAACATTATGCTTGGTAAATATAGGAGCAGAGAAAAAGAGGAAATCACTGGGCAAGATGAATTAGCAAAGGAGCTCCAACAATGGAATGAAACATAACAACAGTTGTGATGATGATGGAGCAAGACTAGGTCATTAGTTTGGTTATTCAGAACCAACTGTACCAACTGGAAGTCAACTAGGAACGGCAATATGAGTGTGACTGGATTGCAGTGGGTTTGATTTGTATATCTTCCTTAGAGAAAAGGATATGAGTCACATGTAAGGGTTCTGTGTCTGTTTGATGCAGAGTGTGCTGAAGATGATGTCATACATACCGACTCCACCCCCCAAAGCATGTCCTTCTTATTACAGTATCTGTTGATGGAGAGCAATGTGGCTTTCCTCTATTCCGAATTTTTATTTTTCTAACACTTTGCTGAATACTACACCATTTAGTCGTTGTATTCATCAGCTTGTCCTCAAACACACCAGGGAATTCTAAATGGTGTGTAAAGAGAACATCTGTCCACTGCAGGAAGGGCGCATCTGCCCCCATTAATTTTTCATCATTTCCCCAAATCAGAGGTCAGATGTTCACAATGTGCTAATGTCCTGGCATCTCTCTCCCATGAATTTTGTGCCTCAGAAACAGATTCTGCAATTATAAGAAAACGGGGTGGCTTCTGCAGAGAACGCGTTGAGTTGTAAAGCGTTTCCCCCTACTCTTCCTGAGAAAAAAGGTGGCGGGCTGGTGGGGTGGGTGGCCAAAAGATTGCAGTGTTAAAGAGGATGGAATCAAGATGTCAACTTGCTCCTTATTAAATATGTGATAATCATCCTAGTGATTTCCTACATGCCTGTTTGGAATTAACTAAGCATGATTTACTTGCTCAGAACTCTCTTTTGGATTCAGTTCTTAGATGTAATGGTCCATAATATTATCTTATTTTACTTTGACTTCTTTCAGAACAATTTACCAACTATTATCTCTCCTTTACCCGGTTTTATGTATTTCTCAGCATGCTTTGTTTTACTTTATCTTTTATCATACCATTCTAAAGAGAAAAGCAACAATCTAGTGCTACCTGGTACTTCTCTTAGTCGCTTCACTCCATCAGGTTTCTTCAACCCATCCCTTTAATGTTCTTATCTTTTGTTGGATAAAAGGTAGAGAAACATCTTGCAGCAAGTCAGATTATCCTAAGGGTTTCACAGGGATGTCGGGGATTGGAGTCTGTAATGAGCTAACAAACATTCACTTTTAGGGGGCGTGGGAAATCCTCATGCAAATATTACTATCATAGTCTTTTGAGACAAACTGTTTCTCAGAAACATTGCTTTTGGCTAATTACCAATCTCATGGTGTGTTAAATATCTAAAAATAATTATTGATTGTCCTTCTTTGCAAAGAGTTGAAATCACAGCAGGAGGGCCACAAAGAGGAAAGATTTTTTTTTTTAACTTGGATGATTTCCCAGGATTTTATATTTTATTTTTAACTTCCCACTTTCTCAAAATACACAGTAACTTCAGAGATTTCCCAAGCTGTCAGAAGGTTTGGAGAGAGCATGTTGGTGTGTTCCCTGCCCCTTAGGAAACAAGGATATCCATTTTTCTTTCCAGTTTTGCAATCCCTGGAAGCATTTTGCTAACAGTAGGTCAGCTGTTCCAAATGCTGTCACTATCAGCATTGACATTGTTATAAAGTGTAAGAAAATGCCTTTTTTTCTGCTTGATTTTCTTGAAGTTTCCCTCTTGTTAGAACCATAGACATTACTGTATTTGTGAATCTATTTCCTCCAATAACCCTCCCTCTGTCCTTAAATAAAACTGCATGGATTCATTCCAGGTTTTTCACAAGGACTCCAAAGCACTGCCGACAGCAAGCATGAGCAACATCAAGATAATTATCCAGTGTCCAAAGGCAGCAAAGGACCTTCTTTTTCATTAACAGAAAAAAAAAGTCTAGCCTCCTGGCAACAATTGAAGGTTTTGAGTACTTTCTCTCTTTACTCTTTATAGATGACCACTAGAGACATTCAGTTTATTTCGAGGAGCTACCTTCATCCCACCTGTTAAAAGAGTGCAAAATGAACGACAGCAACGGCGTCTTCGATATGCATGGTACCTGACAGTTCACAAAAGATGTTCCAAGATGCCATGCTTTCCTACTACCTAACTTCTGTTTTAGGGAATTTGTGTCTCCTATGAAGATATAGTGAAGTTCTAACCCCTGTTCTTCTGAATGTGAGTTTGTTTGGAAATTGGCCCTTTAAAAAATTGTAAGCTAGTAAGGTTATGCAGCAATTGAGTGAGGTGGATTTTTATTTATTTATTTTGCATTTTGTTGTACAAAAGGTACACTCTGACCCAACACCCTGTCTTGAGGTACCTTCTAGATCCAAAATAATGTCTTCTAGGAACAAGAACCCCAACTTCAGCCACCATATGAACCTGAGCAAAGGACCTAAGGATCATGTGCTTCAACCCCAGACCACATATAGGCCAGCAGAACAGTTCATAGTTCTTGATGCTACTCTGAAGAGTTAATTGACAAATATAGAAATAACATTTTTTTATATATTAAATATCTGGTAGGACACTGAAACCATTCTTACTAAGGTGAGGGGAAGGTTTTTTTGTTTGTTTTAAATTTGTAGCCAACTCAAAGAGTTCACTTTCTATATTAAAAGCAAAACTAACAAAGAAAGATAATGTTGAATGAATTCTGGTTCATGGTAACCCTATACAAGGGGATACCACCAAAAAAGTGGAATATTTTTTTCAAAGCTTTGTATTTAAATCTTTTTACAAAACAACCTTATCACCTTCAAAGTACTCTCCATTACACTTAATACATTTGTCAAATCCATGATTCCATTCTTGAAAATAGTGTTCAGTCTCCTCTGTTTGGATGTTTGTGTTAGTCTGGGTACATTAGAGAAACAAATCCACAGAAACTCATATGTATAAGAGAGAGTTTAATATAAAGGATGAGTGCACATCAAGAAAATATCCCAACCCAGTGCTGCCCAAGCCCACAAGTCCAACATTAACCCATATGTCCAACACCAATCCACAAAGTCCTCCTCCATCCCACAAAATACACACAATGATGCTGACTGCAGGAGGAAAGCCAAATCAGTGAGCATGTAAGAATCTCAGCATTGGGAGGGGTCTCCACATGGCTGCTCCAGCACCCAGGGCTGCATCGGGGTAGGTCCATGTGGCTTCTCATCAGGGATGTCTTGCAGGAAGCGAGCTTTGCCAGATGAAGCAGGGAACTAGCTAATGCAGCCGTACCCTGGACCGATCATCATAAAGCAAGAAACCCAAGAACTAGAAATGTGAGGCTCACTGAGCCATTTCACTCTCCACCCTTCAATTAACCCCACATGTGTTTATCAGCCAGGTTGGCACAATAAACTAACTAACAATGGTTGACAGCACCTCCCTCAATTTTTCTTCACTCTTCTATGTCATCAAATTGCTGTTGCACATACACAAAGAAGTAACACAGAGTGAGGTCACATGAGTAAGGTGCATGGAGCAAGAGAGGCATGCTGTTTTTTGCCAAAAACTGGCACTGAGATGGCTGCATGTGCAGGTGCATTGTCATGGTGGCAAAACCAGTCCCCCATTTGCCACAAATTGGGCTTTTTTTCAATCATACATTGTTATGCAATCTTTTCAGAACCTCTAAATAGAAAGTTTGATTAACAGTCCGACCTGGTGGAACAAACTCCACATGCGCAACCAGGTGATATTTTCATCCATTCAGGATGTATATGGACGTCGAGAATGAGGTTTGTCATCAATCAACATTTCACCTTTTTTGAATGAGATTACCCCCTTTCTCTCCACATGGTTTTAGTGACCAGAAGTGTGGCCAGCCCTAAGTTTGTCCCCCCACCCAGCATCCTATCTTATGTAGCCTTTCCCTGCTGAGACACTAGTCATACCACCCTTGTTGATGCAATGTTGGATGCATCATACCCACATCTAAATGTGTATTAACGGTCCCCCATCATCCAGCAGAACACACAGTGCTTAGCCTATGGCTGTTTTGAATGGGCAAGAACTCCTTCCATGACCTGCCCCCTACCCACAGGTATCTTCTAGGTCCAAAAGCATTTCTTCTAGAAACAAGAACCATGACCACCATCTGAGCTTGCATGAACTACTAACCCCAGACCCATAGAGGTCTGCGGACACTTCCTCTAGGTCCAGTTGCCCACCCCCTCACCCCCACACTGGGAGCTCCTTGGCTGGCAGAAGGTACTGACTCATACCAGATGTGTTGCTCTCAAAGCTTCCAACTTTACTTCATATGCTCCCTTTTCTTCCCCTTCCTTTTTATAAAAAACCTTTTCTTTCTCTGCTTTATCATTTTTCTCTTTTCTTCTACTTCACTTTTCCCCTCTTAGTTTTTCATTACTATATAATTTTTTTCTCCCTCCCTAGTTTTACTAATTGTATCTGTTTTTATTTTATTGTCTGTACCTTTTGGTAAATATTCTTTGACTTTTTTCTATTTAGTGATTATATTCTTTTTCTTAGGTTTTCTTCTTTCTTTCTTACTTTCTCCAATTAATTTTTCCTGATTTTTCTTTTTTTTGAGATCTGTTTATTTGGTTTTGTATTTTCCTTGATTCCTCCTACATGATTCAGCAACACCCTTACATCCTGCAGCTCCATCTACTGCGAGAGAATCACTACCAACTTCTATACCACCTGTTCAGTTACAGAGAGCTGAAAACAGAAGCAACGCTGTTTTCAACTACACAAAATGGACATCAATTAGAGTAATGCACAGACATTTATATTCTCTATTAAATCCACCAAGAGAAAGGTTGTAAGTAGCTAGGGACTCAACAAGATACAATCAGTGAATACCAATACAGCAACACCATAATGTCTCCAGAAGAACAAATAATTTCAGTTGAGATGGAGGAACCAGATAGAAACTTCTCTGCAGAAACCATATTGGATAGGAGGTAATGGTATGACATATATAAAACATAGAAAGAAAAAAATAATTTCCAATTAAGAATCATATACCTACCAAAATTATCTCTCACATACAATGGTAAAATTAGGACTTTCCAGATAAACAGAAATTAAAGAAAATTTGTAACTTATAGATTTACCTTAAAAATGCTAAGAGGAATTATTTGGATACAGAAACAATAATAGACCGAAACCTAAGATTAACAGCCATGAAACCACCACCAGAAGTCAATTCACATATAGAATTAACCAAGCTAAACAAACCTATGAGACTGCAAAGGGGGCACGAAAGATATCAATTTGTAATACAGAAAATTGCATTGTCAATAGAAGAAGATATACAGTTACAGACTTTCCAAGAGAGAGGAGGTCAAGTAAATTTCAAGAGAACAAACTATTTTAAATTTGGGAAGAATTTAATAAATTGCAGAGTAACTGCAAAGAAAAATAATAAATCCATAAAATGAAAAAGAAAAACCATAAAACTTTGGCAAACATTAACACAATAGCAATGCAGAAAATGACAAGGATACCTAGGAATAAATTAACTCAGCACCAAAATTGACAACACCAAATAAAAACACTGCAAAATTACAGCAATGAATTCATACCTATCAATAAATGCACTGAATGTAAATGGATTAAATACACCAGTCAAGAGACATGGAGTAGCGCAATGAATGAAAAACAAAATCCATCCATATCCTGTCCACACAAGACACACTGTAGACAGGAGGACAAAAACATTGAAAATTAAAGGAAAAACATAGCAAGCAGATGGCAAACCAAAAAGAGCAGGAGTGGCAATATTAATTTCTCATAAGAGAGACTTTAAGGCAAAATCCAGCACAAAAAACATTATATTATTATATAATAAGGATATTATATAATGGGGAAAGGTTCAATTGAACAAAAAACAGATCTATAATAAATATCTGTGCACTCAATTAAAGCCTCAAAATATAGTAATTTATATCTCACACAATTAGAGGTAGAAATCGACAACTCTGAAATAAAAGAAGGAGCTTTTAATATTCCACTTTCAATGAAAGACAGAAGAACTCAAAAAAATTAAAAAACCAAACACAGCAAAGATACAGAGTAAACAGATGGCAGAATCCACCAACTTACCTTCCAAGTGCGGAGAGCACACTCAGCCCAACAAGCGCACAATATGCATTATTTTCCAGTGCACAATGGAGAGTCTCCAGATGGACCATATGTTAAGCCACAAAATGGAAAAATCTAACAAAGGAAAAGAAAGAAATGCTCTAAATAAGAGGGACAAGAAATGAGAAATGGACGACATCACACCAAAAACAATTGAAATTTAAGAAGTATTAGAATACTCTGAAGAGCTGTACTCTCAAAGTTTTGAACACACACACACCCAAATAATATCAAATATCCGGGAACACATTATAGACCTAGACTAACATACACAGTAGAACACCTTCACAGACTCATTAAAAAAAAAAAAAAGCAGAAATAAATTCGGCAATGTAAACACTCACAACCACAGAAAAGTCCGGACACAGATGACGTCACTGGCAAAGGCAAGGAGAGATGGAAACAAATGCTCATGCATTGTTGGTGTAAACATAACGTGGTGTAACTACTGTAGGAAGCAGTGTGGCACTTCCTCTAAAATCTGGGAATAGAAATACTGTATGACCCAGCAAACGCTTTACTTCATATATATTCTAGAGTAACGGGAGTTATGACATGGATGGATATACACATGCCTATGTTCACGATGACAGCAAAAAAATGGAAACTATATAAATACCCATCAGTGGAAGAATGGATTGAGAAACTTTGGTACATACACACAATGGAATACTGTACAATGTTAAAGAATAATGAAGAATCTGTGAAATGCCTCATGACCTGGGTGCACCTGTGTAACATTATGCTGATTGAAATTAGTCCATCACAAAAGGACAACTATTGCATAAGACCACTAACATAAGTAATAAAAAATTGGTTTTCACATCAAAAGACTCATTATATGTTGGTGACCACAGGTAGAAGAGTAAGGGTGGGAGGGGAAGGCACATATCAGGCTTGTGTTAACATACATGAAGGGGAAGGCAATATACGATTAGTTAGAGGCTGGTAAAAAAGTTGATGGAGGCAGAGAAAGACACTGGGAGATTGGCAAGTGCTAAACATAACAGAGGCAGATACTGTGATATACATAAACCTGCAGTAGTGATCTATTAGTAAATGCTTGGATAAACAAGCAGACTAAACAGGTGTAGGAAGAAGCATGAAAGTATACTCACAGATCCGTAGAGGATTGACAGAGGGTATTTGTATATGTTTTTTGTTCATTTGTTTTTTCTGCAAATATGCCCATGAATATAGTTGGGGGCAAAGTTATGTAAATGTCGACACAAGCACAATGAGCAACTGAGTTGCTGGACCTGTGGAATTAGGAGCATAGTTTCAAGGGACACCAGTGACAAAAGGCATAACGTAGTTCATGTAGGAGTCTACACCCCATATCATGGAGCGGTGACTGGGGTCTAACAGCTCGCTCTCCAGAGCCATCTAAGTTCCAACTCTTGTTCTCTCCTTCAACCGGAAGAAAGAAGAGTCATGAAAAGTCTGAAGCTAAGCTATCTAGAAGGGACTAAGGGAGCCTTCAGGTCTCAAAGTCACAAAACGAAGAGGCTCACTGGTCAGATACCCTTGGTCATCTTGCAGGTCGGAAGCGGAACTCACCACCTTGTTAAAATAATCCAAAGGGCGACATTGACCTCCAAGGACAAAGGTCAGGGTATTAGGTAAGGAGGAAGAGTGAATACAAGAAATACAGAGAGGAAGTGGGATAAGTGACGGTCCAGTGAGGGGATGGTAAGTTGAATGCATAACTGATTATCTGCTCTGTAACCTTCATCTAATGCACAATTAAAAGTTAAAAAGTAAAACTTTTTTTCAAAAGAAGCAAACTCACTGCCATCGTGTCAATGACCCACAGCGACCCCCCTGTGGGTTTCGGAGACTGTAGCTGTTCACAGGAGTAGAAAGCCAAGTCTTTGTCCTGCAGAGCTGCTGGTGGTTTCGAACTGCCAACCATGCGGATCACAGCCCAATGCATAATAACTACACCAGAAACTTCAATCCCCTAATGACGGGGGCCCATCTGATCTTATGTCAGAAAAAGAATGATGAAGGCAGTGTGTTAGACATGTTCATGAGATGTTTAGTAGTGAATCATCTTTTTATTTCAGTCTCGGTTTGGGGATATTACAAAATCACTATCAAAGCTCATGTATAAAACTATGGGCAGTTGCTTACTTTCTCTTGAGTAGCTAGCCACGTGGTGGAATTTTGTGCTTTGTAAAATGGATTGCCAATCGATGACCCCAATTCAATGAAACTAACATTTAGTACAGGACAAGTACAAAGCACTGTGGTAGGTACTGCAAAGGATTCGGTATGGTTAAAATGGTTAAATGGTTAAAATAAGAAATGAGACCCACCTTAAAACTTGGTTGGGAATATTTTGTGTAGTCATAATACAAGTTAAAATATATTAAATGAAGTAACTTTTATAAATGCTATAAAAATAAAGATATGGAACCATCCCATGTTTAAATATAGTAAAGGAGAGGAGAGAGATGGGTTTGCTTTGTTTTCTGTGGCTCCTTGTGGATGACTTCCTCATCTCCAGTTAGTCTGCAGGTTTTCGAGAGAAAGCTCATGGGCAAGCCCCTGTCTTCAGAAAGTCAGAGCAGGGATCTGAAAAAGCACTCAGTGTATCTTCGAACTATAACCAAGCCATCATGCCTCTAAGCTGGATTTACCCAGTTTACTTTTAAGCGTTTAGCACACGTATCCTTCACTGAGCCTTTCTCAAACCGGGAAAAGTATAAGACAGATGTCAGGAAAAGAAGAGGTATTGGAAGAAAAACATTCTTCATCTTCTTACATAGGGATCTAGGCCTGCTCTTAAATTTAAAGGCATGGAAAGATCTGCAAACAAGATTTCTGCTCTTTCTCTGAAATTGCTCATAGGAACAACAACAAAGAAGCAACTCAGAACCATACCTTGTCTGGAATACATCATGATGCGTGGTGTCCTCCTCACCTGTGCTCGGGGGGTTGCAAAGTGAGCTTGTGATAAAGTAATGTTTAAGCTATATTTTCAAATAATATACTTGAAGAGGTAGCTTTATATGCTAGAAATTTTTAACCAAAAAGTTAGTTTTACTCTAACAATAAACTCCTGTGGGACCACTTACAGGGTTATTGTAAGATTTAAACAGAGATAATATATGGGGAAATCTCTTTATCAAGAGAAAAATGCTAGGGATATTTAAAAAGTTGTCCACTCAGTTTGAATCTTGCTACAGAAAAAAGTGAATATTAAATATTTATATTTCTATTAATAGTAATAGATTACATATTGGCCAAAGGGAAAGCAATTCAAATACTATATTTAACATTTACTCCGACTCCAATGTGTCTCCCTTGGTCTCATACACTGGAAAAGGGTTTCCTTCAGAGTGTAGGTGTGCCTTTGTGAAGATATATGTGCTTCTGCTATTGTTATGGTTAGATATCATCAACTCAGTTCAGACTCATAGCAACCCTATGTACAATAGAGAAAAATTGGAAAGCTGCCAGGTCCTCTCTCACCATCAGAATTATTCTGCTTGAGTCCCTTAGGGTAGTCATTATGTCCATTTATCTCACTACACAGCTTTCTCTTTCTCACTTACTCTCTACTTTACCAAGCGTGCTATTCTGTTTGAGGAACTTGTCTCCCCATCGAATATGACCAAAGCACATGAGATGAAGTCTTCCTATCATTGCTTCTAAGAAGCGTTCTCATTGTACTTCTTCCAAAACAAATTTGTTTATTCTTGTGAAAGTCTGTGTTACTCTCAATGCTCTTTTTCAAAACCAAAATTAAATGCATCAATTCTTCTGCAAGTCTTCTGTATTTATGGTCCAACTTTCACATGCATATGAGGTGATGGAAAATACCTTGGTTTGGGACATGTGCATCTTTGTCTTCAAAATGTCACCATTGTTCTTTAACACTTGAAAGATATCATTTGATTCCTTGACTGCTGTTTCCATCAGTGTTAATTCTGGAACCAAGTAGAATAAAATCCTTGACAACTTCCTTTTTTCTATACTTCATGGTTATGTTTATTTGTCTAGTTATGAAGATTTTTTTCTTTTCTTTACACTGAATTTATATCTACACTGAAGACTGCAGTTTTAGATCTTCTTCAAAAAGTGATTCAAGCCCTGTCCTTTTTCAATAAACAGGATCTGTATATCACATGTTGTTAATCAGCCTTCCTTTAAACTTGATGCTGCCTTCTCCTTCATATAGTTCAGCTTCTCTGACAATTCGCTCCTCGTATGATTGACTTGGTATCATGAAAAAAATACAGCCCTGAAGCACAGCTTTCCTGGTTTTAAATCTTGCACTTGTTTTACTCAATACACAGATTAAATAATGATGGGAAAGGATTTCCTGATTTTAAATTATGCATTCTTTGAATGACTGCCTCTTTGTCTATGTGTACATTCTTCATGAACATAAATTTTCTGGAATTCCCAGTTATGGAATGTTATTCATAGTTTATCACGATCTGTATAGCATAATAGCTGTCCATAATCAATAAAATGCAAGTAAGCATATTTCTGATATTCTCTTATTTCAACAAAGATTCTACTGGTGTCAGCAATGATATATCCTTTGTTGCAAGCACATCCTGCACATGGGTGTGCACAAGCACATAAACACATGTGCAAATACACACGCAGATGTTTAAGTAAAAAAGTATTGTGAAAAAATAAAACTTTATTAAGAATAATATCAAAGTATAAAGCTACTGTTTCTTTACATATCCTATGTCTAGGGCTACACACTTTAGAAAACAGTGTTGCCATCTTTCCAACTTTTCGCCCAAAGGCTTCTGCACTTTTTGATTTACACATTGATAAGCAATTTTTATGTTCTTCGGGTACTCGAAGTCTGAAGGAGTAAGATCAGTGCTTTAGAGTAGATGGAGTAAGGTTTCCCACATAGAAGTCTCATAGGAAGGCCCCTGCTACCCTGGAAGATTGCACAGGGGAATTGTATTGATGTTGGGGAAAAAATCTCCTTGGCACAACTTCCTTGGTCTTCTCTTGACTGCAGGTTTTGATTTTCTTAAAACTCTTAATAACAAGCCCTCATGATTGTCCATGTCCTTTGAGATCTATCAAGATTACCCCTTTGAAAGTTACATCAATTTTGATTCTAAGGAATATTCTGGTTATAGTTTTTCTAAGATAGATTTGGCAGTTCATGGTACTTACAGTATTCTTCACTAACAGCATAATTAAAATGTATCCATTCTTCTATGATGTTTCTTATTCATTGTCCAACTTTACAGGCATATAAAGCAACTGAAAATACAATGGTCCACCTTATTGCTCAAAGAAACATCTTTTTTTTAACACTCTGGAGAGGTCTTGAGTACAGCTTTGCAATACAATGTTTAATTTCTCGACTGCACCTTCTATAGACATGGATCAGGGAACCAAGTATAATGAGATCTTTGACAGCTCTCATCTTTATCATGATGCCTATTGTCCACCTGTGATAACTTCGGCTTTCTTTGCATTAAGATGTCATCCACAAGGAAGGCTACAGTGTTTCCTCTTCATCACTTAGTGCTTGATTCCTCCTGTCTTTCAGCAGGTAAGTGTGTGTCATCTGCATATTATGCATTGTTAATAAATCTTTTTTCATTCTGCTGCATGTTCTTCTCCATGTAGTGCAGCATTTCAGATTATTTGCTCAGTATACAGATTAAATATTTATGATGAAAGGATACAGCATTGTCACAAGCTTTTCTTGATTTTAAACCATGCACTATTATGACAAACTATGAATAACCTACAGAAGTCTAGGAATTCCAGAAAACATCATTCATCATTGTGTTAATGTGGAACTTGCACACAGATCACGAGAAGGTTGTGGGAGAGGAACCAGGGAATGCTGAAGGATTTCAAATAAGGAAAGGTATGTGTCAGATTTGAATCCTCTCATGATACTGATTCAGTCTGCATGTTGAGCAAATGATTGGAGAAGCTTGATTATACAAAGAAGAATGTGGTGTCATTATCGGAGGAAAGCTTTTTAACAACCTTCAATATGCAGGTGACACAACTTTGCCTGCTGAAAGTGAAGTGAACTTCAAGCATTTGCTGATGAAGATCAAGGATTGCAGCCTTCAGCATAGATTACAATGCAATGTAAAGAAGACCAAAATCCTCACAACTGGACCAATAGGTAACACATCATGATAAACAGAGAAAAGATTGAAGATGTCAAGGATTTTGTCTTGCTACATTCCATAATTAATGCAATGGAAGAAGCCATCAAGGGATCCAAAAACTTGTTGCATTAGGTAAACGTGCTGCACAAGAACCTTTTAAAGGTTTGAAAACCAAGGGTGTTGCTTTGAGGACTACCTGACTCAAGACATGGTATTTTCAATTTTCGTTTTCTGTATTCCATCTGATGAAGTCCACATGTATAATCACAGTTGATGTTGTTGTGAAAAAAGCTATTTGCAATGAAGAGGAATTCGATGATCTTGGCAAAATTCTATAATGCAATCTACCTCTACATTTCTATGGCCAAAGACAACTACTGATTATTTCTCTTGATTTCTAGCTTCCACGTTGTTTTTTTAATTAATTATTTTATTTATTTATTAATCATTTTATTAGGGGCTCATACAACTCTTAGCACAATCCATACATACATCAATTGTGTAAAGCACATTTGTACATTCATTGCCCTCATCAGTCTCAAAACATTTGCTCTCCACTTAAGCCCCTGGCATCAGCTTCTCATTTTTTCACCTCTCTCCCGGCTCCCTCATGAACCCTTGATAATTTATAAACTATTATTTTGTCATATCTTGCCCTGTCCAACATCTCCCTTCACCCACTTTTCTGTTGTCTATCCCCCAGGGAGGAGGCTATATGTTGCTGGAAAGGAAATGGCATTGGCATTTTTAAATGGGAAATCATACTGTTTAATATGCTTTGAAAGATAAATTGAAGAAGTATGTGTTCACATTAACCATCTCGAATAATATCTGGAGATCACGGTTAAAATACAATGTTGTCTAGATTGATGTTATTTTCTTATGTCCAAGGGGGATTTAAAAATTTTTTAGTAAATTATATTACTAGTGCTATGTTTCATGAACTTTTACAAATCCCCCCTAAGTTGTGTAGTTCACTTTCTCTTGCTATTTTAATGTAACATTTCCTATTTACAAATTAAATAAACGAAACAAAACCCAAACAGTTATCAGGGTGTGCTGTGACTTGTAGGTAGTAGCATCCAATATCCTGTATAGTGTATCTCTTGAGTGCTGAAGCATCATCTCTCTTTTGAAAGTGTTCCCGGGAGCTCCATCCTGGCTCCCTAAAGTAGCAAAACCAGCGCTAGTGACAACATCAGCAAGAGAGAGGCAGAGGAGAACCTTCTGTTTTGAGTGAAGCCAAAATTTATTGAACGAGAAGGTGAAAAATCAGTGAGTGCTATTGCTTATAATTTAGGTGTGCCTGCAAACTCCCACAGTACAACAAACTGACATAAGATTGAGGACAACACTTAATGACTGTTAAATAATAAAATCCCATTTTAGTTGGGATAAATAAAAACCTATGAAGCAAAGTAAAGTCATTCAGTCTGTGTGTCTCCTTCCACAGAAGTTTAACAGACAGCGTGCTCGGGACAAGCTGCAGGAAGAAAAGCTAGCATGCAGGGAAGAAAAGAATGCATAAGCGATGCTTAGCTCACATGAGACGCTCTAGTATCGATACTTCTGTGAAATGGAAAAGTAAGACTCCAGTTTCCACGTTCTTGTGTCCCTGACCTAACTAAGCAAATAAGAATACGTTGCTCTATTCTATATTTTAGTGGAACCACATTTAGTGTCACTGTATCCTCTGAGGTGAAGGAGTGTTAGTGGGCAAGTATCTCAGGATTCAAAGGACTTGCTCCAAAACGAGTTCCTCTCTCTCGCTGGTAATTCCCCATTTGTGCTTTTGGAATGGTTCAATTTATATCTTACAAGATGGCAACCACAATTAGCCTCTTAACAATCACTCATAACTGAATCACACCATCCTACCCATATTTTTCTCTATCTTCTCTTACCCAGATCCATCAAGCAAAAATCCCTTAGGGCTAACTACAAAGACTATGTCTAGAAGAGCTATATTAAATAATTCACAACATTGGACAAACCAAAATCAACCGAATACCAGTGTCCATGTTTTAGCTCCAGAAATTCTCATCTAAATTATGGTCTGGGCATTAGAATTTTTAAAAAACAACCCAATTAATCTCATTCAGAAAAGAGTAAAGCAAACATATTGCCATTGAGTTAATTTGAGGTTCATAGCAACCTTATAGGACAGAGCTGAACTACTCAATAGATTTTCCAAGTTTATGTCTTTACAGAAACAGATTGCCACAAATTTCTCCCCCAGGGTGCCTGATCGTTTTAGACCACACATCTTGTTTAGAAGTCTAGGGCTTTAATCATGATGCCACCAGGGCTCCTAGTTAAAATATAAACCACCAAACTCCCTGCTATTAATTCTTACCCATAGCGACACGAGGTGGAGTGTCTGAGGCTCTACATTTTCACAAGTGCTGATAGCCTCACCTTCCTCTCACACAATGGCCAGTGGATTCAAGCTGCTAACCTCACAATTAGAAGCCAAACTTGTAACCCACTACACTCCGACAGCTACAGAGTGAAACATTGTTATAAAACATTTTTAAAAGAAGTCTCAGAGAAATTAAATTACTTTTCAATATCGAAAAGCTAATTTTCATTTCAAATTAGCTAACATACTATCTAAGCTAGTCCTTAAAAACAAGTTTATTGGGATGTAAGTATTTTATTATTCATCAAGATTTATAATCACTCTTTCTGGGGAAAAAAGCAGAGAGAATATTTCAGGTATTTCATTGCTTAATATGGTTTTCCAGGAATGTCCAAATTGGTCCAGATAAGAAGGTTATTGTATTATGCTTGTTTTATCTTATCAATTGATGTGCATTTATATACACCCAACACTCAAAATTTCTTATGCAAATATGGACACCTTGGTTAGGGGTACCAAGGTATATTAAATATTCTTCCTTCTATATTAATATTTGACAATATTCTTGTTATTATTAGGTGCCATTGAGTCAGTTCCTTCTCATACTAACCAACAGAAAGAAACACTGCCTAGAACCGCGTCATCTTCCCAAACACTGTCATCCTTGTGCGTATCCTTGTGGCCAGTGTGCTAGGTTGTCTTTCTGAGTGTCACATCTTTTATTGCTGATCGTAACGTCCTCATTTAGGCACAAATATTTCCTGATAACATGCTCAAACTACCTGAGATGACATCTCAGTATCCTCAGATATGCTGAGAAGCATTCTGGCTTTACCTTTTCCAAGACAGAGTTGTTTGTTCTGGCCACCTGAGGTATAACACATTGACAGAATACTGATTGAAATGCCTTCAAAAACTGATGCAGTGCTAAAGGTGTGCATTTGTATATGCCCAGAAATTTGGAAGACAGCTCCCTTGCAAACTTACTGGAAGACATTTATGTTTGATCCAATTCCAAAGAAAAGTGATCCAACAGAATGCAGAAATTACCAAATAATATCATTCATTAATATTACATGCAAGTAAAGGTCTACTTAATATTATACAAAAACAGTTGCAATGGTACATCTAGAAGGAGCTGACAGAAATTCAGGTCATTTTCAGAAGAGGACATGGCACAAAGAATATGGTAACTAATATCAGATAGATCTTGGCTATGACAAACAATACTAGAAAGATATTTACTTCTGTTTTATTGATTATGCAAAGATTAGACTGTGTGAAGAAAAGTTGAATGTTTGTTGTATATTGTTGCTTGGTTTTGCTCTGTCTTGTTTTTGTGCATATTCTTCTGTGTATATTCCACAGTTCTGTCTAAATAAGATAGGCTGGATGAACAATCTGGAGGAGAAAACAACAGGACCGACAGTTCCAGGGGGACATGGAAGAGGAGTAGGTGGAAGGAAAGGAAGTGGTGTTAACAAACCCAGGGACAAGGGAACAACAAGTGATCCAAATTGGTGGTGAGG
>NW_022103906.1:37481962-37496419 GCF_000313985.2 Echinops telfairi
CAAAGCATGTCGTGATAGAGCGTCAAGCCCTAGGGATGTACGGCAAGATTCATAGCAAGGTGGCACCATCCATGGGTTGGCTTGACCTACAGTAGCGCAGGTTTTGGTTAAGGTAAAGGACTAGTTCAGGCAGCAGTGCTCTGGTCGAATCACCAAGGAGAAAATGAGATGAAGCCTGCTTCAGAGAGCCATTTATCTTAGTCACCTTCCAATCAAACTGTGACCTGACTAACTCTGCCCACATATTCCCACAGGAGCATAATTGACACAATAAATCTAAGTATCACAACTCAAAAAAGAAAAAAGAAAAGGTGAATGTGAGAAGAATGTGAATTCCAGAACACTTCACTATGCTCAGTGGGCGCTACACACAAACCAAGAGGCAGTCATTTGAGCAAAACAAGGGAATACTCCCTGGTTTAAAATTAGGAAAGGTATAGTTTCGGGCTGTATCCTTCCACTCTGCTGATTCAGTGTATATGCTGAGCAAATCATCTGAGAAGCTGGACTCTGCGAAGAAAAGCATGACATCAGGATCTAAGGAGGTTCATGGACGTTAAGAGGATTTGAAGCATTTACTGATAAAGATTACAGCAATTAGTATAGATGATACTTCAATTTAAAGAAAAGCCTCCAAACTGGACCAATAAGCAATACACTGAAAAACAGAAAATATTGATGTTGACAAGGATTTTATTTTACCTGCTTCCAAAATCAATTCCCATGGAAGCAGTAGGAAAGAAATCAGTTGATGTTAAATATTGTCAAGCATTGTTTATATACAGCAAAAGCCCTGTTTGAAGTGTTAAAATACACAGATGTCACTTTGAGAACTAAGGAGCACTTGACTCCAGGTATGGCCTTTTAAATCACTTCAGCTGCATGCAAAAGTTGGACAATGAATTTAAGAGATTGAAGACTAATGGATGCTTTTCTATTATGTTTTTGGCAAAAACTATTGGCTATAGTGTGGAGTATTAGACAAATGAACACATCTGTCTTAGAAGTAGATTCAGAATGCCTAAAAATTGAGGATGGTGAGATTTCATCTCAAGTAGGAAGGGTCAATCTTTATGCTTGGGAAACTAGAGTCAGTGAAAAATTGGAAAGCACTCAATGAAATGGGTTGAGCAAATGTTGTATCGATGGGCTCAAACAGAGAATAGGACTCCATAGTGTAATTCTGTTTTACAGAGGGTTGGTATGAGACTAACTCAAAGTCAACCATTTGAAACCACCAGCTACCCGTTGAGAGAATGATGAGACTTTCAACTCTCATAAAGAATAAGTATTGAAAAGAACAAAGGGCATTTCTACCCAGTCCTATGGTATCACTGTGAGTTCGGCTTGACTGGGCAGTGAATATGAAGTTCAAAAGCAAATTCCAGAAGTTTATCTGGTATACATTTTGGTCTTTCTTTCTTGTTTGTAAAATGACTGCATTAGGTTGGGTTCTCTAGCGAAGCAAAACCAGTGATGCCTGCGTGTGTGTGTGTGTGTGTGTGTGTGTGTGTATGTGTTTAAAGAAATTTATATTAACAATTGACTTGCACAGTTGTTGAGTAGGTAAGGACAGTCAAATTCAAGGCCATAGGTCATATGTAAGCTTCTCTGACTTATGTAACTGATGAACAGGAGGCTAGATGAGGTCAGCTGAAAACAAGCTGCTGATGGTTCCTGTCACGAGCAAGCAGCACAACAAGGGATCCATGAGCCCGATGCAGGATCCAGATCCAGCAGCACAGAAGGAACAAACACATAGCTTGGCTCTGCCTCGGGTCTCTCCCTTCCATGAAAGGTCACACCCTGAAGGAAAGCCTATCAGGCACCTGACTGATAAGTTGGGCTCCACCCCTACCTTCACTCAAGTTTTCTTAGTTGGCATAAACTCTAACCATCACAATGACCATTTGCAGTTTTTCATGTATGCGGTCCTTGATGTTGTCCCACAAGCTGTCTCGTCTCTATTATAAGTGTTCAATTCATCGAGTCCATTGCTGATGTAATTCATCACTATCTGCTGGGATGACTTATTTAGTCTGGCTAACCCTTAAAAGTAAAATGAAATCATACTTCTGAAAGTACCTAGTGTTGTAGAAGTACAATGTCTTATACTGCTAGGAAGCTAAAATCAGAGCAGTCTCTATTTCACAGAAGCTTCCTAACCGATATGGACTTGAATAATGGCTTTTATTCTATGCTCAGTATTTTAAGGCACTTTGCAGATTCCATGACTTTTTCAAATCTTGTGTGTGTATACTTTATTTTAAAACTTGAATTTAAAATAAAATTATAAAATCTAATATCTAAATGTTTAACATAATTAGCACTTAAGTGCTAACTAATAACTGTTGTTAAGTTAATGTCACAAGTTAAAATTTATACAATATTTGCAAATATAAAATTCTCTTGTTGCTTGATATGTTGAGGTTTTGAGAGCATTTCGTTACAAAACAGGATATTACACCAACATATTTGTAAAATTATTCAGGATTTTCTTAGGGACAGGTAAGTAGTAGTGCTTAAAACAGCCACCATACAAATAAAATAGTCACCATACAAATAAAATAGTCTACTAGGGAAAAAATAATGTAGATATCAGAAGTATGTCCATTTCTACTATATTTATCCAGATAAATTTATATATATATAGTATTGCAGTAGGTCCTTATATATGCAGGAAGTCCACATGATTTGGTTCTTCACTAGTAAAAAAAATCAGTATGTTTGTGCTTACATATAAAGCATTGTATTGTGAGAATATTGAATAATTTTTAACTGTAAAAGACGGTGTGTACGTATTTGTGTGTATACAGGTGTCTGTATGTTCATCCATACATTCATGGACATATACACTAACAACTTAACTTCCTCAAATTGGCATGACTGTATGGTCCCCAACATTTCTCCAATGGTTAACGCAAAATCTCCTCCCTCTTCTTCCATAACATAATTTGTTCCCCCTCTTCTTCCATATTTCTTCCTTCCACATGGCCAAGCCAAGCCGTTACTTAACCTTCCCTCTAATTGTTGGATAAGAATTTGTGGTGACGAGACACGTTAGTCTTTGGTCACGGAACAATGGAAAGCCGTGTATAAAGTTGCTGTCTTTATCACGAACCCTCTCATTTTACAGCACTTGCTATGTCTTCTGGGGTTTGCATAGCTGGCTGCTGTCGCCGTTGACTCCCAGCTCACGTAGTCCTTCCTCAGAGGGAGTTTTAATTGATAAAAGGCTAAACGTATCTATTTCCTCTTCAACCACCTCCCTCTTCCACTTATTTTCAAGCTCACCCTCTATTTCATTTCTTTACAGTCCTTACTATTATTTTTAAATGCGTGCTTAGTTTAATGTAGGCTCTCCTCCTTCCTTTCTGTCTTCTTCATAAAACAGCTGTGCGAAAGCCTCACAACCACTTTGCCTCCTAATGACACACCTCCAGTCACTAGTTCGGTTTCAGTTTCCTCAGCTTGTGTCATAATTTCATATGCGAAATGTCCAGGTCAACGTGTGTGTGTACGTTGTGTGCGCACTAGCATGTCAAAGAGGACAATCATCTGAAAACTATAAAATGTGGTGCTGTGTATTCACTCCTGTATTAAGGGAAATGACCAGTTATGTTATCTTTCTTTTCTTTTTTTTTTTCCAAAGCTATTTTATTGGGAGTTAATACAGATATCATATCATTCCATAGTTCAATCGCATCAAGCAGCATTGTACAATTGCTACCCCAGTCAGTTTCAAAACATTCTTTACCTTCCTGAACTCCTTGACATCAGCTCCCTTTTCCACCCCCTGTACACGCCCCTCTCCAGAAACCCGATTCGACTTGCTTAACATGCTGCTTCTCTAGTAGAAAGTGCGTTTCCACGTGTAGACCCCAGACCAGCAATCTTAGCATGACTTTTAAACCACATAAAATGCAAATTCTCAGACTGAATGGTTGAGAAATACGTTTTCATCATCTGAGTTTCAAGTGTTTTCATTAACCCTGCAGGACTCCCAGAGAGCTAAAGCCAATGATGTTGGCTTAGTTACACCTCTTTTCTCCAGAAACCCCAAATTTTCAATATTGTTTCAACAAACAAGATTTTCTCCAGAAAACACCAAATAACCAACAAGGAAAGACAGATCTGCACAAAACCCATGTCCTCAGTATCACTTGAAGACAAAAATGGCCCAAACTTCAAAATATGGGTAAATAAAATAGAAAAATGACCAAATCTCAGCAGACACTTGACCAGGTCCCGCTCCTTCCTAAGCTATGCTTGTGGGAGCAAGCCAGTGAAACACTCAAGGGAGAGGGGACAGGAAACTAGGGGAGGTCTTAGACTGATCTAAAACCACCACCAGAAATACTGAGTTGCCAGTTTCCCATTTCCAAAAATACTGAAGAGGCACCCAGGTGGATCTCAGCATCAACTACAGGGAAGAGGGGTTAGAAATATCTGAAATTTGAAGGCCCCATCTTCAAAATAAATCGTTTCTGGAGAAGAAATAAAAAATAATAAACACCCATTAAAAATACAAAAAACCAACAATCCCAGAGAATCTGAGTCCTGTAATTCCAAAGATAAGTACAAAACGTATGGACTCACAAGTCTTTAATCTTCAAACAAACTATCAAAAAAAGAAATGAAAATTCATTGTAGTGTCCGACAGAAGAGGGCCTATGAGGTTAAGAAACTTGTAAAGCACCCCAACACTACACACAAAGAAACAACTAAAAAATCAGAAGGTCCATAGACAGTGAATTCAGCACACGCCAACTAAGGAAAAACACCTCCTAAAACCTAGAAAAATATCACAAAGCAGAAAAAAAAACTAAGACAAAACTCTTGATGGAATTGTAAATACTAAAATGAACATTTGATGGCCTGAAAATAGTTTATTATATAAACACTTCAGAAATTCTATACCTATCCTCTTTTCTTGATGACTCGTAAAAAGGAATTTAAGGATACTTTAAAGATGTGATTCTATCTCAAACAAAACACAAATTATTTGTTGCTGATTTGATTCCAACTCATCAAAAATGCTAGCAAAGAAAATCTCACTGCCATCAAATTGATGCCAGGAACCTGAAAGGACAGGGTAGAACTGTCCCTGTGGGTTTCCAAGACTAACACTTCACAGAAGTAGAAAGCCCCATTTTTCTCCTGCAGAGTTACTTGTGGTTTTGAACTGGTGACCTTTACAATTGCAGTCAAGCTCATATCAACTATGCCACTAGGGCTCTTATATCAGCCCTATAGGACAGTAGAACTGCCCTATAGTTTACAAGATTATAATATTTTGAAAGAAGACTGTCACATGGTATGGTTGATGACATGGTTTGGTCAGAGTGCATATCAAAACTGACATGCATTTGACCCAGTTGTGTTAAACTCCAAATTCCAGTTATCTGTGAGTTGTTCCCGTGCCTGATAGAGCCATGTTTGAGAAGAATCACTTTTCTCATTATCACTTTGGTTTATCTCAGGTAACTTGGACTTGAAATCAAGTCACTTAGAGCCTTTTACTCGCTGTATTTATTTCTCAGTTTTTTAATCTATTAATTATACAGAGAAAATAAACATAAACAGAATAATGATCTACATAGACTAGATCAGTATGCCCAGACCTGAAGAATAAGCATCACCAGTGAATTTGATAGTAATTACCACTTTCAGGTTCCAATCCCACCTTCTGAATCAATAACTCTCTAAATGGTACCAAACAATCCGTGTTTTAGCAAGCCCTTACCCTCTCACCCTCAGCCCCTTGTCCCAACTTCTGTTTCTGCTATGGTTTGAACACTATTGATCAATATTTCTAAAACTGTAGGGAGGAAAGTTTTCAATTAGCTCCTGGTGAACTTGTTCCAAAGTTTTTCATATTCTGTCTCAAACACACCGTGGGAAAAGATACACACACGTATAGAGAGAGACAAAATTGTTGAGAACTTTCATACAGATTATCTCTAAATTCTTTCAACTCCAAACCATGGTCTAACAGTGTTGAAGGAGCCATACCACCAGATCAAAGTGGCTAACAGTTTATGCCATTTCTGACCGCTGTGGGCAGACATCTTTTTGATCGAGATGTCATGTCTGTTGCCACCGTAGGTGTCCTTGAGTGGATTCCAGTGCACGGCCTGCCGACAACTGAACAAACTGCCCAGTCTGTGTCATCTGTACTTTCACCGCCATGTGCTCACCCATAGGCTCTTCCTCTGATCATTGACCATTTGCTTTACTTAACATGATGCCCTCCTCCAGGGATTGGCCCCTCCTGACAGCATGCCAAAAATACTGGAGATGAAGCCGCCTCATCTGTGCTTCTAGGGGGCATTTTGACTGTGCTTCTTTCGTGTCAGGTTTGCTGGTTTTCTGGGAAATTTATGGCATTTTCAATAGTTCTGGCTACCAACATCATTCCAAGGCGTCGATTTTGCTTCCATCTTCCATTTTCAACATCCAGATCCCACGTTCACAGGAAAAGATCATGGCTTGGGCCAGGAGCACTTTCTTTCTCCACCGACATAGTCACTTTTGAACACTACAGGGAGATCTCAGGCGGCAGATTGTCACAGGACAGTACATGCTTTGTTTTATTGATGACAGGCATTGACTGGGGACCCAAGTAAAAGGAAGTCCTGCCTAAGGTCCATATTCTCTCCATTTATTATGATGCTGACTGTTGGTCCAGTCGTGAGATTTTTGTTTTCTTTTTGTTGAAGTGTAATCTACACTGAGGGCTGTTGTCAATCCTCATCAGCATGTGCTCAAATTCTCTTGCTTTCAGCTGGCCAGATAGGGACATCTGTCTATCACAGATTTGTTAACAGTTGTACTGTCACAAAATCTATACATCGTACAATTTACTAGTTCAAGTATAGCAAGAATAGTTGTATAATCACTGAAATAATCAATTTTAGAACATTTTCTTCTTTCTTGCAATCATTGTTATTAGCTCCCCATTTCCCTGATTACAGGCTTTGAATAAGACCCTTCTTCCATTCCTGATGCTTTGCATTTCTGCTATCGTATTGTTTCTCAGATTATTTGCTCAGCACACAAATTGAATATGTACATTAAAATATTAATGCTCAGACACACCTTTCCTTGTTTTAAAGCCTGCAGTAGTCCTTTGTTCCATTTGTACAATCGCCTCTTGGTCTCTCTGCAGATCCTTCATGAGCACAATGATGTGTTCTGAACTTCCCTTTTTCTCATTATTGCCCAGAATTTGTTATGCCTTCCACTGCCAGATGGCTTCACATGGTCAATAAAAGCATCTTTCTGGGAACACATTGTATCTCCCCTGAATTCACAGCCACTTCCCATTGAAATCAGAAGAAAAGATGAACAAAATACTTCCTAAAGATCACAGTTTTGACAGACTTTTAAAGCAGGTCTATTTGGCACCGCACAGAATTACCAGGGATTTGAATCGATTCTCTAACAACTAGCTCATGTGTTTGCTTGCTTGCTTATTTAATAGCTGCTATTGGAAATACTAAGTTCTACCCTTTACTGGAGCCATTTCTTCTCTATAACATTTTCAGCCCTTACATTTAACTCTTGGCTTCTTCAAAATAATCCAGATGACAGATTAAAAATGTTTCTACCTCTGGATTCTTCATTTATCCAATTCTTCTTTTGGGAGAAGGGGTATGTCATTTAAAATTGGTGGTGCAAAAAAAAAAAGAGATAAAATTGGTGGTCTGAGTAACGGGAGTTCAGTTGGAAGTTAATTCTTGAAAGTTAACTTGTGTATGTAATATTCAAAACAGACAGAGACCTTTTACACACACAAATATAAAAGGAAAGTGAATGCAAAACCACTTCAAACTTTGTGGAAAAGGTGTTTTGCCCCATAACTCAATGAAGCCGCCTGGTAGAAAGGCAAAATTCCCTAAACACGTTTTTCTTGCCCATTGAAAAATATCTAATTTTTGTTCGGCATGTTTTGCACTACTGCTCTTTCTTACTTGCCAGCACATTCCACTGTTCAGGAGCTTTGCTAGCTTCTGTGATCTAAGAACAGGTCTGGGGGCTGAGCAAGGAAATGACAATGAGCCTCAAGCTACAGATCATCTCTCGCCTTTGGTGGAGTAGGGAGGGGACAGAAATAAGCAGATGCAGTTTGTTCTACTCACACTGCTGACAAGATGACCATGAAGGCTACAGGCAAAGATAGCAACAAAGAGCTTACTTCCTCAGCCAATTGTTCTGTGGCTCAAGGGAATGTGTTGACTTGCTGAATGACTAAACCTAGCCATTTTGCAGAATACATGAATGTTGCCTCTGATGCTGGGCACTATGTCATGGCACTATGTTCTCCGTGTCAGATATGATCTGTAACATGGTAGCAGCATGTTGTCTTGTCCTCACTTTCTCTTTTCTCTTTTTACCCCTCTTATTTTATTAAAGCTAAGGAGAAAAGATTATATCACCGACCACTACTAATATTTGGATCTTACCCTCAGTTTCTGCAACTCAGCCTATAAGAGGTTGAGGTTTCATGTTTTTGTAGGTTTTCATAATAATATTTTATTGTCGGAGAATTTTTCACAATTTTAAGTGGAGTTTACCGATATGTCCAGTGCTGCCAGGCCAGAGATCTGGAAAAGTATACCCATAACACACATGAAATAAACTAGGAAGACAATTACACTCACACATATTTTTCTCTCCAAAATAATCTGGTAGCCATCACCTGGAAGTCAATATGAAGTCAAAGTGTACTTGGAATCTTTTCACTCCTCTGATTAGATCTTCGGCTCCAATGTCCCAAATGGAAATACTGGGAGCCTCAATTTATCCTCGTTTCTTGCCTTCTGAGAAGACCTAACACACCCCAGGGGTATTTTCACTTTCTCTCTAGCCTGGAAGTCATCTGGCAGCAAAGGACTAGACGAATGAGGAGCACAATGTGAGCACTTTGAAACTGTATCCACATATCAAGCCAACAGCAATTGGTTGCCTTGAAAGACTGATCTTACCTTTTCTTCCAAGTGATTATTATTTAATAATCTATTGATCTGTTTGGAAGAATCCTGGACTGTTCTAAATTTTAGCAACTTCTCAGGTTGCCAAGGAAATTCCATCTTCTGGATCTGTTTCTTGCTTTCCTCGTATTTGTGATAGGGTATCTCCTCCTTTTTCGCATCTCATGTCATCTCAACAGAATGGCAATAGTGAAACGGTCCCCACCATGAGTGTGCTGGATGGTCAGCATGCTCTTTCAGCGAAGTGTAAGGGAACAAGACCTGGGTTTCATATCTTAGCTCTGAGATATATAAGCTGTGTGAGCTTCAGTAAAGTACTAACCTTCTTAAAGCCCTATTTCTCCTTGTCTGTAAGAAACATATAATTATTGCTAAGAAATTAATATTCAATGTAAAGTCTACAAGGAAGCCTGCTCAATAAGTGAGTTCTCTTTGTTGTTTTTTCTTTTTCTCCCTAAACTTATATAATTTAAATAATTTCAAGGCTAGCATATGAAACAGCATAACAAAAGCACAGATGTCAAGGAAGCGATCTAAAAGTGTCACAAGACTAAATTTCTAAGGGTAGAACTTTTTAAAACTATACACTTCTGAAGAAAGTAATTCCCTTTCCTTTATTGAATCTAAGATTCTCAGAAAGAACAACTAACCACTAGAAAGGTGGCCTCTAGTCATGGCCTATCCCTGATTACTGACTCAAAACTCTCAATGTTGATAAGTGAGTCTTCTCTCTATGTAAGGAATTACTGATTCTAATGGAAGCGTTTAACAATCATCATTTGAATTTCATTCCATTCATCTTCTCTCACTGCCATGGAGTTGATTCTGACATCCTAACACCAGCTAAGTGGTGGGCTGCGGACCCGAAGGTTAGTTGTTCAACCCACCAGCTGCTGTGAAGGAACCAGATGAAACTATCAGCTCCTGTCGAGAGTCACAGCCTGGGAACCCTCTGTAGGGTGGCCAGGCATCCAAACGCACTCCGTGGCAGTGGTTTTTGTTGGTTGGGTGGTTGGTTGGTTTATGCAAGTGAATGATATTAACATAGAGGATAGCGTTGAAAGAGTCTACAATCCAAAGGTTGGGACCTTTATAAACATATGTGTCCTCTGGCATTTGATCAGTTATGAGCTGAGATATTTTCACTATTGAATCTCAAGCCAGCCCTTTGCTCTGGATACTTGTGGGGCTGTGTTTATGTGCCACATACAGCTAATCAAGGCACATGCAACAGTGAGGGCAGGAAGCAATTGCGAGCGGTAATGGCCCACAGCATTATCACCTAACATGCCTTTAATGTGTATGTAGTTGGATTACTTGTAATACTGAATACAATGAAGAAATCTATTTCTCTAGGTCCTAAAGCAGCGACCATGTATTGAGTTTAAAGTAAAACTGCAGTTTCCAGGTGTTAAAAAAGCTACTTCTTTCCAAAATCATTTGCGTAGTCCACTAGAATTTAGTTCACCTGTACGTTAGTGGGATCATATGAAATTTAATAAGGTGCGCTGGTGGCACAGTGCTTAAATGCTTGGCCGTTAATCAAAAAGTCAGCAGTTTGAACACACAAGTGTCATCGTGAGAGAAAAATGTTCCCATGTCCTTTCTCAAAGATTACAGTCTTGAAAACGCTATGGGGTAGTTCGATTCTCTCTTATAGGGTTTGTTATAAGTAAAAATTGAATTGATGGTACCAAGTTTGGTTTTCTTCAGATTCTATGAAACTTGAACTTCTGGCCCCTCTGTGGAGAGGTACACCCACTGAAGAAACTTCTTTTTCTGAATTACCAGCTTCCCTCAAATCAAAGTGTGGTTTGGAAGGAAGCACAAGAATATCATTTCTAGATGCACCAATGGGCGGTTCCTCGTGTCAACATTAGTGGCAACAGACAGAACATGCGGATTTTCATGGGTCATAAAAAGCAATAAAAGTATCAGAGCAATGAACACGGTTTCCTTAGTTCAGCTTTTATTTGTCAAACTTTGAAAATGTCACTTCATACTCTCAGATTTAGTTTATTTTTTCCAGCTAAATCTAGAGACCTGTTAGATTGAGTTTCTCAGTTTTGTTTTTTGTTTGCTTGGTTTTTTACTAAAAATAGTAAAGATAGCATCTAAACAATGTAGGTGGCATATTGATACAGTGACTACAATCGGAACAGAAGACTTGATCTTCGTGGTAGCCATGTCAGATGATCGCTCTCATTTTTCCTGCCATTTTCCTTGAAAACGAAGCTGTCTGCATAAGAATGCGGGACTCATCAGATTGTTCATCTGAAAGAAGCCTGCCCTGTTCTGCAAAGCTACCACTTGTCACTGACATGGAAGAAAGGGGAGGTGGAGTGGAGAGAGAGACAGGAGGAAGAGAAGGAAGGAAAGAAGAGAAGGAAGAAAAAAGGCTGATTTAATTTTGTTTGTATTCCACTAGGTTTACCAGTGTCAGGACTGACAAGTCCTGAGCAAGACTGAGCTCAATCCTCCTTTTAAATGGTTGGGCTTGTATTGACGAAGTAAATGCTCAGCAATCAATTTTTGAATATAGATGGATTTCTGGTGCTGGGTTCAGCAGAACTAGTAAGAGAAATGTTAAAGTGTGATCGGCTACACCGATCAGCACTTCTTTATTCAATAGCTAAAGAATGATGAAATTTCTGCTATCCCTTGATTTGAAAGAATGATTCAAATTATCAATGCAGAAATATAACTCCAATTTTACCTAAATGCTAATATTTTGTCTACAAGGTAATTCCAAAGTGGTGGTATTAATGGGCTTTCTATTTTCTAATCTGATCAAGACATGCTTTTTGGATCTCTCCAGAGATCCTGTAACATTTCATACCTGCTTCATCATCACTCATCAATATTCATAGACACAACTATAATTTTCAAGACACCATACACAGCCTTGTTGGCAATGCAGGGAAAAAACCAGCCCCTTTAGGGGCAGTGTTATAATGGAAGCAATGTGCACCCGTAAGTACTCTTCTCCTTTCCTGCTCCATCTCCATGACCAGCCCCCCTTCTCCAGGCCCCATGTCTTTCTGTTGCTCTGAACCTGCTATAATTCTAATGCATTCTTTTCTATTCCCAAAGCATCTTGCTACAAAGCTAAAGCGATTGTAATAATCTAATTTGTATGCCTGTGTTAATGGTTTATAAGAGTTTAATGTGTTCACCCTCTCAGGCAACATGCTTACATGCTTGAATATCTGTGTTCCTGCTTTCAGGACTGTAATCTAAAGGAGAACCTTAACATTCTCAAGACGATAGTTGCTGGTTTTTAACAGAGCTCTGGGCCAAATTACAAACAATTTCATATCCAGCCAGGTGCAGGAAGAGCAACCTCATTCCACTTCTTTTTTCCTCAAATATGGAAAATCAATAACTGGCTTAACAAAATGATTCTGCAAGGGTGAGTGTATACGGAGCAGACACCGTTGTTCAAATGGCAGCCTCTGGATAAGCACAGGTCCTGGTCGAAGTCGAGATGTATTTGTCACTTGGACAGTGCTACCTACCATCCATGTAAGTGCTTGCCAGTCATTATCTCGGATGAAAGGGGCATGCATCTTGGTTTAAACATGGAAAAACACCGTCAGCAGGTACCAATTCCAAGGGAAGAGGGGAGAGGAGGAACCAGAGGGACATGTACTCTCCCCATGCTTTGAACCAGGGCCTGGGGGTGCCCATGATTCACAAGTCAGTTGCTCACCTAAAGTGTAGAGGGTGGTGTCCATGCAGAGGTTTCTCTGAAGAAATGGTTAACAATCTCCCCACCCCGCACTCCCCTCAAATCAGTCATTGAGAATCCTATGAGCTCAGTTCTCCTCTGAAACATCTGGAGTCCCCGTGCAGTGGAATCCATTAGAAAGCAGCGAGCAAGAGCTAAGAACGAATTCATCTGCAGGCATCTACTGACCTCTGTCCTAACCCTTCCCCATGTTTCCAACTTCCTAGGACCGTTCCCTGTCCCTTTCTGCCTAAAGAGCGGCCTGAGAAGAGGGTACATTTGAGAGATGGTTTCTGGAAATATACTCTTTTTCTTTTCCACACAGAGTTTTGGGCCTAAATAATAAAGTATTTGCAAGCATAAATGTTTTCCAAAGAAAGAAACAATGTGCAAGGACGGGAAGCGTTCCTCTTCGCTAAGTGGCCCAGCTTCCAAAATCCATTGCACAGAACTGTTTGGTCACAGAGTTTTGTTCAGAAGAAACTGTTTTGTTGCTATTTGTTCCTTTCCAAGTAACTGTGGAACCATCTGGCATGCAGTAAACAGACTCATGCATTAAGTGACTGAGCACAGGAAACCTAACAGTTAGCCATTAATTTTATCCCTGAATAATGCGGGGGAAATAATAATCAATGGGACAAAAATGGAGAGCTGTGGAAGAGAACTTGGAAAACACTGCACAATTACAGACATGGAGGTTCCTATGCGTTCCCTTCGACCAGAGAGCAAATCAATATCAGATTGTCTTGGAGTTTATGGATCCGATTTGGTTGCACAAATGGCAGCCCACTGATCATAAATTCCACACAGTCTTCCCTTAATGACCTTAATGAGTTGCCATTGTTTTACTGTGCTATCATTCAAAGCAAGCCCATCTGGCATTCATAAATACACACACAGGAGGGTGGACATCGACAGTTACAAATGCCGCTGAAGACTACCTTCCGTTCAAGTGCTATAAAGAGATTCGATGACAAACACTTTCTCCCTCCATGAGTTTCCATGATTCTTTTGATGGATGAAAAAAAAAATAGTGAAATAAGCTCAGATAGCTAATATTCAGAACTAGTTAAGTAAATCATGTTGTTGGTGTTCTTTACATGGCAGATAATTATGTTAAGCTATCTTATTTAAATGCAAATGTTATACAAATATTTAAGTGACAAATGCAGGCTAAAAACTGCATGTGCCCCTATCTCTGTCATCTAATGGAGCTGCAAAGACCTATTAGCAAGTGACTTCCACTCCCTTGGTCTCAGTTTCTTCTCTTTTATGATACGACATGTGTCTCTGATTGCATTCCTCCGGAGCACACAGTGATCAAGAATGTGTGTACAACTAGTTTATCGGGGTAATGACCTGGGAAACAGAGTGAAGCATAAGGACGTGAGTTAAAGAAAAGAAAAAGTGACTTACTCACTCTCTCACTCTCTCTCATTCACTGACTCACTCACTCACTCTCTCACTCACTCTCATTCACTGACTCACTCTCTCACTCTCTCACTCACTCTCATTCACTGACTCACTCTCATCCACTGACTCACTCACTCACTCACTCTCACTCACTCACTCTCATTCACTTACTCTCACTCACTCACTCTGTCACTCACCCTCATTCACTGACTCACTCACTCATTATCTCACTCACTCACTCACTCTCATTCACTGACTCACTCTCTCACTCACTCACTCACTCTCACTCACTCTCATTCACTGACTCACTCTCTCACT
>NW_022103906.1:37496722-37500853 GCF_000313985.2 Echinops telfairi
ATTCACTGACTCACTCTCTCACTCACTCACTCACTCTCATTCACTGACTCACTCTCTCACTCACTCACTCTCTCACTCACTCACTCTCTCACTCACTCACTCTCTCACTCAAAAGAAAAAAAAGGAGAAAAAATAAAAAGAAAGAAAAGAAAAAGCAAACACAGCAGCCCAGTGAATGACTCAACCTTGTGGGTGACCGGAGCACAATGTGAGCTACGCGTCTGCCGCATCTCAATGTTGTCCACCAATTCAGTTATTCATCAGCTCCCATTCTCTCTTCCTTATTGGCCACTTCCAGGACACACTAGACCTAATCTGTGCTGTCCAAGCATATATGACAGCCCAAGTGCATGGCAGGCAGTTTCAGGAACCATGAGAGCAAAGGAGACCTGACTGCAGGGTGGGCCAAGGCAATGTAGTGGAGGCTAGACGGAGCTCCAGTTCGATGACGTCTAACACACCTCCAGCCTTACAAGCTCACTGATGGGGCAGGATGATACTAAGTGATCTTGCAGTACGTTCGTTGGAATTCTCTACAATAAGATTTAGAAGGCAGAAAATAAGAAAATTCTGGGAATATGGTAAAACGTTGTTTTGCTTGGGTTCTCCAGAAGCTGACCCTAAGTCAAGAATTCAATGGAAAGATTTTGCTGTTGTTGTTGGGAACGTTATCCCAAGAGAAGTTACAGACATGGAAAAGTGATCAAAGTAAAGCAGAAATCCACTAAAGTATCTGTAATTATGTCTGTCACCACAGTTAGAAACTAGCCCTCGATCCCCTTGGGAAATTCTGGAAAACAATATGCTAGCTGTACCTCACAGATAATCTTTCTAAGATTCCAAGTGATTGACGTACTGATTCACCCACTCCCATTATCATTTGTTGAAAATTAGCTATGAGGACATTATTTCCACAGTGTTTTGGGGCCACCCGATAGGTGTTGAGAATTGGTTTGGATGATCTGAGAACATCCTCACGAAAAGAGTTGTGGGTTCTTGGCATGGAAGTCAACCGTTTTGGAAGGAAATGATGAGAACAGGGGGTTCTCATAACAGAGGTAGTTGATCACTTAAGTCCTACGGTATACATGCGACCCTGGGTAATGCAAACTCTTGAGCACTTGCCTACTAAAAATATGATTGGTGGTTCAAACTCACCCAGAAGTACATTGGGAGACAGCCATATACATATAGAGCATTGTTGCACTCCAAAACATGAGGTGGCATCAACTCAACAGCAAATAGTTTGTTTTAAATGATATACAGGAAAGCACAGCAGGGTTTCAGGATGTCTTGTGCACACAACCTCTAGGGAGGCCAGTGGAAAAATAAAAAACCTGGACACTTCAAAAACCAATGGGAGCCTACTGACTCTATTAAGACCTTCCCAAGAGGCTCACATGCATGTGCAAACCCAAACATAAAAGATGGAGAAGAACGGATGCATCTGAATTGTGGTGTTGGTGAAAAATATGGAATGTACTGTGGGCTGTAAGAGGAAAAAAATATGTCTTAGAAATTCCTCTTAGAATTTGGAGTACTTTACTTCGGGCATGTCATCACCAAAGAGGAGTGGCTAGAAAATCACATCATGTGTGGTCAAAAGGGAGTGAAAACCCGAGGAACCTCCAGGGACCTGGACCAGCCCAATCACTATAACCAGAGTCCCAAGCACACCGTGATTGTAAAAGGTGTGCGGGACCAGACAGCTCACCATTCTGTTTGACGCGGGCTCCCTAAGCTGAAGCCAACTTAATAGCAACTAACAAAAAGAAAAACCACCACGGCCTAGTTTCTTTCTTTTCTTCAAACTTACCTTTATCACCCATTTATACTTTCTCAACTCACTGCCATTGAGTCAATCCTGACTCATAGAGACCCTATAATTTATTGTACCCTTTTTATGTCCGCACACAGTCATTACCAGTTTTCCTCAATATGCAGTAAGTTTCATCGGAACACAAACTCTCTTTGTATTCCATTCTCAGTATCTGTGGGGTACCAGCCCCCATAATCAAACGGGTCCATAGGGTGGTGGTGCAATCAAGGGACAAAATTAAAGAGACACCAGACAAGACAGACATGCAAATGCTCATCTCCGGGATAGCTGTCATGAATTCAGGAGCCAGGTCTGCACAGAAAGTAGATTTCCAACCAAGGCTAGGGGGTGGGGGTGGGGGTGCAGGGGGCATGCAAGCCCCACCTATGTAA
The DNA here is from genome assembly GCF_000313985.2 of Echinops telfairi. Classification (NCBI taxonomy): domain Eukaryota; kingdom Metazoa; phylum Chordata; class Mammalia; order Afrosoricida; family Tenrecidae; genus Echinops; species Echinops telfairi. The sequence continues at coordinate 37,498,934 of NW_022103906.1, forward strand.
CAAAGTGGGCTGTCCCTGAGTCTGTTGGAGGAGGAACCTCACACCAGGGCCTGGGTCAGGTGAGGAAGTGGCTGTCCTCAGAGCCTAGAGAGCAATAGCCCATGTCTACTCCTATAGTGAACGCTGTGGCTACACAGCAATCAGCCATGTGCTGGCACGAGGTAGCTTTAAGGTAGCACTTTTATGGGAGGATATAGTGGGAAAATATTAATTATGAGACTGTGATTGGGACTCACTTCCAACTCACAAGGGTAAAGGCCTCCCCCGAGCCTAGAAACCCAGCCTACCAGGCTTCTTAATATATGAGACAAAAGGATTCATCTGTATACCTTCCCGTTCTGGCTCCCCACAAGTATCTAGCAAGTGGTGATATTCCACAAATATAAAGGTGCTTAAAGGTGTATGGAAATGATGGAGTAACAGGAAAATATAATTTTCCAAAATATTTTACGCCCCTGTATACTTGATGGCTTGGATAGACTTTAAAATGTATGTGAGGAAACAACTGAAGAAAATGTTTCTTCAAAATGGCATCTATAGCTGGTGGAATGGTTTTGTTTTTCCTTTTGCTTTTGCATTTCTGTTTAGGCAAATTTGGTAAGTATAAATAAAGTAACTTTTTCAATATATATATAAATATTTATTACAGTAGTGAATATAAGGAAAAAGGCTGCTTCTTAACATCAAATTTATCCTCACTTCCATGACTAGATTTCTATAATACTGAAAGTTTCAATTGTCAGACCATTTGGCAATTTGTTATTTATGTAACAATTATTTTTATATGACTACTTAAAAAGTCATTTTTCAACAAAGAAAGTGAATTGTAAAATTTGAAAGATGACCTCAGTGACCTTTCTGGATCGCACTACTTTCCAGCCTCTCAAAATGTTCTGTACCTCCTTCCTTCTAGAGCTCTCTCGACAACAGGCACCAGGCTTGCCTGACGTAATTCAGAAACCAAAGGGCACTTTTGTGTAGGAGCAAGCTTAAGAATGACTTTCTTTGAACTGTGATGATCCGTCTTCATTTCACTATGCCAGTAAAACTGTCAATTTAATGCCTCATGTTTTAGAGAAATCTAGGTTTCAATCAGCACATTATTAAAAAGTAATGATCAAATTTAGGGTGGGATACTCTCATTTTAATCAAAGACTTCCACCGAAGAAAGGTCAATGAACTCTATAGAGTCAATCATTCCTAAGCCGCCTTTGGTTTTCATTAAAATATTTATGAATGATAAAATTATTTTGACAAGGCAAAGTTCAATATGGAGGCCATTTCTGACAACATAACATGCTTTTAAAAAAAAAACCCTAGGTACAATTAAAATAAGGGAAAAGCTAAGTCAAAGAAAATGAGCAATTTCATTCTAACCTCTCCAAGAAACAGCAGTCATTTAATGTGACCTTCCATACGATCATATACGCAGCAAACTTACGGGACTAGACTAGGAGAAACAGGCAAGACTAAAATATGTTATGAGGTGCCATCAAACCAGTTCCAACCTATAGAGTGGCTTCTGCACAACAGGACAAAACACTGCCTGGCCCTGAGCCATCTCACAATTGTTCCTATTCCCGAGCCATTGTGGCAGCCTCTGTGGCAGTCCGTCTCCCAGAAGGATTTCCTCATTTTGCTGCCCCTCCGTTTTACCAGGCATTAGTCTTCTCCAGTGACTGATCTATCCTGTCAAAGTGTTCAAAGAACTGTATGTGAGACAAAGTCTTTCCAACCTTGCCTGTAAGGAGCACTTTGGTGGTACTTCTTCAAGACACATGTGTTTGTCTTTAGCGGTCCATAGAACTTTCAAGAGTCTTTGCCAACAACACAATTCAAATGCATCTATCTTCTTCGGTCTACTTTACTCAATCAGAATTCTGGTTCTAGACATGAAAAGTTTGATCAACATTTTTTTTT
>NW_022103906.1:37501648-37503014 GCF_000313985.2 Echinops telfairi
TGTGTTGTAATATATAAAGCTGTGCCAACAGAAGGCTGTGTAACACTTTATTTGTAATATTAAAGAAACTTTTATAGTGCTAACATTACTCATATGTCAGTTAGTGTTATTCAAGTGGCTTTAGAATATGTGAAATAATATAATTTCTTTGAGATTTTTGAGGAAAATGCTTGTTGTCTTTTTTAGAACTCTGCATAAGGAATAATTATTTTCTACATATGGCACAGGATTTTCAACTATTAGATACGATTCAAGTACCCACTGATTTCAAATTAGTGGAGCTAGCGTTTATTAGAACAGTTATTACAATTTCAAGATGATTTATTTCTGGAATAACAAAGCTGAAACTCCATCAAGATAATGACTAATACGTATACATTAATTTGTTGAATCTGTTAAAAACCAGTTTGGAAATGTGAGTACCTGCAAAACCAATGATTTTATTCATTTAGTTTGCCAACCCAGAATGGACTCTACCGACATTTCCTGATCTTGATCATTTCCTCCTCCCAAGTACCTCCAGTGTGTTGTAGATTCTCATCTGCAATCCTCTCAGATGTACCCCATCCTGCTCATTTCAACCACAGCACACTAGTGCAGTCTCCTCTCCGTCCTGCGGATCACCCCACCTCCTTCACACTCATCTATATGTCCTCCTGAATGTAGTTCTGATCTTCTTATTTCTCTGTTCAGAAATCTTCAGTGGTCCCTAGCCCTGCGGTATAACATTCAAATTCCTGAACAGTAAGTTAACAGGAGGGAGAGCAAAAGAAGGGGAAGGCCCTCAAGGGGATGGATTGACACAGTAGCTGCAATCAAGGGCCCTGAGCAGGAACACTTGTAAGAATGGTGCTGGCCCCAGCAGGGTTTCCTGCACGAGGTCGCTATGAGTCGGAACCCACTCAATGGCACGTAAGAACAACAAGTGAACATAAGCTGAGTAGCATATTCATACAGCATATTGGAAAGATTTTTTAAATTGCACTTGTTCCTGCAATTTTTTTTTTTGCCTTAATGTTCTCAGCTATTGAAAGGAAGTACCTACAGTACCTGTATTTCAAAATAATTGGGTATATCAGTTAAGAATATGAAAGGGGAAATGCTCTGGAAAATGTAAAACTCTAAACAACATGCAAGTTGTCATGGTAATTATTTCTTTGCTTCATTGCTCAGCAGAGTTCAGGTAGAACTTGGTTTTGCAGGGTCTCATCTATAGCATGAGGTGAGACATTTCCTTTCATTGGCCCTTAATTTTTGTTCTGCCAATGAGGTAAATAAAATAAAGTCAGACACATTTAGCTCCTTGCTGTGAAAGCCATTATTATTCTTTTGTATAATTATTGTGCTTACAGATTTTGTAATTCTT
>NW_022103906.1:37503973-37522084 GCF_000313985.2 Echinops telfairi
CCCGAGCAGACAGCCTCATCTTTCTCTTGCAAAGCTACTGGTGGTTTTAAGCCTCTAGCATTCCTTACCTGGCACTGCTACCAGGTCTCCTTTCTGTAAATTAGGATGAGCCGATTCCAGGTGTGCATCAAGATTCAGATTAGCTCATGCATATCTAATACTTAAGGAAAGGGAAACACTTACTCCCTTCCATTCGCCATGCAGAACTGTGTGACAGATAATAAAGCCCAAAGCATCCATGTGATATATGCCTACTCGAATGTTCGAGTCTGTGGTTGCTGCAGAAACTTTGTGACATCAAGACACAAAGTGATTACAAAACATGATTCATGTTAAGAGCCTTGGCAGAGGGATGAAATGTAATTTTCAAAAAAGAGGAGGGAGGGAGGGCAGTCTTTGTATTTCAAAAATATCTTAGTAAGTCCATTTTAAGCACATATTATTCATTTTGACATGCCTTTGCATTTTGATGATGCATTAATTACCAGTAAGGAAAAGTATGTTTCCTTCCCTCCAAGATACCAAAAGTATTCTTGTTTATTACTCGCCAGAATGACACTGGGCACAAAGGAAGCTAACATCAGTGAACAAAGGCAGAAAAAGGTAAGCCCACTGAGTTGCATTATGAAACATAATCTACATCACAACAGGAATACATTAAGTTAGAAGGAAATTCGCAAGGTTTTGTTAACGGAATGATGAATAGTTACAAAGGTTTACCATATCAAAAAGTTCTAATTGTGTTCATTAATTCTCAACCCAATACTACTGTGGGAAAGCCAAATGTGAACAAAGCAAGAATCTGCCTCATAGTTTGAGCAAGGTGCACAAATGCTTGCTGTCCCCTACCTTCCCTGCAGAACATCCCATCCGAACTACTCAGGTAACATAATAAACTCGGCCACTGCTGAAGATGATGGGGGGAAGTTTTGATTTAAAATGGAACTTGTAAGGCTTGTGTGGGGAGAGGCTGTGAACAATACAAGTGACCATCTGGGTCACGATAAACTTATAGAAAATCACAAGTAATTTAATTGGGTCATTTCCACCCTGTGGTATAGATTTAAATCTGCCTTACCCCAAATTGGGACAAAATTCAGATTCTCAAAAAATTGAATTCCAGTGGAAAGACTAAATTAGTCAAATTGGTCATTTGGAAATATGCAGAGGAAATGTCCTGACGAGTGACTGACAGCTTGCCTTCTCAAACTGGTGGTTCGGGCAATATCAGACTCAATATTGATGTCTGTGTTCCGGGGGAAATAAGTTGCTCCGTTGCAATTTTTCATTTTTAATAATATTAGTTCAAATGTCTCCAGTGCCTTTTATTCCATTAGCTCAAAGCACTTTTCAATTCGCTAATGAATTACACTTCCTGACATTCCAGAAAGGCAGAAAGCTTCCCATCCATTTTCATAGCAAAATGCTTCACTGCTAACAGCAACAGCCATTAGAGAGTATCCACAAGTTTTAGAAAATATTTTAGCCTTCCCTCACTTCTCATTCCGTCTCCTGCTTCATGGGTAAATCTGAGGCATTCAGAGGTTTAATAATATTACCCACCAAAAGGCGAGTTCAGACACTCCGTCCTCACTGTTATTTTCCTATCATAAATTGTCCACAGGAACTTGATCCCCCCGGAGTTCTCCAACTTTTAGTGGGAGGACAAGGAGCCCTGGAGAAATGCCCTAGCTCCATTCTGTCACCACTAGACATCGCCGTTATCCTTTCCATAGTCATGAGCTGGACACATCAAGCACTGAGGAGAACAGGTAAGGTGACAAAAGTTATTTCCCAAAACGGAGTGAATCATTGATAACGTCATCCATTATACTGTGAGAGAGAAAGCAATTGCCCAAGAGAGCTACGCTAATTTAAGTCCATTTAAATTCCAAGTCACTTCTTGATCGAAATCTATTCTGAGTGAGTCCTTTTGGGTTTATAAACAAACAAATGAGATGAGATGAGAGTAACTGAATGGGTCCATTTGTTCTCACTTTAAGCAAAAGAATCTGATAAATTCTAAGATTGTCACTTCAGGAATGTTTGGTTTTAAAGCTTTTCACCCAGAGTAGAGGATGACTTTCATATGGTCTATGCTTGCTGTGCTGTATATGTAAAACACATACAATTACCATTATGCCCTCACCTGGAATTTACCTCCTACAATTACTTCCTTTAAACTTTGCTTGCATGTTTCCATTGCTGGCACATTAGACATGGTTGTACTAACATACATGCTGATGTTGTTGCAGGTGCCATCTGGCTATGAGTCGGTTTGGACTCCTCGTGACCTCATGTCAAACTCCTCCCTTTTCTCCTTCTGTCTTAGCCCACTGTGCAGCCAATGTGCCAGTCATCGTACTGAGGGCCTTCCTCATTTCCCCTGCTCCTCTTCTCCAGGGATGGGTGTCTCCTGAGGACATATCCGAAATACACGAGACAAAGCTCACCAGCCTTGCCTCTAAGGAGCATTCTGGTAGTACTTCTAATCTTCCAGGACATATGTGTTTGTCCTGTTGGCAGGCCATGATCCTTCCATATTCTCCACCAACACCATGCATTCGTTGTTCTGTGGCCTTTCTTATTCAGTCCCCGGCTGTCACATGCAGATGAGGTGTCTGAAAACACCATGGCCTGAGAGTAAAACCCTTGCGTGTGAACACTTTAAGAGGGAGGTCTCGTGCAGCAGATTTACCCAATGCAAGGCTTCTTCCCTGTGCACCTTGTGTCACACTGAGATGTGGGAAACCCTTGAGAGCGTTAATCTTCTCTGCATTGATCATGATGCTACACGTGTGCTTCTTTCCATCGAGGCCAAAAAGAGTTGGAAAGGCCATTATTAATCAAATGATGTTTCCCTAAGCATAGGAGCTCCACGAGAAAGAACGGGATGCAGGAGCACTTTATATTACTCTCAGAGGTATGACAGTCTGCTCTGTATGAAGTGGAGTTGAAGAGACAAGGTGAGCAAGAGGACCCGACCGAGGACAAGAATCTTGACTCGGAACTGGGTACAGAAGGAATGCGTTACACAATTGTCAATGATCAGGTTTCACCATAGTCAAATGGTAGTTCAAATAAACTCTGTGAAAAATCGAGGTCCGTTCTTAGCTGCCTAATGCTCCCATGACAACAACAAAGACCACAAGTGGGTGCTTTTAAATTTCTTCTGTCACATTTCCGGGGACTAAAATTCCAAATTGGATTCTCCATATGTAGCCCTCTCTCCTGGTTTTTTGTGTTCATCAGCCCTGTCAGGCACCCTGGGGGCCAATGATTGTGAGATGGGCTGAAAATTGCCAAGTCTGCAGTTCAAAACCAGTCGCCACTCCTTGGGAGAAAGACAGAGCTCTCCACTCCTATGAATAGCTCCAGTTTCGGAAACCCACGGGGGCAGTTCCCCCTGCCCAATTGGGTCAGTATGAGTTGGCCTCACTTCAATAGCAGTGAGTTGTTGTTGTTTGTTTAACAAGGCCTGGTGGCACTGTGGATTAGGCATCGGACTGTTCACCACCAGGTCAGCATTCCAAACTTACATGCCATTCCTGATGAGAAAGGTTAACCTATCTGCTTCCATAAAGGTGTACAATCATTGGCATTCTTCTGCTTTAGATGGGTCCTCACATGACATCTGTAGTCCTCTTATGTATTAATTCATTTGTATTCTGGTTTTTGTTTTTGTTTTCATAAAGGCATCATCGAGTAGTGATTAGCTTTAGGGCCCATCCTGCTCCCCATATGGATGCCTTAACATAACAAGAGAATGTCCCGATTTCCAAAGAGGTCATTATTACAAGTTCAGAGGGTATGATATACTCCTATCTTTTTAGGAAGTCACAAATGAGTCTCTAATTCTCTATCTCTTGGACCCTCCCCCATTCAGATTTTCTAACATGCAAGATATATTCATCCTTCCACAGGTACCATAAATACTCTTGTACAAATAAACAAACTGCATACTGTCCAGATGTATGAGGTACTGAAGGTTTATTGTGCCAACTTGGCTGATAAACACTTGGGATTAATTGAAGGGCAGAGAGATAAATGGCTCAGTGAGCCTTGCCTTTCTTGATCTCGGGTCTCTTGCTCTTTGATGATCAGACCAGTGTGCGGCTGCCTTAGCTTGTACTCTACCTCAATTTGCAAGCTACACTACCTGTGGGACACCTAAATCATGGACTGTGTAGCTGTAGTTTGAGATTCTTTCAAGACCTGCTTCGCCACACCATTGGAATTTACATCTCTTGAGCTGGGGGCGGGCGGTCCCTGTCATCTGGCTGACTGTTGGTGACCTGCCTTGCTGTTTGCTGCCTATGCCCGGATAGCCTGAATTGCTCTACAGAGGACTACCCAGCAGCCTTTAAGACTTGAAGGACTGCCGGTGTATTAGCTGTCTCATGGAAGTGAGTTGCACTAAGCCATTTGTACTGCTCTATAGATTGATTGTTTATTTCTTATATTATATATGTCTCTGTAAATCCATATAACATCATAGGTATCCTGGTTTTGGTTCTCTAGAGAACCCTGCCTAACATAATGTATACAGTAGTAGTGTTCTAATCTAATACAGATTAGAATGCAGGAGAGAAAAATAAATGCATTTCCTAAAGCTTCCACCTAAACCTGTAGTTACTCTCCATTAACACCAGATGGCCTTCCACAGCCAAGTTCACTCTGCTTTATTCTCCACCTCAAATAAAAGTGACAAATACTCAGAATGCTGAAAACAAGCACTTAAAATGCACTAAATACAAATTGTGTTGCAAGCATTTGGGGAGGTTATATTATACAAATGTAAAGCGGAGACCCCCTTTCCAAATGTTTTTTATCTTTTTATCCAAATGAACTGATATTCGTAATCCTATTATATCTTTGGTATTCTTGATAATTTCCTTTGGTAACACATAAATGGAATTTAGTATGAGGGGACCTTCAAAAACTTCCTGGAAACTTTTCATTATCTTGTAATCCCATTTTGCCCCAAAACTTTCATATTTCTACTATACAATCAGAGATCAATGAGCTATATTAAAAATTAAGTCCTTAGCTAGAAGAAGAATTGAGTGGAAAAGGCCAAGAAATCGGGAGAAGAGGAATCACTTGGATCTTAGAGACTTAAGTAGAAATTGGCTAAAATGTAAAATATTAAAGTGGATAATAATATCATTTCCTGCCTTCCCTTTAAAATTATCTTTCAAAAAAAAAAGATCAATCTCAAGCCTCAAGCAAAGCATGTTAAGATCCCAGAATAAAATATGCCTTGTACTTTTGATTCTTATATCCCCTCCCTTTGCTTTTCAGTCTTTAGATGTTGCAGACTCTAGAATGCAGTTGGCCCTTGAACAACACTGGTTTGAAGTGCACAGGCCCACTTATATGTAGATTTTCCCACCCTGCTACTACTGCTGTGAGGGCAAATGTTTCGAGTATCTGATTAAATCGTCTCTGAGACATCAATCATGTCTATGGGAGCAGTTAGCGTCTCTTGGAGTTTCAAGTGCATACTCACCACTTGAGCTCACTGCATTAGCAACTGAGAAAACCAAAAAGCCATGTATAAATTGGCCTGTGCTGGTCAGATCCATGTTATTCAAAGGTCATTGGTAAGGTATGTGATAATCCACCACCCAAGGGTCACCACCCCTAGTCCTGACATTGTTCAAAGGGTACATTCAAGAAGCCCTGGGGCACAACCATTAGGCACACAGTTGCTAGCTGAAAGTTTTGGGCCATTTGAAAATGCCCAATAACTCAGTCGGAAGAAAGACCTAGAAATGCTCTTCCACAAAGTTTACAGCTTGAGGAACTGAATGGCGTTCCACTCTCTAACACAGGCTCACCGTGAGTCAGAACTGACCCAAACGCACTGGAAAGTGTGCACTGGGAATGCTTTGTCAAATTTCTGTGCTCACAGGCGACTGACACTTTCCTCTTGATACAACACTGAGACTCAACGTGAACAATTGGAACATAGTGAGCCAGAAACTCAATGGGTTTTCCCTGAAAAGTTCCTCGTTGTACTACTGAGGAAGGAAACCACATCCTCCAGTGACCCACTTGACATTATGAGTCTTTGGACAAGACATGTGTTAGGTTTCCCCAGTACACTTCCCATGGCTACATCAAGCCATTAAAATAATGTCATGAAAATACAAAGCAAATAAATAAATGATGTCACAAACAGCTTTCTGTCACTAGCAACTATTATGACTTTTAGCATGGGTGATGTGTTTTACTTTGAAGATGAGTGCGCTGCTCAAGGGGAAAATAAATAGATGATGGATAGATACACAGAGACAGAGATATCTCTATACATATAGTTAAAAAGAGAGAAAATGTGTTAGATTTAGTCTGTGCTCTATATAGGCATTTTGTTTCTTTCCAAAAACTGGCTTTCAGCTTGGAAAAAAACTTTCCAATTTCTCATTTCATCTGCTGAGCACAGAGCCAAACATGCCGTAGACTACTCAGCCACATGCTTCTGAACGGAGGGAACTGCATCTTTACTATATCCGTCTCTTACACAAGGCTCAGGACAATGGTCCACACTAATCGGTGAATCTACGTGAATGATTACATTTCCATGTGTTAAATAAATCTTGCCTTCTTTTTACATTTAATCAAGACACTTTTTTATCTAGCCCCCCCCATTTCCTTTCTTTCTTTCTAAAAATTATTTAGAAGCAGCAATGCATGATGTGTGCCAAAAATTCACAAGTTCATAGACACAAGAGTCATTACTCACCTTTTAGGGGCTTTAGATTCTAGTCTGACATTAGAGCCCCATGGTCAAAATTAAGCTTTGGAAAAAGTATGTAGGTCCTGCAATACTCTGAATTTCCAAAAGAAAAAGAGTGATGTTGGCCCTCACCCCATAAATGAAAATTAATTCAAAGTGGATCAACAACTTAAATATAAGAGTAAGAACCCTAAAAAATCTTAGAAGAAAACAGGGTAAAATATTCAAGATCTTATCTACCCCCCTCCCTGCCCCAATGGATTCTTAAACATGCACAAAAAGCCAGAGCAGCAAAAGACAAAACAGGTAAATTGAACTTCATCAAAGTTGAAAGCATGGTACGTGAAAGGACAGTATTAAGAAATGGAAAGGACAGTCCACTGAATGAGAGAAAATATTGGTGACCACACATCGGATAGCAGTTTAGTGTTCAGAAAAAATAAAGCACTCTCAAAAGTCATCATTAAAAAGACAAACCACCCTGTGAGTTAGGAGTGCGGTGGGAAGGAGAATGACATGTACAGATGTTTTACCAAAGAAGAAACATAGGTGGCTAATAACTATGTAGAAATGTTCTCAAAAGCCTCAGTCATTGTTGTTAGGTGTCTTCAAAGTGGTTCCAACCCAGAGTGACCTATTTCCAATAGAAATAAACATTTCTGCCCCATCCTCATAATTATGCTATTTCTGTCTGTGGTTGCAGCCATTGTGTCCATCCATCTTGTTACAGGGTCGTTATCACTCTCTCTTTCTCTTTTTGTCGTGAGATAAATCTGGTGTTGTTATTGGTGCTGCTAGGTGTCTCCTTTTGGTTCCATGCAGCTAGACTAGACACTAAAATACCAGGCATTGTAAGGCTGTCAATGAACTGGAACCTTTATACATTACTTAGGGGAATTTAAAATGTGCAGCCATTGGAGAAAATACTGGAGATTCTGCAAAACTGCAACATAGAATCACCAATAACCCAACAATTAGACTCTTTCACATTGATCACAAAATAAATGATAGCCAAGCCTCAACCAGCTGCCTATGATCATTATTGCATTATTTATAATAACCTAAATGTGGAAACAAGCATCCAACAATAGGTGAATGGATAAACAAAACATGGTGCACACATAAGAATTAATAATTTTCACCCATAAAGGGAAATAAAACTCCAATGCATTCCACAGCATGGATACAACTTGAAAACATCACAAAAGAACAAGTACTATAAAATGTAAAATGGCAAATTCATCAAGACCAAAGTAGTTCAATGGCTTTGAGGGCTAGGAGTGGGTAACAGAGTTATTGTTCAACGAATAGAGGATTTCTATTTAGAGTGAAAAGTTTTGGAAATAGAGATACTGGTTTTACACATTATGAATTTAGTTAATGTCACTAAATTAGATGCATAAAAATGGTTAAATGGCAATTGATAAATTGTCTGCCTGTATTTCTTTATTAGAATCCTAAAAACAAAATCTGAGACCTAGAAAAAAAAGCTAAGAGAGAGAAATTGACCTGGAAGTTACAGACTAAAGTGGAGATAATTCTGGGGATATTTGGAGAAACTGATAAGATATAGGTGCACATTTATTTATATGTATATATAAAAGCTCAGGAAAATTCTGCCTTGACCTGCCTTGTTCATTATAATTCATGGCCCACTCTAAAGATACGTAGCTTGACAAAGGTGACCCCTCCTATGATTCTATTATGATGGAGAAGCTCAGAAGAGTGTGGACAGAGAGGAAGAAAGAGCCCAACAAGCTGCTCCTTTAACTCTACACACAAGCATAGTTGTTCCGCCTGAAGCCCCCAAGCAGAGGAGGGAGTGGAAGTGGTGATGATACATTCTCAAATACCGCCTGTGAGAAGGAGGCTGGGGTTACAATACTCTTGCTATGCGTTTCTTTAACAGAGAGGTCTTTATGTTTTTCTTAGGACCCAGGAGCCTGAATTTTAATTCTAGCTCTATGATTTACACATTCTATAATGCTGGGCATTTTAATGATCTTGTCAATTTTTATAAAGCAGGACTATTCATTCATAAATTTTTGTTGAAAATTTTGTTTGAGGTTATGCAGAGAATTTATGTGATATGATGAGCCAATGAGATTTAATACAGATTTTCATATCAAACATGTAAGATATGGTCGAGTTGGTACAGACTTATAACAACCATATGCACAGCAGAACGAAAACTCCCAGTCCTGAACTATCTTCAGAATCCTTATTATGCTTGTGTCCACTGTTGCAGCTACTGTGTAAATCCATCTCCTTCATGGTATGCATTCATTTGTGCTAACTTTCAACTTTACCAAGCATGATGTCCTTTCCTGGGGTTAAATCTCTCCTGGTAATATGTCCAAAGTACGTGAGATAAAGTTCTGCCATCCGGCGTGTTAGGTTGTCCTTCATTCAAGACAGACGTGTTTGTTCTGGCAGTCCAGGGTCCTTTAAATGTTCATCAACACCATCATTCAAATGCATCGGTTTGTCTTTGGTCTTCTTTATGGACCACCTTTCACATTCAAATGAGGAGGTTGCAAATGCCAAAGGGTTGGATCAAGTGCAACTTAGTCCTCACAATGAACCCTTTTGTCTTTCACACATTTTTCCTTCAGTTCTTTCAGCTTTGCCCAACGCAGTCCATCAGTTGATCTCTTGACTGCTGCTTTCATGAGCATGGATTGTGGATCCAAGCAAAATGGAAGCTTTGACAACTTTAATCTTTTTTCATTAATCATGACGTTGTTTATGGTTCCAGTTGTGAGAACTGTGTCTTCTTTACATTGAATTTAATCCATATTGAAGATTGCAGTCCTTCATCTTCAACAGCAAGTCCCCTTTGCTTTTTGCAAGCAAGGTTGAGTCATCTACATGTCATGTGTTGTTAATAGCCTTCCTTCCATCCTGACGCTATGTCCTCCGTAGTCTCATTTCTCTCATTGTCACCTCAGCATAAAGATTGAATACGTATAATGCAAGAATACAAACACTGATGTACAACTCTCCTGATTTAAAACCATGTAGTATTTCCTTCGTGTGTTCACAAGACTGCTTTTAGCCCATGTACAGGTTTCACATGAGCAGAGTAAACTGTACTGGAATTCCCATTCTTCTCAAGGCTATCTATAGCTCGTTTTAATTCACAAAATCAAATGCCTTTTCATAGTCAATAATACGCAAGTAAACATCTTTCTAGTTTTCTCTGCCCTCAGCCAGGATCCATCTGACAGCAGCAGTACTATGCCTTATGCCATGACTGCTTCTGAATCCAGCTTGAATAACTGGCAGCTCTCTGCAACTGTTGCTATCTTCGGCAAAAGTGTACTTGCATGTGATCTGAATGACATTGTTCAATATTTTTGCCATTGTGTTGGGTCATCTTTATTTGGAATGGGCACAAAGATCTCTGCTAGTTGGTCAGTGAGGTAGCTGTCATCTACATTTCTTGGCATAGACAAACGAGTGTTTCCAGTACTTCATCAAATTGTGGAAACGTTTTGGTTCAGATGAAGCCAATACCTGGAGTTTTGTTTTTCACGGATTCCTTCCATGCAGTTTTGCATTCTCCCTCCAGTATCACTGCTGCTGGGTTATGTGAAATGTTTGAACTCTGACCCATTCTTTCTGGTGCATTAATTCATTCGGTGCATTCCTTTCCTTGTCTCGCTCCTTCCTGCGTCATTCAATGTTTGGCCCAAGAATTCATGAATATTGAGACTCAAGCCTTGAATTTTTTCTTCAGTTCTTTCAGCGTGAGGTATGCTGAAGATGTTTTTCCTCTCTTTGCTATCTAACGCCAGGTATTTGAATACTTCGTTATAATACTTTGCTTTGTATTCTCCAGTTTTCCTTCGAAATTCACTATCCAGTCCTTTCACTTCATACTACTTTCCATTTGCTTTTGTGACTGTTCAAAAGCCAGTTTCGATCTTTCCTTTTTTTACTCCTTCCTTTCCTTTTACTGACCAGCAAAAGACACAGTATAGGACATGGTACATTGTTAAATAAATGTTGGATCTTTTCTTCTTATTATTCTAGATTAATGAGGGTACAATGTAGTCTTTCCTACATTTGTAGCCACATTATTTGTCAGGCCTGAACATCTAATATAAAAAAAATTTCTTTTGCTTATCCTAGTTCATATCTCATTTTTTAAAAACCAATAAATAAAGAAAATAATGTATCAGATAATCCAAGTCCAAACATTTTTTAAGTTCTTCACCAAAACTTATTTTGTAAAGAGCATCACAAAAGCTCATTCCTTTCCTCTCCTTCCCTTCCTGATTTCTTTTTCCTGCGTTCCTGGTTTCTTCTCTCTCCCTTTTTTTATCTCCTGTTTTGTTGTTGTTGTTTTGGCATTTGCAAAATTTACTCCTTAACTCATGATTACCTTGCAGCTGCTTCACTGCCTCTCCTTTGCTCAAAATAAATAAATAAATAATCTCACCTCCAGGCTTTTAAAACAGCCAATGAATATGCCAAATGCATAAATGTCTTAATTAGAAGTAAAAACACTGAACCAAAGAGACTGTTTCCTGAAGTATTTAGTTAATGACAGATTGATTTTGTAGAGTAAATATTTTTTTTAACAATTCTTCTACCCACAATGTATGTGAAATCCTGTTTTTGTTGTTTCAGTTTAACTAGGATGGAAGGCAACAATCTATTAATTTTTTGTCAATCTAATAGTTGTTGAATGGTATCTAGTAGTTTAAATTAGTAGGATAGAGCTCCTTTTCAAGTATTTATTAACCACTTGATTTCCTTTTTCCAAAATGCTTATGTAACTTCTCTGGCCACCTTTTCATTGGTTGGTAGAAATTTTGTGTTCATTCTTGATGGTGCCCAAGCTCTCTCTTTGGTATTTATTCATGTAACAAATGTGTTTCCACTTTGTGCTTTCTTTTTTATTCTCTTTCAGTGTCATTTTTATGAAGACTTAATTTTATTAGTCACTTCCGTTATGGTTAATCCTTTTTGTCTCTTTTAAAAGAAATTTTACCCTGCCCTGATTTAATCGTGTACTTCTCTCCTCCCCTGTTTTCAATGAAGATTGCATTTACCAGCTACTTGAAAGCTGCTGATTCAGCCTTGATTCAACAATGCTAAGCCATACTCAGAACAATACTTTTCCAGTAAATGGAAACTGTGTCAGTGACAGAAATAATATGTTATCCTCGTATTGGTCTGATGCCATTGTAAAATGCTTGTAGATCTGTAGATTTGCTGGTTTGAGGCAAAACCCTTCATACAAAATCATAAGTAAAAGATATATCTCTACTGAGAGCTTGATTTTAGAGACAATGCTTGGGAGGGTAGGGAAAGGGAATACAGTAGTTCTTTACTAGGTAAAGTAGTGAAATACAGGAAGAATTTCAAGATCATTAAAGTATCACAGGGTTCTCTAGAGAAACAAAACCAGAACACCTATGATTATACATATCACATAAGAAATAAACAGTTAACTAATCTATAAAGCAGTACAAATTGCTAAGTCCAACTCACTTCCGTGAAACAGCTAATACACTGGCAGTCCTTCAAGTCTTGAGGGTTGCTGGGTAGTCCTCTGTAGAGCAATTCAGGCTATCCAGCCACAGGCAGCACACTGGTCTGATCATCAAAGAACAAGAGATAAGAAAGGTGAGGCTCCCCAAGCCATTTCTCTCTCCACCCTTCAATTAATCCCACATGTGTTCATTGGCCTCACCCCACCCCCACCCTTGCCCTTCCAGGAAGTAAGATGCTCCTCTATGCTAATAAGGAAATTAGGAAACTTTATGGTACAGTAGTTAGATGTTTAACTGCTAAGCAATAGATTGGTTGTCTACTCCACCATTTGCTCCACTTCTGTAGAGATTTATGGCTTCCATAAAGATTTACAGTTTTGGAAAATCTGGAAAAGGAAACAGTTCTCCTCTGTCCTATACAGTTGCTATGGGTCCGAATCAGCCAGAGGACAGTGGCTGCGCTTAAAGAATACATTCAAAAATTTTAAAGTAGGAAAGCAAAATATCTGATATGGTTAAAATCTGCTGATGTAATTCAGAACCCTTTCTCTGATCAATATCATCAAAAATGTATTCCTGCCATGGAGTCGATGATGATTCATGTGACTCTATAGGACAGAGTAGAGCTGCCACGGTGGTTTTCTGGGACTGTTATTCTTTGGGAGAGGAAAGCCCTGTTTTTCTCCCAAGGAACTGGTGGTGGTCTTGAACTTTAGACCTTGTGGTTAGTAGCCCAACACGGACCCACTGCTGTTTATTCTATTGCTTTCAATTTTAATAAAGACAGCCAAGGTCAAGATCTTCCTCTCTGAGTGATGGGAAGGTTGGAGGCTCTCGCTTCCACTTACTTAGTGAAGGGAGTGTCCCATGCTTCCTGGGAAAAGCACCACCCTCCCACCATGATTACTGTTTGCCCCTGGGCTCCAAAGGGCCATTCAGACTGCCAAGGCTTATGGGTACAAATTAGGAAAATACAGCCACAAAGCATTCTCTCCAAATAAAAAGGTCAACTGGCACTCAATTGGTTCAGTTACAGAACTCATTGAAATTAGCTGCATGTTCTTAAATTGCTTCTTGATTGAGGACATTTCTCTCATTAATTCTAAACAACCTGAGAAGACTACTAAAGACTCACAGCAAAAAAAACCAAAAAACCCTATTACACCTTAGCTCAGTGGTGAACGTAAATCCCAGAAAATGTCTCCCCAGAGAGCAGAAGTCTAAGAGGCAGTGTATCTCCTCCACCATTCTTTAGAAGTCTAAAGGGTTTTCTAGTTGTTGTTGTTGTTTTTCTTCCATTTATTGGTGCTTTCATTTTTGAACCAGAGAAAACTCTCTGATACAAAAACCTGAGTCCCCTTCAATAGGTCATTTTTATCCTAAGAATAAAAAGCCCTTGAAGATCGTGTTCCTGTTGCACCACCATCTGCCCATTTTGTCTCCTCCATCTCAAACCCTTTTCTGATCCTTAAGTTGTTTCTGCTTTGGTTCTGGAGTATTCTACCTACTTTCATTTCTGCTTCCTTAACCTAGATTGATTTCTATTAACCTGCTAAGACACAATCTCTTCTCCAGAAACTCTTCTCTGGACATAAAAGACAGTTCTTTAATTGCAGTGGAGTTAATTCCAACCCATACAGATCCTCTATGACTGAGAAGAAGTGCCCCTTTTGATTTTCAAGGCTGTAAATCTTTATGAAAGCAGAAAGCCTCACCTTCCTCCCATGGAACAGCTAATGTATCTAAACTGCTGGATTTTAATATGCCATCACATAACCCATTACACCACAGAACTTGAACACTGCATTCAAGCTCAAACCCAAACTCATTGCCATCGAGTTGGTGCCAACTATAGGACCAGGTACAACTGGCCCTGTGAATTTCTGAGACTGTTATTCTTTATGGGAGTAGACAACCTTCCCTTTCACATGCCAAACGACTTTTGATTTTAAACTGTTGACCTTGAGGATCACAGTGCAATGTGTACAGCTGCACCACCAGGCCTCTTTGGAAGACTGCTCTGGGTGTCTTTTGCTGTTGCTTGGGAAGCAGGGGCTGGGCAAATTGCCATAGAATTGATTTCTAATCATGGAGGCCCCCATGTGGGTCACAGTAGAACTCTGTTCCTCAGGTATTTTGAGGATGTGAACTGTTAGAAATAGATGAAGACACCTTTCTTTCAAGCCACTTCTGGGTAGATTTAAACCTCCAAACTTTCAGTTGTCAACTAAGCACAGGAACTATTTAGACCACCTAGGGAGTCCTTCGGGAGAAAGATAGGACTTTCTATTCCCATAAATAGTTACCATCTTGGGAACACACTGGTGCATTTCTACTCTGTCATATAGGGTCATGTGCTAGACAGGGTTCTCTAGAGAAACAAAACCAAGGTACTTATAACTTAGATAGATAGATAGATGATAGATGATAGATGACATAGATATATAGAGAGATGATATAGATATATGGGTAGATATATGCAGCACGAAGGAATATAACAGCTAATTAGTCCACACAGCAGGAGAAGGGCTCAGTTTAATCACTTCCATGGCACAGTTAATATACTGAAGTCCTTCAACTCATGAGGGCTGCTGGGTCTAAGGTCAAGGAAACAGACATTAGGGCAAAGCAGGCCGTCCGGCCACAGGCAGCAAACAGCAGGGCAGGTCACCAACAGTAAGTAAGATGACAGGATCTGACAGCCCCAAGGGCAAGCAATGTATACACCAGCAGTGTAGCAAAGTAAGTCTCAAAGGAACCTCAGGTTCTAGTGACACAATCCATGGGTTGGCTGTCCCACAGGTAGCGTAGCTCACATGTTGAGGCAGAAAACTAGCTAAGGCAGCTGCATGCTGGTCTGATCACAAAAGAGCAAGAGAGAGAGAGAGGCGGGGCTTGCTGAGCCATTTATCTCTTTGCCCTCCACTGAAACTATAACCTTCTTAATCCCACATGTTCTTGTTGACCAGGTTGGCACAATAAACTTGACTATCACAGGTCACTATGAAATCGCTATCAATTTGTTGGCAGTGAGTTTCTTTTTATTTCTTTTTTTTTAAGATAGACTCCCTTTGTAAATTATCCTTATCATACTACTTATCACACTCATAATTATCTGTCAATTTTCCTGTATCACATAACTATCATATTTTTAAAGGCTGATTATGTCTTCACACCATTTAATTCCTAGCAGAGTTGCCTCAACTTTAGTAAATGCTTGATATGTACTTCTTAAATGAACTACCAAATAACTAGGTCAATTAGCTCAACACTTATTCAATACATTTCCTATACAAAGTCATATTCCTATGGAGGTCACCTTCCTAGAACTGATCCTCAAAAAAACACATTCAGTATCTTATTAGTGAAGAGTCATAGAAACTAATTACTAGAATGCAAAATGCCAACATATACTAGTGATGCCTATTCTGACAAAAGAGCAATAACATTTATTTTTATTTGGCAGCATCAGGGAATCTTCCTAGTGTAGAAGTATTGGGCAGCATAATACATTGCATTTTATATTAACAGTTGATATTTGGGATCAGGACAAGAGAAAATAGGGTAGGAAAGTCCATTTTGATTATAGGGAAGGAGCAATATGAGCAAATAGCCAAAGAAAGGCCATTATTTGTTCATTTTCTCTTATCCACTTTTCAGAATTAGATGGATTCCCTCCCGAGTCCGACACTTTGCTAAGCACTACATATACATTAATGAGTTAAACAATCTTTGTAGTACAACATGAGTAATTAAAGTAAAGGTGAACATTAAATAGTTCATTTTGGAAACATTGCTATTGCTAGGTCCCTTCCAGTTGGCGCTGACACTGTGGACAACAGGAGGAGGCCCTGCCTAGTGCTGCGCCATCCTCACAACGGTGGCTATGCTTGAGCCCACTGTTGACAACACTGTGTCAGTCCATCCACTGCGGGTCTTCCTCTTTTTGCTAAGCCTGTGCTTCACCAAACATGGTATCTTTCTCCAGGCACAGGTCATCTCTGGATAATATATCCAAACTACAGGGGAGAAAGTCTCACCTTACTTACTTTCAAGGCACATTCTGGCTTTGCTTCCTCCAAGCAGGTTAACTTGTTTTACTGACAGTTCATGACAATCAACATTTTCCTCCAATACCATAATTCAAATGTACCATTTTTCTTGGTTTTCTTTATTCTTTTTCTTTACTCTCGAGCTTTCACATGCATAAGAAGCAAAAACAAAAACACTGCCTTGCATGGGGTTCAAGTATGAAGTGATTAAAAATATCATAGCTTGGGTAAGATGTACCTTAGTCCATAAAGTGATAACTTTGTTTGACTCCGTTTATCATGATCCTGCCTATTGGTTCGGTTGTGAGGATTTTGGTTTCCTTTACATTGAGTTGTCATCCTTACTGAAGGCTATTATGATCATTCATCTTCATTTGCAAGTACTTCAAGTTCTCTTGGCTTTCAGCAAGAAGGTTGCCTCATCTGCATATCACAGCTTGTTCAGGAGTCTCCCTCCTGTCTGGATGTTGCTTTCTTCTTCAAATGGTCAAGCTTCTTAGATTATTTGCTCAGCAAACAGATTAAGTATGAGGAAATGATACAACCCTGACACACATCTTTCCTGATTTTAAACCATATAGGTCTTTTTGTTCTATTTCCCCAAATTGCTTCTTGGTCTATGTAAAGGTTTCACATAAGCACAATGAAATGTTTGGAATTTCCATTTTTCACCATTGGTCTGGCAGTTTGTCCTATGATACTTGTTTGCATGTTGCAATGATGCTGAAAGCTACGCCACCAGCACAGCAGAGTCACCCATGGTAAACAAGTTTCAGCAGATCTTCCAGACCAAGAACAGGTTAGAAATAAGGACTAGAGATCTAGGTCTGAGGGATTGCCACCGAACCATTATACACATTACCTAACTAAAATTGTCAAAGCGCTCTAAATAAGAGAAGTCATATGCTTTATCAGGAAAGTGGAATTAGAAAGGGTTTTATAATAAGGACCTTGGGTGAAACAAATGGTTTTCGCTCAACTGCTGAACTGAAGATTGATAGCTTGAACTTACCCAGTGATCCTGACAAAAATGGATCTATCAGTTATAGTTAATTATTACTCAAAGTCCATTACCACTGAATTTATTCTGAATCATAGTGACCCTACAGCACAGAGTCAAATTGCATAGTAGGGAGAGGGGAACGGGGAGGGGGGGAGGGCAAAAAGGAAAATGAGGAACTGATTCCAGGAACCCAAGCAGAAAGCGAATTTTGAGAATGATGAGGGCAACAAATGTATAAGTGTGCTTTACACAATTGATGTATGTATGGATTGTTTTAAGAGTTGTATGAACACCAATAAAATGATTTTTTTTTAATAAATAAATAATTTTTTTTAATTGCATAGTAGGGCTCCCATGGCCATCAATCTTTGTGGAACAGAGTGTATGACTATCATCTAAGGTCTTTCTGGAGCAGGGAACCTGCCAAGACCGTGGTTTGCAACCAAGTACTTTAACCAGTTCATAGCCAAAAATACTCAAGATTACAGCTAAATAGCTATTTAGATTGGAGATCTACAAAGTCAAACAGAAGCTGCCATGAATCAGAACAGACTTCCCTGCAACTAAGAACAATAACATTCAAAAATGCATGAAACTAGAGCATGTTTTTATCATGGAAACAGGTATCTAGAAGAAATGCCCCAACAGGCTAGACTGGAAAACACAAGCTTTTCTTTCTTGGTATATTTTAATTTGTTCTTTGTCAGTGGCGTGATGTTGTTGCCGTTTTGTTGTAGATTGTTGCTTGGTTTTGCTGTCTTGTTTTTGTGCATGTTGTTGTCTCCGCAGGCCTGTCTGGATAGGACA
>NW_022103906.1:37523436-37562518 GCF_000313985.2 Echinops telfairi
CGAAAACTGAGGACCTAATGTCGGGGTTTAAGTGGAGAGAAAATGTTTTGAGAATGAAGTATAAATGCGCTTTACACAATTGATGTGTTTATGGATTGTGATAAGAGTTGTATGAGCCCCTAATAAAATGTTTTAAAAAATAAAAATAAAATGAAAGAGCAAGTACTTAATAGGATAATGTCTCATATTGGGCTACAAGGACGGCATGCAGAGAACATGAATTTAGATAAATAAACAAAACAGAACAGAAACTACAGGTCTGGGTGTAGATAAGGCTTGGTGGTTTAGCGATAGCAAACTGAGTGAACACCCTTGGCTCGATTTCCTCTGCGAAATCAAGCACCAGGTCATTTCCCGATGGTGGAGGAATTTAGACAAAGGGAATGTTCTTACAGATTGGAAGAGCATGGCAGGTGGCACTTGTGGAAAGAAAAAGCCATTTCGGTTTGACTTAGAGTTTAAGTGTGGGAAATTGGTTGGTAGTAAAAATTGGGGCCAAATTCTAGAGGTCATAGATTATATAGTTCAACACACCTGCCTATCAATTCCCAGCCTCCTTATGGGAAAAGAATCGAAAGAAACATGCACCTAGCAGCTACACATGTGTATATGGAAAGTTTAAAGAAAGGAGACTCTTATTTAACACCTTCACTCTTAAAAGTTATTCTTTGTTTGTTACTCCTTTTAATGCGCTGCATTTTCCTTCCTTATTGCTTCTGTACTAAGGAGAGAAGCAATTCTTGGAAGAAAGAAAATCATAGTGAATCCAGTGCTAATAATAATAATGCTTAGAATGCCTTATAGTCTGGACAAACATGATTTTTATCAGCGACATATGACAGATGTGCAGATGACAACATCACCATTGACCACTAGATGATAACTTGGAGAACATTCCAGTCAACTCGTCTGTCTCAGTTCACCCAAGCAAGAACCTTGTGACATGAAGGTGTTCACTCAAATCCTCTCTGCCTTTATTTATTTAAAGGAATTCTTTGATATATCCAATTCTGAGTATTTTATATTGTAAATTATTGTTTTCATCCCCATTACACCTCCAATTCATCACACTTTAATAAGTTTTTCATTCTATGTATAGAAATAGAGCAAAAAAAATTAATTGGCCATTGTATAGCAACTTCTTAATGTTTCTAATCAATAAAGCTTTCATTTTCTGGGCCTTACCATGAAGTTTTATTTACTTTGACATATTATGAACGTCAACATTCATTATTGGGAGGACAAACATTCATTGGTTCAGGAGAAAGATAGGATTCTATTTCCGGTTTTTCTTTTAGTTTGCCTCATTGATGTCTAACTGTGATCACCTTTCAGTCTACAGAATAACTAAGATAATGATTTCAGGGGTTAGTCTGTAATATCGCCCAGGTTTATTTCTCTGGCTTAATCGCTTCCTGAATAATATGACATGTATTTACTGGCTTATTTGTGATAGTGAGCTGGTGTAACTTTCCCCCTATGATCAGTCCCTGGAACATGACCACAAAAATGATGCAGATAAACACTCTGCCATAGCTTTAGTCAGCCTTTGGGAAATCGATATCTCCATGTTTCTGGTCCTGAAATCCAAAGTGAACAAAAAAGAAAAAGAGCAGATATGGTCTCATTCAGCCTATTTCTCTGTCCCATGAGTTTTCCTGCACCCTAGATGAATTGCCCTCACTTGTCTTTCAGTTGATCACACTGTAGTGCAGTGGTTCTCAACCTTCCTTATGTCACGACCCTTTCATACAGTTCCTCAGGTCGTAGTGACCCCCCAACCATAAAATTATTTTCATTGCTACTTCATAACTGCAATTTTGCTACTGTTATGAATCAGGCGACCCCTGTGAAAGGGTCGTTCGACCCCCAAAGGGGTCGTGACCCACAGGTTGAGAACCGCTGCTGTAGTAGCTTGCATGTTGCTATGATGCTAGCAGAAATGTCAAAGTATTTCAACTGCCAGCAGGGTCACCCAAAGTGACTAGGTTTTAGCAGAGCTTCCTGTCTAAAAACACAAAAAGGGAACAGGCTGTCCTGTTCCGAGGAATTCGGCCCTGGAAACCCAATGGAGAGTATTGAAACCTTGTCAGCTACTGAAAGCCTTATTAACAGATGTAGAGCATTGTCTGAGATCGCACTAGAAGAAGAGCCCGCAGCTCAGAAAACAAACAAAACACGACTGAGGAAGAGCAGTCTTCTCAAGGTAGAATTGACTATCATGACATGAATGGAGTAAACCTGCAGAGGAAAGCCCATGGGACCTCCGTTTGCTCGTGGAACAAGGCCCAAGTGAGAAGAAATTGCTACAAACATCTATACTAATTGGAACTTGAACCATACAACGTAGGGTGTTTTCAGAATTGAAATGGAACTCAAAAAGTTCTACAGTCGAGGCATTAGTGAACTGAAATGGACTGGTACCAGCCATCTGAAAAGCATGGGCTTAATACACCTGTAATAATAGAATAAGAGAAACAGTATTGCATTCATGGTCAAAATGGACATTTCAAGAACATTCTTGAAGTACAATGCTCTCTGTGATAGGATGATATCTATCCACATATAAGAAGATCCATTCAAAACAACTATTATTCAAATGCACCAACCACCAAAGCTGGGAATGAGGAAACTGAAGATTTTTACCAAGGTCTTCAGTTCAAAATTGATCTAACATGCAATCAAGATACATGAGTAATTGTGGGTCCTTGGAATAAAAAAGCTGGAAACAAACAGGAAGGAACTGTAGTTACAAAATATGGCCTTGGTGAAGGAAATAAAACTGGAGATTGAAAGATCGAACTTGGTATATGTTCATCTCATATACCTTTTTTCAACAACACAAATAGTGACTATACATATGGACTTCTTCCGATGGAATACATAGAAATCAAGTTAACTACTTCTGTGGGAAGGGATGACGGAGAAGCTCATTACCAGCAGCTGAAACCTGGGCAAGGGCCAAATGTAGAACACACCATTGAATGCTCATATACAACTTTGGGCTGAAGCTGAAGAAAGTTAAAGTAAGTTCACAAGAGCCAAACTAAAACATTAAATATTGTTGTTGTTAGGTTCCGTCAAGTTGGTTCTGGCTCATAAGGAACCTCTCTGCAGAAGGAAGCACCACTTCGTCCTGTCTCATCTTCACAATTGTTGCTTGAACCCATTGTTACAACCGCTGTGTCAGTGCATCACTTCTAGGGCTCTCCTCCCTTTTGCTGTCCTTGCACTTTACCAAGTATGATGGGCTTCTCCAGGGACTGGTCTCGCCTAACAGCATGTCAAAAGTACATGAGATGAAGTCTCCCCATCCTTGCCTCTAAGGAGTGTTCTGGTTGTACTTCTTCCAAGACAGACCTGTTGGTTCTTTTGGCAGTCTGTGGTACTTTCTTCTCCAATACCATAGTTTAAATTCACTGGTTCTTATTCAGTCTTCCATACTCAATGTCCAACTTTCAGATGCACATGAGGTCATTGAAAATACCATGGCTTGAGTCAGGAGTACCTTAGCCCTGAAGGAGACATTTTGTGTTGTTGTTTTTCAACACCTTATAGAAATATTGTGCAGGAGATTTACCTATTGCAATGTATCATTTGATCTCTTGACTGCTATTTCCATAAGAATTAATTGTGGATCCAAGCAAGACACAATCTTTGAAATTTTAACCTTTTCTCCATTATCAGGATGCTACCTATTGGTCCAATTATGAGAATTTTGATGTTTTTTACACTTTTTGTGTTAGTCCAGATAGACTAGAGAAACAAATCCAGGGAAAGATATGTGAATAAGAAAGAGCTTTATATATAAGAGCAATTGAATATTGAGAAAACATCCCAGGCCAGTCCAGATCAAGTCCAGAAATCCGATATTAGCCCATATGTCCAATACCAATCTATAAAGACCTCTTCAGACTCACGAAACACATGCAATGATTCTGAATGCAGGACAATCACAGGCCAGTGGGTGGAAAATCTTGTGGATTCAGTGGGCTTGTAAGCATCTCAGTGCTGGTAGAGGTCTCCACGTGGCTCCTCCAGTTCAGCGCACTAGCATGGCTCCATGTGTCCTGTAAACTACAATGTCTCCCAGGGAGTGAGCCTGTGTTCTGCCTCCAGTGAGCTATTTATCTCCTTAGCACCTCCAAATGAGGTCATCAAGCAGAGACCTGATTGACAGGCTAAACTCCACTCCTTCACTCTTAATCCTCTCAAATTGACAACAGATTATGTAACTATCACACTTGTAATCCATATTGAAGACTGTAATCCTTGATCTTCAGTCAGTGCTTGAAGTCTCCCTCACTTTCAGCAAGTAAAATTGTGTCATCTGTATATCAAAGATTATTAATAAACTTTCTTCTGACCCTATGGCACATTTGTCTTTGCATAATCCAGCTTCTCTGATTATTTATTCAGTGGGCAGATTGGGTAAATTTGGTGAGATTATAGAACCCTAACACACACCTTTCATGATTTTATACCATGCAGTATTCCTTTATGCTTTCCATAGAACTGCCTCTTGGTTCATTTACAGGTTCCCCATGAACACAATGAGGTGTCTGGAATTCCCATTCTTCTCCAGGCTATCATAGTTTGTTATGAACCATACAGTCAAATGCCTTTCCATAGAGAATGAAACACAAATAAACATCTTCCTGGGTTTCTGATTTCAGCCAATGTTGATATCTTTTGTTCCATGTCCTCTTCTGAATCTAGCCTGAACCTCTGACAGCTCCCTATCAATGTACTGCTGTAACCATTGCTGAATGATATTCGGCATCAATATACTGTACTTTAATGTGATATTTAGGATATTGTCCGTTAAAGTATGCATTATGATGGGTCATCTTTCTTTAGAATGAGAACAAATATGGATCGCCTCCATACAGTTGTGTGGTAATAATTTCTTTTATAAGAACTAATGACAAACGAATCCTCAGGAGATTGAGAAGGAAAAAAGTCCAAAAGTCTAACTCATGCAACATGGTAGTCTACTCCATTTTCCCCTCACTCCTCCCTTTAGCATATTCCTTCACATTTCTGATTCTGTGAATCACCACAGTATCCCACAGAACTCATGAAAATTTGAGGGAATGTCTCACATAAATTTGGGTACTATTTAGTCCAAAATCCAAAGGTTGGGCTAAGACCAAAAGATGTGTTCCACTCCTGGCTGTTGCAGGTGATGAAATTATATCCCCTATTTCGAAGTAGGTTCATATATGCAGCAGGATCACATTGCAAGATATCCTGTTCACAATTACTCAAAGGCAAATCGCATAAGCTTCTTCTCCCACCTTCTTATCAGACCCACACAGGAAAAGGTTGGTTGGTTGGTGGGAGTTTCATGCTGTTATATAATTTTACCCAAATAAAACCATCTACCCTCTACCTCTGGACTGTGTCTTATTTATACACACATGACCTGGGGCATCTGGAGGGATGTTTCCAGTAAGCATTGACCTCCCACTAATCTTAATCAGTCAGACTTTTCCCCAGACCATTCTAGAAGCAGTGTTTTGTTTGTTTACTCTGCTGTAGCATATAATTCCTTATATCCATTACACGTAACTGTAGCCAAGACCCACTCACTGCCTTTGAGTCAATGCTGACCCATAGCAACCTAAAGGCTGGGGTAGAACTGCCCCTGTGGGTTACTAAGACTGTAACTCCTTACAGGAATAGAAAACCCCATATTTCTCCCTCTGAAAAGCTAGTGGTTTTGAACTGCTGATCTTGCAGTCAGCACCATATCCCATAACCACCACTCCAGCAGGACTCTGTATAATAACCAAGGTATCCATTAAACAAAGAATGTGGTTTAATGCACAACTTCTGAGGTCAGATATTAGCCTCATATTATTCCTGTTTGATATCAGATAATGCCATCTAAAATGGTACCACAGCCACAGGCATAGGAAATCCAGAAGTATAATACATTATATAAAGGATTATAACTAGAAGGGCCATATTAATTGAGTAGAACTCAGGTTGACCAAGCTGCCATCTTTCAAAGGTCTCAGCATAGCCAACTTCACTTGGCTTTAGCTGCTTGGTAAACAGTTCAAGGTATTTTTCGTCCGTTCCTGGAGCCGTGTTGTGGGCTAATGCTTTCTGTGCAGCTTCTTCCTTCAGTTCCAATAGCTCCTGCTCATATACAACTTTTTGAAATGGAATGCTGACCTGTTTTTGTTTGTTTGTTTGTTTGTTACTGTCACTCTGTGTATTCCTTCTATGTTGCACTTGAGCCTTGATTTTTTTTTTTTTGCGTCAATTATTTCAATTTAAGATTCGAGGAGCAAGTCCTTTCTTTTTAGTTTTCTAACTCTAGGTCTTTGCACACTTCATTATAATATCTAACTGTGTGTTCTTGAGCTGCCCTTTGAAAATTTCCGTTTAGCAATTTGACTTCATCATTTCTTGTATGTGCCTCCATGATCAAGGAGGAGTTACAGAGTGTCTTAAGACATCCATTTTGATCTTTCTTTCTTTCCTGTCTTTTCAATGACCTTTTGCTTTCTTTGTGATGTTGCTCTTGATGTCATCCCACAGCTCATCAGGCCGTCTGTCAGTAGTGTTTAATTCATCGAGTCTTTTCATGAGATGCTCTCAATATTTGGTGCGATATAATGAATGTCAGGCTGTGGCTCAGGTGGGCTTGTTTCCATTTTCTTCCACTTCAACCTGAAATTACTTGTGAGCAAGTGATGACCTGTTCCACAGTGGGGACTTTGCCTGGATTTAACTGCTGATACTAAGTTCCTCCGCACAAGTGTAGGTAATTTGAATATTACATATTCTATCTTGAGATACCCATGTGTGTATTTAACTGCCTCTTGTGTTGTAGAAAAAAAGGTATTTGCGATGAAAAAGTCATTGTTCTCATAAAATTCTGTCATGCAATCTCCAGCTTCATTTCTTTCACCAAGACAGTAGTTTATGACTGTCCTTATGTCTTTGTTTCCACCTTTTGCATTCCAATCACTTCTAGTTATCAATGCATCTTGATTGCATGTTTGATCAAGTTAAGAGAGAAAATCTTGGTAGAATTCTTCACTTTGTGCATCACTAGTTTTAAAGGTTGAATGATAGTTGTATTGATTGGATATCCTTGAAGGTGGCTTGACATTATTCTTTGGTACTGTAAATACAATACAGACAGCACTGTCCTTTGACCATGAATGCAATGTCATTCCTTTTGATTTTTCATTCCCAGTGTAAAAAAACATGAATTTTTGAAGTAAAATGGCCAGTATCAATCCATTTCAGCTCAGTAATATCTAGAATAGTATTATTTGTGTTCCATTCCATTTTAATTACTTAGAATTTCCTGAATTTATACTTTATACATTCCAAATTCCAATTATCAATTGCTGCTTGTAGCTGCTTTTTATTTTCAGTCATGCTCCATCAGCAAATGAAGGTCACTGAGGATGTACTTCCACAGACTTTACTTCATCATTATGGTCAACTCTACCTTGAGAAGGTAGCTTTTCCTCAGTCACATTTTGAGTCCTTTCTCTCCCGAGGGTCTCATCTTTTGGCACTATCTCTAACAATATCCTGCTTCCACTCCTGAGATTTTCCCTACTGGCACTGTTTCCATCTTACCCATAGGGCTGTCAGGGCCTAATTACTCTGAATTGGATAGACCGTCCCTTTCTCATAGTCTGTTCCTAGTCTGGAAGCTGTGCTGAGACCTTTTGCATTTTGGATGACCTGCTGGTATTTGACGTATCAGTGACATCGCTTGTAGCACCACAACAACACACAAGGCACGACAGTGTAACAAAGTGACAGACAAATGGTGATGACTAGGGGCCAGGGAAAGCTTGTGGGCAGAACAAAAGGCTGATAGAAACCATATCTGCCCGTTTCCCTTTCTGTTTTCTTTGGATCCTGGGACCAGGAACATTGATAATTTTGAGAGCATCTCATGAACAGAATTGATGTCTTAAATGCTAATGACAAAAGACCTGATGCACTGTGGGATAACATCAATAACACCATACATGAAAAAGAAAAAGGTCATAAAAATAAGACAGGAAATAAAGGAAAGATCAAAGTGGATGTCAGAAGAGACTTTGAAACTTTTGTTCATTGTAGAGCAGCTAAGATACATAGAGAAATGATGAGAACAAAGAGCAAAACAGAAAATTTCAAAAGGTAGCTTCAGAAAACAAAGTAAAATACTACTATGAAATGTGTAAAAACCTAGAGTTAAAAAAACTAAAAGGGAAGAACACCCTCAGCATTTGCCAAATTGAAGGAACTAAAGAAAAATATAGAAGCTTCAAATTAAAATATTGAAAGATTCCACTGGCAGAAAATTGAATGATGCAGAAAGTATCAAAAGAATATGGAAAGAATATGCAGTCACTGAACCAAAAAGAATTAGTCAACATTCCACCATTTCAAGAGGTAGCCTGTGAGCAAGAACCAATGGTCCTGAAGGAAAAAGTCGAAGCTGCACCGAAGACACTAGCCATAACCCAGGCCCCTGGAATTGATGGAATACTAATGGAAATGCTACAATAAGCCGACGAAGCACTAGAAACACTCACTTGTCAATGCCAGGGCATTCGTTCCCCACCACTTGGCCAAAGACTGGAAATAACCCATACTTGTAGCCACTACAAAGACTGGTGGCCCACTCGAATGCACAAATCATTGTGTAATATCATTGATATTACATGCAAGTACAATTTTGCTGAAAATCATCCAACAAAGGTTGCAGCAGTGCACTAACAGGCAGCTGCCGGAGGTTCAGGCCAGTTTCAGTAGAGGGCTTGGTACAAGGGATATCATTGCTGATTTCAGACGGATTTGGCTGAAAGCAGAGAATACCAGAAAGAAAAGTTAACTTGGATTTTATTGAGTATACAAAGGCTTTTAACTCTATGAATCATAACTAACTATGGATAGCCTTGGGAAGAATGGGAATTCCACAGCACATCATTGTATTCATGGGAAAACTGTACATGAATCAAGTGGCTATTGTGCAAACAGAACAAGGGAATACTGCATGGTTTAAAATCAGGAGAGGCTTATGTCAGGGTTATACACTCTTACCATACTTATTCAATCTGTATGCTCAGCAAATAATCAGAGCAGGTGGATTATATTAAGAAGAATGTGTCATCAGGTTTTTAGGAAGGATTATTAGCAACCTATGATATGTAGATAACACAACCTTACCTGCTGAAAGTTAGAAGGATTTGAAGTACTTGTTGATGAAGATCAAGGATTTCAGTCTTCAGTATGATCACAACTTAGTGCAAAGAAAATCAAACTCCTCCCAAATGGACCAATAAATAACATAATAATAAATTGAGAAAAGATTGAAGTTATCAGGGATTTCATCTACAATTGACACACATTGAAGCAGCAGTCAAGAAAACAAATAAAATAATTAACAATCTACAATCTATCAGGGAGCCATGAGGGTTGGGGAGGGGTGGGGGAGGGAAAAAAGGAGGAGCTGATCCCAAGGGCTCAATGGAAAGTAAATGTCTAGAAAAGAACGATGGAATATATGTATGAATATGTTGGATACACTTAATGTATGGTTTGTAACAAGAGTTGTAGGAGCCCCCAATAAAATGATTTTTTTTTTTAAAGAGAGAAAACAAAGTACGCATTGCATTAGATAAATCTGTTGCACAAAACCTCTATAAAGTGTTGAACAGCAAGGGTGTTACTGAGAACTAAGGTGGACCTGATCCAGGCCAGGGTATTTTCAATCATTTCATATATATTGAAAGCAGGACATTAAATAAGGAAGAATGAAGAAAACTCGATGTTTGGGAATTACAGTGAAGAATATTGAAAGTACCATGGATTGCCAAAAGAGCCAACAGGCCTGCCTTGGAGGAAGTCAAAATTCTTCTTAGAGGCAAGGCTGGTGATAGTTCATCTCCTGTACTTTGCGCATGTTGTCAGGAAAGACGAGCTGTGAAGAAAGCATCATGCTTGGTGAAGTAGAGGGAAGGGAAAAAGAGGAAGACTCAACAAACTGCGTTGGCGCAGTGGCTGCAGCACTGGTGTCGAGGAAGACTCAACAAACTGCGTTGGCGCAGTGTCTGCAGCACTGGTGTCGAGGAAGACTCAACAAACTGCGTTGGCGCAGTGGCTGCAGCACTGGTGTCGAGGAAGACTCAACAAACTGCGTTGGCGCAGTGGCTGCAGCACTGGTGTGGAATAGCAGAGCAATTCTAAGGGTGGAACGGACCAGCCTTCGGTGTTGGTTCTCTTGCACATGGGTCCACCATGAGTCAAAGCTTACTCCCTGGCACCTACTCAGGACAGCTGACATTGACCTCTAGGGAGTATGAGGTGAGTAACTGTAGAACGTCCACATAGTGTTCCAGACGGAATTTGATCGCCCTGAAAAATGTGTGGGAATCCTAACTTCTATACCTATGGAAGTAATTCCATTTGGGAAAAGGGTAGGCAGTGTAGCATGTATACTAAATCTAATCACTTCTGAGTTATATTTTTAAAAACCACTTAGACACAGAAGCAAGGACAAATTGGGGCAGGTAGATGCCATGTGAGAATTGTCAAGAACCAAGACATTCTGAGGGCTACCAACCAGAAGGATTGGACACGAACAAAACTTTGATTCAGATGCGAGGGGAAAAAATGATCTCATGTAAGGTGAGCCACTTTGATCTTACTTGACAATAGTACTGAGTAAATGAAACACACTTTAATAATGATCGAATCTTTCAAGACTACCCGGAACCCTGGTGGTCCTATGGATTAGGCATGGGCTGCTCACCAGAGGTTAGTGGTTTAACCCCACCACCCGCTGTGGGGAAATGACGAGGCCAGATGCTCACATAAAAATGTATAGGCTTGGAAACCCTATAGAAATTTGCTATGTGTCAGAATTAACGTGACTGCTGCAGGTTTGATGTCTTGGAAAGAACATGCAGGTACATATCCTTCTTTAGATGGAAATTCAACAGCACATTTTGAGAATGTTTTGGAGCATGGATGCCCCACCGCCACCTCTCTGTCTGCCTCCCTCCAAGGCATGCTCCTCCGGTCGAAGAGCTGGACTCTGTTTTGCTGTCATTTCTAGAGATCCTTTCATGTCCACATACATATTTCCAACACTACAGGGGACAGACTTCCTGTACAACGTCATGTGCTTACGTTGTTATTAATTTAGCCCCAAATTTCAATTTCAGACAGCCTAAGGCTAGCGTCTCTAGATACCAATGTTCTCATCATCCCAAAGCCCTTTGCACCCCCATAACCTTTGGCTATCTCATTACCCTTTTCGCATGCATATAGGCATGGAATAAGTGAATATGAGAGAAACTGGAGCAAAGCAATACATAAGAGCGCATAGAGGGTTTCTCGACGCTGCCACCCCCAACTTGGTGACAAACCGGTCAGCATAACATGAGTGCCAGGATAATTAGTGGGAATGCTCTTTATGGCTACATAATTTCCAGCACATCTTTAAAAAAAAATCTCCACCTGACACTGTGTTCCAAGGTTACTTTTTTTAATGAGCTGGTATGTGTGGAATATTAATCCTGACACATAAAAATGGAACCACTGCTGACAGGGAAGCCCAGTGTGGTTTCTCAAATCTTATTTGTATTATTTTTAGTTCTTGGATTTTAAATGCACCTTATGTGGTATGAGACATAAAAGATGCTAGCAGATGGCAAAAATACAAATTTAAAACGTTAAGACCTATTCAATGAGTTACATTCCATGGCATGGTTCATCACAGCAGAGTTTTATGCATCCACTGATTAAGAATCTAAAAATCTCTTCCTCTAAGAGTACAATATCCTCGGCTGTCCCATAATTTATATATATATATATATATATATATATATATATATATATTTCTGAATAAATGGAGATGCATGTACGAAGGAGTCCTATCTACAGCTGACATGGCTTCTACTTTGCATGATCCAAACATGACATTTGGCAAATCTGTTGTCAAAAAAACTGAAAGGTCAGAGAGAGTGCGAAGAACGGGAGGACAGCAAAAAAAAAAAAATTGAAAGGAAGCAATACAAATGAGTCATTAAAGTATTTCTTTAAATGTCTAAATTAAAGTATGGGCATGTATCATATGGAAATTCTTATAAATATAAGTAACAAAAAATAATACAGATATATTTACTATCTCCTTTAAGACTAACGGTATACTTACTTGGACCGATTCAATAATTGGGCAATACAATGATAACCCTCCCTGGAGACTGTTTGCTCAGCAGCATCCTTGTGGTCTCACAAATGCAACCCTAGCCACCAGACTTTTGTTAGCAAGTGTTGATCTTTTTATTATAGAAATGAAGGTGCTCACACACACAAACACACCCCACACATGACCACATATAGAACCTTTTATGTCTCATTGGCCCAAACTAGGTCACAAGCTGACGTCTACGGTTTGAATGATTTAAAAATGATTGAAAACTGCACGTGCAGCAAGTGAAGGTGTTTGTGATGAAGACTTTATTGGGGGCAGGAGTTAATGCAATTGTTTTGAAGTGAGGGCACATTTACACAACTTTAAAAGGCAAGTAGGAGTGGTTGGTAAGTGAGGCATTCATAAGAGAGGGAGGATTATTTTTATACAAAACCACTTGTGTTGAGTTGATTCCTATTCACAATGGCCTTATAGGCCAAAATAGACTTGCTCTGTAGTTTTCCAAGACTGTAAATCTTTACAACTGCAGACAGTCTGATCACTCGACTGCAGAGCAGCTGTTAGCTTTGAGCTGCTGACCTTGCAGTTAGCGGTCCAATGCTACTTGACAGCACCACAAGGGCTCCACCACATGTGGCGATTGTTGCCAGATATTTTAAAGTTGATTTTGACTCAAAGCAATCAGAGAGAGAAGAGCTACCCTATTGGGTCTTCTTGGTTGTAGTCTTTACCAGAAACAGATTACCAGTTCCTCCTGCTAAGGACACACTGGGTGGGTTTGAACCACCAGTCTTTGGGTAGCAGCTGAGAGATTAATTTTTGTACTGTCAGGACTCTTAACATACCTATTAGGATGGCTAAAATTCAACATAATTCCAAATTCTGGGAAGAATGTGGAACAATAGGAGCTCACATTCTTTGACAGTGGGAATGCAAACTGGTGTAGCCACATTGGAAAATGTTTGGTCAGGTTATTATACAACTAAACAGTAATCTACATAAATGACGCAGCAACCCTGCTCCTGCATAATTACCAAAGTGCATGAAAGACTTGCTAATACACAAAACCCACAGACCAATGTTCACAGCAGCTGTGTTTATAATTGTTAAAACTTGGACACAACCAGGATACCCTTCAAGAAGGGATGAATAAACAAACTGTGATGAATTTATACATGGCATTTCAATGGAGTATTAGTCAGTCATTAGAAGTAATAAGCCATCAAATATGAAAAGACTCAATGGAAGAACTCTAAACGCGTATTGTTACATGAAAGGTGAGGTTGAAAAGATACATACAGTATGATTCCAACTATATGGCATTCTGGAAAAGACAAAACTAGAGAGATATAAACAATCAGTGGTTTCCAGGGATTCAGAAGGTAAAGGAGATTAGGATGGACAGTTAGAGCACAGGGCATATGTAGGACAGTGAAACTACTCTACAATATTCTAATGGTGGATAGATGATGTTGTGCCTTTGCCAGAAACCATAAACTGTACATAAAGAACGAATCCTCCTGCAAATAAGACCTTAATTATATTATATTAAAATGTACCACACTAGTAGAAGATGCTAATAGGAATAATTGTAGGGGGTAGAAGATGAGGTATATAGCAATGGGCTTCATTTTCTGCGCAATATTTCTATAACACGGAAATTTCTCTAAATAATAAATGTCTAATTAAAAAATAAAAACCTGTGTTATTCCAAATTTTATACTTTTTCCAAAACATCTCTCAACAGCTTTTAGCCCCAAGTGAAATTTTAAAAAGTAAGAGAGTGGAGATGAAGCTTAAAATAATATTTTTTTCTTCTAAACAACTCAGCGGATTCAATGCATCTTAGAGGTGGGAGAACGGGCAAATGATCATTTTTGAATTAAGAACAATTAGGACAAGCATTTACCTTATTGCCTTATCATTTTTTGGAAAGTGGAAGAATATTTCAGGAGATGTTATGGCAGAACAACAAGTATGAACAAAGGAATGTCCTAGAAATTTGGGAAATACGGCCTGAACTAAAAACTAAAATAACATGAAATAAAAGTTTACCCCCTGCCCACAAAAAAACAAACTCTCAGGGGAACAAAATCAAACAATATCCCATTGAAATCGCTGCATCAGCGCTCGCTCTCTTTGCTCCATTTCTATCTCTAAGGAATGATTTCCCTCTCTGCTCCATGTACAAAGTGCATCTCAACTGCTTTTATAAAAGTGTAACCTCCCCCTGGTAAGATTTAAGTCAGGGGTGTTTGGGTTTTCGGTTCCAGCAAATCTTGTTTATCTGCCTTTCCTGTCTTCCGGCTTCATTCTCGTGGCCAAGCGTCCAGGGAGGGGAGGATCCAAGAGAGCGATATGATGAAAAGAGTTTTATCCTCAGAAACTGCAGGGAGCAGTGCATCATGGAGCTGAACGAGATGTTAAGAGTTGTGTTTGTGCTGGTTTCCCTTCAGTGCCCTCTAGGGAAAACTCTGTGGGAAGAAAATTGGCACTTGAGCCTGACAGCATAGAGGGAAGATCCGTACCGAACTTTATAGACTCTGTTCAACAATTTGAGGGCTTTAAGGAAATCCAGCTGGAAGTGAAAGAGCCAAGAGGCCCTGTCAGGAGATGCAGGTGTCATTCTGAGAAGGAAGATGCCCCCGCCACCACCTCCCATACCCCCACCCCTACCCACACACACACACACACACACACTGTTACTTTCTCACTGGTTGTGTAACTGAATTAAAAGCTTCCAAATACACAATTCACGGGGAAATAGGGAGAATCTACCCCCTTCATCTGCCAGGAGACATTGGTATGAGTTGTGATCATGGCTGGTTGCCGTGGGACCCGCTTTGGTTGGTGGTCTTCTCATGTCTACGCAGTAGAACTGTGCATCACAGGGGTTTCATATTTTGAAAGTCAACATGCCTCTCTTTTGAAGCACTCTGGCTATGTCCGAACCACCAGCTGTTGTGCTTCTAGTTAGCTTTGCACTCAACCTCCTGATTCTGAGAGAATGGATAGGGGGTCCAGGGGAATGCGATCCCTGGTTGTCTGATTTCGTGGGAATGTGGGAGAAAATGAAAGATCCTTGTGGTGAAGGCAAGTCTGAATCAGACTGCTCTGGTGGGAATTCCCTGTGGAGAAGAAAGGAATGTCCCAAAGCAGAGGTTCTCTGGTCATTTGCACACTGACAGAGTGCCATAGCATCTTGTATTCATACCAGCTTGAACCACCGTGATGAGATGTGTTGATTGGAATAGTCCAAACCATTCCGTTGTTCAGCAGGGATGGAAAAACAAACTCACAACTTTGCCCAAGCCCGCCTGCCTCTCCATATGCTGTTTCCTTGCTACTCAGCCCCTGATTGATGAGAGAAGGTGGTTGGAGGGGAGCAGGAGGTGGGAGGGGAGTGCTTCAGGTGCTCCAAATTAGGGATAATTCAGCATATTAGCCTAATGAAGTCAAAAAGTTAATTTGTAGCTGCCAGCTGTTGAAAGGAAAGTTATAAAGCTCCACAGCCCTACACAGCCCAGTGGGAGAGCTGCTGAGATCGAATGAGACACGCAGAGGACTTTGAATAAACACAATCAACAGTGTCAACTGAGAAAAGCTTGGCAGTGGCCAGCTGGCCTCATGGAAGACGAGATAATGGAAATAATGACTGTAGGTGGCCAGGTTTCCAATAGGGAGAGAAAGGAATAGTTCTTCTCTCTGGGGCTGGATCTAGTCCCTGACTGACAGCGTGCTGTTGTCCATCAGTGCCAGGCCTCTGGGCCCCTGTTACTAAGTGGGTAACACCGCCATGGTCTGTTGTTGGTTTCCAGCCTCCCCTAGCAATTTTATCCATCTCCCATTACCCTCTCTCCTTTTTCCTTTTCTTTTAAATAATCTAATACCTCGATTATTTTAAGCTGGCTCAGCCCCTGTGCTGGTTCTTTCAGGCAAAATACATTAATAAATAAAAATTCCCATTGTCATTTATGGAGAAAGCCCACCCACTGCCACCCAGCTGATTTCTACTCATAGCAATACTATGTACCATTTCTCCGGTAGCAAACTTTTATGGGAACAGATAGTTTCATTGTTTTCCTGAGGAGCAGCCAGTAAGTTTGAATTGGTGACCTTGCAGTTAATACTCCAATACTTACCAAACAGTGCTATCAGGGGTCCTTCGTATGTGGAGATGTGATGAGCACATGGATGTCAAGCTAGTGGAGGCCCTGTGTGCTGAACCACAAATGGACCTCATGAGTGTTAATGGTAATAAGAAACTAGGCTTCTGCAAAATTAGAAGAAAAGGAAAACCCCCAAAAGTGGTGGATGATAGCCGTGCGGGTGTTAAGGACTATGGCAAAGAATCTCAAACTAAGGCTGCCCTCGAAGAATACATCAAATGCAAACAGTGGGCATATAAATATTGGTTCAAAAATTTTTTTACAACTCTATGGGGATGTTCTGTTCTGTCCTACAAAATTCTGTTCTGTTCTATGGAGTCGATGTGAATAGAAATCCATCTCATGGGTTTTGGGGGTGGGGGGTGGGCCAGTTCTCTGAGTGACATTAACGGTTAAGTACTAGAATACTTGCTGATGAATTGGCAGCTTGGTTCCATGTAGGCACCTTGGAAAAGAGTCCAAGGGATCTGTTTCTGAAAAGTCACCGCCTTGAAGACACCTGGGGACATTCTCCTCTGGACGCATGGGGACCATCAGGGGTTGGAATAAACCCAACACCAACTAACGCTGACAGCAGTCATCACTGTGGTCATTTAATCATCAACTATATTCAAATAAATTGTAAGCCCAAGTTTGTTTTAGGACCCTATTCCTCCCAAGTGAAAAACAACTAATTCCACATGGTACTTTACATGCAAACTACTATTTTACCTTGATTGAAATCAAAATGAAGAGTATATATAGCCCATAACTTCATAGGCCATAACTTCACATAAATGAAACTGTACCATAGC
Organism: Echinops telfairi; assembly: GCF_000313985.2. NCBI lineage: Eukaryota > Metazoa > Chordata > Mammalia > Afrosoricida > Tenrecidae > Echinops > Echinops telfairi. Next base: position 37,540,593 of record NW_022103906.1, read on the forward strand.
TACTAAGATGATAGATTATCAGTAAAAGCTCTGTAAAAACCTCCATTGTTGAGAGAAGGGTATAGGATGCCTAGTGGGACTTAATCAAGGACAATGTAGCAGCAAGGAATTACTAAACACAGATGAAGGCCCAACATGATGGTGGGACAAGAGGAAAGTAAAAGGAAATAGAGGAAAGAACCAGGAGGCAGAGGACATTTATAGAGGTCTAAATACAGGCATGTACATATGTAAATATATGTATATATAATGAGAGGGAAATAGATCTATGTACTTATATCTATATGTTAAGAATTAAGGTTGCAGATGGACATTGGGCCTCGACTCAAGTACTCCCTCAACACAAGAACATTTTGTTCTAATAACCCGGCATTTTGTGATGATAACCTTCTTGACAGAATCGCTGAAGACAAAATGGATACAAAAGCAAATGTGGTGAAGAAAGCCGATGGTGCCTGGCTATCAAAAGATACAGTGTCTGGGGTCTTACAGGCTTGAAGATAAACAAGCGGCCATCTAGCTCAGAAGCAACAAAGCCCACATGGAAGAAGCACACCAGCCTGTCTGATCACAAGCTGTCGATGGGATCAGGTAGCAGACATCTAAGACCCAGAACAAAATCATACCCAACGTGAATTGGGGCAGTGGTGGAATGAAGACCCAAAGCCCATCTGTAGACAATTGGACATCCCCTCACAGAAGGGTCACAAGGAATAGATGGGCTAGTCAGGGTGCAGTATAGCACCGATGAAACACACAGCTTTCCTCTAGCTCTTTAATGCTTCCTTCCCGCCCACTGTCATGACCTCAATTCTATTTTACAAATTGCATTAGACCAGAACATCCACACTGCTACAGATAAGAGCCCGCAACACAGGGAATCCAGGATACATAAACCCCTCAGGGCCAACAATGAGAATAGAGATGCCAGAAGGATTAGGGGAAGATGGGGGGAGAAAAGGGGAATCGATCACAAGGATCAATATATAACTCCTTCCCAGGGGGATGAACAATGGAAAAGTGGGTGAAGGGTGACAGAGGATGATGTAAGATATGAAAAAAATAATCTATAATTTATCAAGGATTCATGAGGTGGGGTGGGTGGGGGAAGGAGGGGGGAAAGTGAGGAGCTGATATCAAGGGTTCCAGTAGAAAGAGAATGCTTTGAAAATGATGATGGCAGAATGCATGCAAATGTGCTTGAAACAATGAGTGAATGTATGGATTATGATAAGCGATGAAGAGGTCCCAATAAAAGTATTTAATGATAACAAAAATCTCCACTGATGTATGATCATCACAGTCAGAGTAATACGAAAATAATTATGAAGACTATATTTATTCCTGTTAGTAGCAAAAATGGAATCTTTTAAAGAACATTTTAGTAATTCATTAATATTAACATTACTCAAATCTTTAATTGAATAAGACACCTTTACAGAGTGAGGCTTCATTAAAATTGACAATCATGGATTAATTGATGGCAGTTTTGATTAAATATGTAATCTGGTTAATCTGAACTATCCAACAATGCCTTAAAGTTATTAATACTATTTAGAAAAACACAATTACAAATTAACATTTTCTGCATTATTCAAGTAAAAATCCATAAAGAGATTAAACTTAGGTCCAAACTTGAGGCAATGTTTTCAATCATTAAAAAAGAAAAAAGAATTTAATTTCATGAAAATAACATCATATATTATATAAAATTAATGTTATTAATCTAAATTGTATTGACTTTACTATCTTGTTCTCATATTTAACTTATAAATGTGTTTTGATTCTACTTACAAACATATAGAACTTATATTGAGCTTTATATAAGTATATATTAATTAGCATGTTAACAAATAATTCCATATTTGGGTTTTATAATTATATATGTAATGCATTTATTATAAATGACCCTCAGTACATGAGTTTGAGAGAGCTGATATTTTATCACATTGGATGTTTTTATAAACAAAATTTTTTTTTAACTCAACCTGAAAAAAACTTGAAACAGTATGGGTAAAATTGATAATGGTTTAGTACCTAAACCATTAGCTGATTCTAATGATATAACTTGCAGATATGCATGCATGTGTAAAGAACTGCACATAAGTCTGATCATCAAAATACAGGATATGATATTGGAGACAGTGATATTTCAAAAATTGAATTTTCTTTCATATTTCATGTATACTTCATTTATTTTTCAATATGCATATATCGTATTATCTGGGAAAAGGTATTTTATTTTGAAAAACATTAAAACAAAAAGCAAAATAAAGCATGGTTAATTATGTTATGAGTGTAAAATTATATCTATCTATAATCAGTAATTGGAAAGATACATTTGTTATTGAAAGCTATTTGATAGATTGAGAAGGTGAGATAGATGTATCATTTTTAAAATTTAGATTTCTATTCTCTGTGCACTTATTAAATCAAAGACTTAATTCAAGGTCTAACAGAAGAAGCCAGGAAGATTATGGGCAGAATTACATCCCCCAATATGTCAGCTTGACTGGGCCAGGGCTCCGTTTTATGTCGGTGTCAGCTGTTTGTTTGGTGGTCTCATGTACTCATCCTGAGCGTTGTCATTTCCAACATCTATGATATTAATTATAGTCTATCGAGGCTGGATTCGAGGCAATTATGCTAATGAGGACTACCTACCTCTGACCTTTGCCTTAAGGTGGTAAAATGTGTGTTGTGGTGGTGCTGTAAACTATGACACTGGTATTTCAAATATCAGAAGGGTCATCGAGGGTGGATGGGTTTTACCAGAGGTTTCCAGCTAAGCAAAGACAGGAAAGAAGGAATAGACTGTCCACTTCTCAGGGGTGAACCACTGAAAGCCTTAGGAATAGCAGCAGAACGTTGTCAGGTCCAGTGTCAGAAGGTGAGCCCCTAAGATCGGAAGGCATTCAGAAGAAGACTGGACAAAGGCTGCTTCCTCAAAGTGAAGTGGAATGGCATAGTACAGCTTTTAGGGCCTTCGTGTACTAATGATACAGGAGTCAAAATGAGAAAAATAGTTGCTGCTGTTGTTAGCTGTCATTAAATCGGCTCTGACCCGTAGCGGCCCTAGGCACAATGAATAAGAGAATAAAACAAAACACGGGAGAGCCAAAACATGACCTGGCGTATATGCCACTTGCTTTTCAAGGAAATCTCAGTAACATATTTGACACACTGAACACAAACAACAGAAGAACTGACAACCTGTGGAATGACATCCAAAACTTCATTCATGAGAAAGCGAAAGGTCATTAAAAAGGTTAGAAAGAAACAACCAAAGTCAAGGTCAGAAGAAAGTCTAAAACTTGCTTTTGCACAGAGGGCAGCTAACATAAATGGAAAAGCTGATGAGGGAATGGAAATAAGAAACTCATTTTGGGGTATGTTAAGTTTTGAGATGCTTGTTATCCACAGCCTTCAACCAGATTCTGAGTCTTAGAGACCCTATGATATGCTTGTTAGATAGTTCTATATACAAGTCATGGGGTGGGGGGGACTCTTTGAGATATGGATTAGGGAATCCAGCATATGAATGGTATTTGAAGTCATAAGATCATATGAAACCATCAAGGGAGTAAGTCTCTATAAAAGAGAGAATATATATATAAAGTCTGCAACTCGAGGCACTTTGCATGCAATAATCCCTCACAATAATCCCCCAAAGTGATTAAATTATTATTTTTACTTTAGGCATATGAAAGACAGTGCTCAGAAGCCAACCTAGTTAAGAATCACACTACTATGAGTATTTACGGTAAATCAGGATTTGAACTGGAGCCTGAATCCTAGAGTCTACCTCTTTAATATTTTCAGTATCAGTCTTCACATATGGGTTGCCCTAAGGCTCTCCTTGTGCACCAACCTCAGGCAGGACTCCCAACATCTCAGTTTCGAACCCCTATTCCCCAGGTTAATTTCTAACACTATTAAAACATCTGGGAAGTTCAAAATTGTTTCAATAATTGAAAAAATGTGTTGACACAACCATTGGATTGTTGGGTAGTCTCTTGAGGAAGCCGTTTCAGTGGCACAAATAATTTGCATATACATGCATACTATCCTGAAAATGTTATTACTTTATAACCATGCAGTATGTTTAATCTTTAAACACTGGTACTTCTCCCCAAATGACAGTGGGAGATTATCATATCTACTGTGCATAAATACATAGAGATTTAAAATGTTAAAGATTGTCTTTGGAGTTTTTCAGCTCCTTTATTAAAAGTGTGATTTTCCTCCATGACAGCAGAGAGTGAGGCCCAGTTTCCAGAATTAAAGAGATGACCCTGAGGAAAGCCAATGCTCGGTTCAGAAAGAGTAGAACCAGGTGGAAACAGAAAGTGTCTAGGTTCACTTCAAAAGACTACAGTATGAAGAAGACAGAATGCGCAAACAGACCTTGGTGGACCAGTTACTCCTAGAGCCATAATGTAGCTATTCAAGCCTTCTCAGAGATGCCCGTGAAAGTATTTTAAGAAAGTAATCTATTCTCACCAATTGTGAGGACCTTCTTCATTCACCATCCCATTAGTATTAGTAACTCTTAGAGATGTAAGAGTTATTTTTAATCTAGGACTATTAACAATAAGCAAGAAGCATGAAAGAACTATAAGAATTTTCTAGCGGTTCCCAGGATCCTATTATATTAAAAATGCATTTATCTGATTACTTGTAATACTACCCTATCTAATCAATGTAGATGTCATATTTATAATGTCTAACTAATGCATAATGATGGATTTATAACGTTTCTGCAAAAGTTAGCCCTCATCCTCTTGGCCAGACTGAATTAATTAATGGTCAGGCTCACACTATATTATCCTCTACAGAAAAAGCAGGTTTGACTGATGGCCCTTTGACTAGGAATGTAAATGACTATGTGTGTAGAAGTTCCCCCTCATGTTGTTTTGCACCAGTGTTTTCTCTCAATAAATATAGGTCCATTGCAGTAACAGGAAGTCAGTCAGTAAAATGCTGTCACCTCCATGCTAGGATATATGAAGACTTCTTCCTCCTGATCATCAATCCTGACTCACTGAGTAGGTGAGGCACTATCCAAGGCTCCCGCCCCCAGAGTCTGGGGGGGAGAAAATGATTGCTGTGCGTTCACCTGTGCCCCAGCAGCCTGATTGCATGGAGGGAAGTCAGCAGAACTGCTCCGGGTCCAGCTGCTTGGGTTGGTGTTGAAAAATGTTGAATAATCAAATTGCCCATTTCTGCTCAATTGCTCTAATTTATTATCCCCGGCATTCTGAATGCTAATGAAAACCACCTATCATACCAGTCCATGTCACTCTGCTTTATGATCTTATTAAAACCTCAGCATTTCTTTGCCAGTGACAAGGAGTAGAGAGTGGGACAGCTGTCCTCCTGCTTCCAGTGCGGTTCATACACACTCCCTGTCACTGCTAACGGCTGAATGATTTAGGCCAAATGAGCAGCCTTGGAGTGATATTTTTATACCCATGACAGGATTGTATAACTTAGAGAAAGGCCATTAGTGAATACAAAGGAATAAGCAGGAGGGGGAAGCAGGTGAAAAATGGGCAAGTAAATCTTTGGATCTGACTCTTCATAATAAAATGCCCTTCGCCTTTAGATTTAATGAGCTGGTTATCTCACCAAAAAGGGGGGCAGCCATCACCTGAGCTTCCCAGCTTTTCTCAAGATGCACCCAATTACAAAGGGGAAATGAGGCATATGCAGTCAGTGACAGAATTGTCGTATTGCCTTGTGACATTTGAGCCAGAAAGCAGGCCTGTGGGGGCAACCAATAGCCCTCAAGTCTCCAAGACTGAAATTGGGAAGGGACCCTAGGGTTCATGCGTCCTGATCCAAATATGATATAAAGCTTATGAAATGTTCTCGATTGAGTCTTTTAATGTGCTTATAAGTTTCTTATACCCTCTTTAGTGTAACGGAATTACTACGATTTCGCTAGCACCATGTAGGAGGCCTAGTAGAGGACTGGGTTAGGAGTTGGGCTGCTGACAAACTCGTCATTGTTGAAGCCGCCAGCCACTCCCCAGGGTAACAGATGAGGCGTTCAGCTCCTGCAAATACAGGGAGCCCGGAAACTGATTGGGGCAGGCCTACCCTGGGCTACAGGATCCCTGTGAGTTGCAGTGAGTTTTTTAGCACCATATATCAAACTCACTGTCAGCAAATCCATTCGGATGCATAACCACCTGTAAGGAAGAAGAGAACTTCCCCCGGGTGTCTGAGACTTCAAATCTTTACCAAAGAACCTAGCTTCATCTTTCTCTCAGGGAGCAGGTGCTAGATTTGCACTGCTGACCTTGTGGATAGCAGCTTAATGGTCAGTCCACGGGATTACCAGGGTCTCTTTCACGCCATATGTTGTTGTTATGTGCCAGGGAGTCACTTCCAACTTACAGCGACCCAAGGCACAATGCAATAAAACATTGCCTGGTCCTGTGCCACCTCCCAAGCATTCCTCTGCCAGAGCCCATTGTGTTGATCCAGCTCCTGGAGGGCCTTCCTCTTCATCACTGGCCCCACTGTACCACACATGATGACCTTCTTCTGGGACAGGTTTCTCCCGAAATATGTACAAAGCATATAAGATGAAGCCTTGCCATCCTTGCCTCTAAGGACCACTCTAGCCATGTTTTTTCCAAGACAGGGTGGTTTATCTTAGTGCAAATGTATCTATCCTTCTTCGGTCTTCTTTATCCAATGTCTAACTTCACAAGCGCATATGGCAAATTAAAATACATGGCTCGGTCAGGCTCACCTGAGCCCTCAAAGTAACCTGCTTACTGTTCAATGCTCTAAAGAGGTCTTGCACAGCAGATTTACCTAATGCAACTGGTCTTTTGATCTTTCAACTGCTGCTTTCATGACCACTGACTATGGAGCTAAGCAAGACAAAATCCTTGACAAATTTTTCCATTTATCATGATGCTCCCTATTGGTAATGAGTAGTGGGGAGTATTGGTTCAAACAGTTAACATGCCTGTCTAACTGAAAAGTTGGAGGTTCAAAATCATATAGGGTCACCTCAGAAGAAATCCACTGAAAATATCTTATATCACAGTTTTATTCTGATACACTTGAAATTGAAATCAACTCAGAGGCAGCCTGATTGGCTGACTTTAGTTTATTTAGCAACGTGGCTAAGACACATAATTATTGGATGCAAAGAGAGCAAACCAATCCGAGACTACGTCTCCATTTTTATGATTGTTATTTACTGTTAATGATAAAAGTCATATGGTGTTAAAAACTGCAAAATAAAAAATAGCACTAGCATTTTTATTCATGAAATACATGGATTTAGTGTTTTTAGTATAGGATTTGTTCATATAAAAAGAAGACAAGCCAGTCAGGGTGCAATGTAGCAACGTTGAAACATACAACTTTCTTCTAGTTCTTTAATGCTTCCTCCCTGCCACTATCATGATCCCAATTCTACCTTACAAATCCGGCTAGATCAGAGGATGTTCACTGGCACAGATAGGAACTGGAAACACAGGGAATTCAGGACAGATGAACCCCTCAGAACCAATGGTGAGAGTGGCGATACTGGGAGGGTGGAGGGAAGGTGGGGTGGAAAGGGGGAACTAATCACAAGGATCTACATATAACCCCCTCCCTGGGGGATAAACAACAGAAAAGTGGGTGAAGGGAGAAGTCGGACAGTATAAGACATGTCAAAATGATAATTTATAAATTATCAAGGGTTTGTGAGGGAGGGGAAAAACGAGGAGCTGATAACAAGGGCTCAAGTAGAAAGCAAATATTTTGAGAATGATGAGGGCAACGTATGTTCAACTGTGCTTGACACAATTGATGTATGTATGGATTGTGATAAGAGTTGTATGAGCCCCCAATAAAATGATTTAAAGTAAATAAATAAATAAAGAGTATCAATAGTAATGAGGAAAAAAAGGACATATCCTTTGGGCCCTGAACTACACCTCTGCTTTTCAGATCATACCTGGGTAATGTCGCCATTGCTGCCAGAATGAGTGGAACCAATCTCCTCTTGTTTCCCATGGTCCCTTCCATCTTTATGTGATATTTCCCATACGTTTTATAATCCTTCTGTCAATCTGGCTTAGGACAGCATTTATTTGGTTTCCCATAAATATTTGTATGTCTATCTATCCCAATTCTGATCACGATTTAAGCTCTTATCCATTGGTTTCTGGGTCTCGGTCAAATTAGGGAATGTAGATATTCTTAGAGAGTGAGATAGTTGTGATTGACAAGCTTCTGTGGTTGCTCTGGTTGTTTTAAACTTCACACGTTCATTTGTCTTATATTGAACTGTTTCCTTCTGAAACCACACGGACAGTTTGAAAAGGGCTTAGGAAAAGAGAATGCGAGACCAAAGGAGAGGCTGAAGCTAGCTAAGCCTGAGTTTAAATGATATATCTTGATATGCAATAAATAATGTATTGAAATCCAAGAAAAACAAAAGGAAACGTTAAAATTAAAAACCTGTACTGTGTGAGGTCTAGCTTTAACCCAATGATCACATCAATATAGGTCATGAAGATGTCGTATGCGCAAATTTGTTAGACATTTTTAAAACTTGCGACAGAGGGTTGTCTACTGGTTCTCTATTCTAAACATCACCCTCAGGTCAAACTCTGCTTCATGTGTCTCAATGTGCCCATGTGAATGCCAGAAAAGGAAAATTGTTTGTAATGTTACACTCTTTCTGCTTTGTTATTCTATTCACTCACTACTGCAAACAACAGAGCCATAGTGGGAGAAAGACAGAAAACTGCGTGAGTTTTTACTCTGCACACCAAAAACAAGCCCTTAGTCAATTTAAACTCTCGTGTGTGTGTGTGTGTGTGTGTGTGTGTGTGTGTGTGAAAGAGAGAGAGAGATACATTGAAATCATCATTCCTGTTCACCTGTGAAGAGAAATTGTCAAAGAGAGACTAGACGAATAATAGTGGCCTTTAAAAGTAAGATCCATTTTTTTGTGAGGGCATTCCAGGAGATAAAATGCTGTAAATGTTACTGTCTCAAAGTTGACTAATGTTCTCTCCTTTGGTTGGCAATTAATAAGCACAGAGAACCCTGTGGTGTAAATGGGCAAAGTGAGTCTGTGAAATTACTCTTTCCCCCTTTCAGCCTTTCCAAGTCATGTTCCTCCACAGAAAAAGAGATTTCAAGATCCAGTTAAACTACCATGCTGGTTACTCAGTGGGTTCCTTCTGTTAAGTACACACCTATTCCCAATGGTCATCAAATAATTTAATAAAGTAGATGTCCTACAACTAATATAATAAAATGAAGTGTTGAAAATAAAATCCAAATTATCAATAAAGGCAATGATCTAGATAGTACAGAATTTTCTGAGTCAGAATTGATTTGATAGTAAGAGACTTTTTAGGAGAACATGCTGTCATTTTTCCAAATTTCACTATCTAATCTGTTGCCTACTTTACCAACTTACTTATTGGGAAAACTGAGGTTGACAGTCTGAGTTTGACCATAGTGAGCTTTCTAATTGGGGAAGACATCTATGTACAAGAAAAAAGGAGGCAATTGTTGACCCAAGAGAAATGGGAGTTAAAAAGTGGTACAAGAAGACAATAAAATTATAGTACCCCACGTGGTTCAACTTTAAGCAATGACTATTTAATAATTATATTGCGAGTATGGTGATGGTGATAGAAGTTATCTTGGACATAGTATAAGAGCTTCATCCGATCCAGCAAGATGATAAACTAGGGAGACACGCTATACAGACCTTCCCTATAAAAGCTCCAAGAGATCGAAGAAACAGATTCAGATGACAAACCTGGAACCGAGAGCAGTAGAGAAAAGGATTGAGAATACTATTGAATACCATCTGGGAGAGGAAGATGAACAAAAATGGCGAGGAAGGAGACATAAGAGTGAATTGTCAGCTAGCCTGATATAATGTGACCATCCCGAACTTTTTTAAAGAAAAATAATTTTATTGGCCTGCAATTCAAAACCCATACAATTCAATAGTTCAATTATATCAAGAAAAGTTGTATAATTATGACAATCAACTTTATAGCTTTTTATTTGTTCTTGTACCCATTGATATTAGCTCCCCATTTCCTTCCAACATCACCACCAAACCCCCAGGAACCCTTAATCTAGTTACAGTCTTTATAGATTTATGTATCCTGGATTTCATATACAGGAAAATATTTTTAAAAGAAAACCACAACAAAAAACTAACAATAATGAGATAAAACAGAAAAACCTCAAATGAAAATAAAGCAGAGAATACCGAAATCTAGAACAATTTAAAATGAGTCAAAATGGAGACCAAATGATAAGGTGTTCAATTTTAACCAAACTGCACCTGCAACAATCCACTTCCCAGCACATTCTGTCTGATAGCAGGGTTATTCACATCCTGGGTGTATGATCAGACGGGATTCGCCAGAGACTTAATCAATGTGGATTTCCCCTTCACTTTTTTTGTTTTTTAGTGGAATCAAAAGAAATGGGTCAAAAAGGAATCAAATGATAAGAGATATATTTTTATAAAACCATGTCTGCGATAATCAATATACCAGGCTCTCTGCTTGATAACAAGGCTACTCACATTCCTCAACTCTGGTCACAAGGGATTCACCTGAGGTGAACCCATGTGTGGACACTGCAAATGAATTTTGGGCTTCCACTCCAAACCTATCCCGTAAGTACCTTAGCTGGCAAAGAGTACGATTCATCCTGGATGCACTGCTCCCCATGGGGTTCATTCTACATTTGTCATGTTTTCAATCTCTTTTTTCCTTTGCTTAAACTCACTTTGCTTTAGTCCTTTCTTTTTCTGCTTTCTTTCTTTTCTTCTGCCTTTTCTTTCTTTTAGCGATTCCTTTACTTCTTTTTTGCGAGTTTTTTTACTAGTATCTTCTCTTTTTCTTTGCTCCCCGACCCATTATGCTCAATGCTTTCTCTTCTCTTTTTTTTCACATCTTTCTCTACTTTGGATTTTGCTATTGTTTCACTTTATACTGCTTTAGTTATTAAATTATTTCTTTTGCGATTGTTTGTTGGCTTTCCCCCTAGTTTATTTAATTAATTTACTATTATTATTATTATTTCCTTTATAGCTACTGTTTGATTTTAGTTAACTCTCTCTCTCTCTCTCTTTTCTTTCTCTTGACTCACAGGAGACAGACACTGTGCTCGAATCCATAAACACACTTACTGGGAAAGGACCACTACCCATTTGAACACCACATAATCATTAATAGATAGCTGAACACAGCAGACAAACTGACCCTAAAGTGCGCTATGCCAGCAGCAGACAGATATCTATGTAGCTCACATTACGTTGTCATTACATCCACCATTAAACAGGTTGGGGGTGGTTAAGGCCCCATCAAGTTAAAATCATCACTTAAACATAAATATAACACTAAACTTTCTTAGAGAAACAGACAATTTCAGTTCATATGAAGAAACAACAGAGTGGCCCAAACAAATTACAAATATACAGAGCTCAAAGACCATTCTCAAGAAGAGAAGACATTTAAACGTAAGGAATTCTTAAGAATGGCATTAAGATTTTTTTGTTGTTGTTGAAATGAGAGGAAAAAATCAACAAAATTACAGATTAAATAAAGGAAACTACAGGGGAAAAAAACATTAGAACAATTTAGGAACATTTCAAAGGACAAACTGGGATGCCTTCCAGTTAGATTTACCTGAAAATTAAAAGGTAAAGTGAAGGAGACTGGGAGGTGGTTCTAAACTTAGAATCAGGGTAGTAGGTCTGTCCCTACCCCCGCTTTTTTAAAATTTTCACTCACAAAGTGAACCGAGAACACACTGAAATGCTCTAGGTTCATTTTGCTGTGCTTGTGGGCTCTGGACTGAGCCTCTGCCAGCGCCCTAGTCTGGCAGCAAGCAGCAATTTCCCTAGTCTGACATCCAAAAGGGGTCATAATCCCAGACTCAACGAGAAACTCAGAAAGCTAGTCACAAGCCCCCCACGCCAGAGCTGCACACACTGTTAGCGACCTTGCATTTATTGCCTAGGGATTGGGATCGGCATGGGCAGCCAAAGATCTGGAGCAATGGGAACGAGGGCAGGGAATTTACCTGAGTCAGATCATAATGTGGCAGAGCATAAGTGGATAGCCCTAGTCCAGGGGGTGAAATCAGTTCCAATTGGACAAGAAGAAAACAACCTCTCGGTAAGCTAGGTCTCCTCCCCTGGGGGTCAGCATGACAGCCCCCAAATCAGGACACCCCATAAGCCCAATATTAAAAAGAGAAAAAATATTTTCTCAGTAAAAACTGCAAATCCCTGGCTCATTGTTTAACTACAAGACAAACTGGCAGACCGAGTCTTTTAACATACATTAGCATAATAAGGGAACCAGTGCTAAGGAATGCCAGCAGTTAGCTACAGAGCTCAAAGGCTTTCAGCATAACAAAGAGCCTCTGAAGCAAGCCTGTTTCAGAATATCTCACTGAGCACAAACCCAGAGCCCAGAGCCAGGGGGCCAATTTAATTTAATTCAATTCCAGCTGGCCAGGGGGTGGAAATAAAAACAAAAAACTCTGAGCTATTGAGGCATTGGTGGTATTGGCACAAGCTAGGGCAACTTTGCACAGAGGGGGTGATTGGGGGTAGTGGGGGAGAGCTACTGTCTACCCTCAGTGATCCTAAACACAGCTGGAGAGGTCCTGCCTGTCCTCCATGTGGCTTGGGGATCTCCTGCCCGTCCTGGGGCCCTACACATGGCACACATGACACAAGGCAGCTATACCAGTGATCTCCAGTGCTCAACACCACTGCTGGAACTGTTGCCTGGCCTCCGTTGTGATCTTGCCTTCGAGGGTAATTCTGCCCAGGGACCCTACACCAAGTGGGAACACTACCCCACTTCCTTGAGGGAGGGTTGGAACTCCTTCGGCCCCACGGTCAGGTGATCAGGCCTCAGCTATCTCCTTACTATTCTTTTACTTCTCTCTTTATTCTTTCTACCTTCTATCTTTCCCACTAAAGTCAGTCTCAGTGGACCCAGTTTTGTTTTGTTTTTCTCTCTTTTCTTCTTTTTCTTCTTCTCTGACTCTTTCCTTTCACATGCCACGGCTGGCTTCGCAACCACTACCATCTACCTAGAGCAACTCCCCCCAAACAGCAGGGAGCACTCCAGTCTGCCCTCCGTGGAAGTACTGCACACCACACAAGGCAGCTATGACAGACTTCTACAGTGCTCCAGGCTGCTGAAGAAACCTCCATCTGGCCTCTACAATAATCTTATTGACTAGGGCAATTCCACCCAGAACCAGTGGGACCCTTCACTAAAAGGGCACACCAACCTGCCACCTTGGGGCAGGGTTTAAACCCCTCTGGCGCCACATACAGGTGATCAGGGATCAACTAGCTCTTTACTGTTTATTTTTTTCTTCTCTCCCACCACAGTCTATCTTACGAGCACAATTGTGTTTTTCTCCTTCTTTCTCTTTCTTTTCTTTCTTCTCTCTCTTCTTCTTATTTTCTTCTTTTCTGTTTCTCTCCACTACCCTCTGCCTAGAGCAACTCCGCTCATCAAGTGGGGAGAGCTCCAGCCTGCCCCCTGTGGCAGTGCTTCACACAACACAAGGCAGTGCTACACATGGCAAGACTCGGGGTTCAGCTATCTGTTTATCTATTGCTTTCTTTTCTTCTACTTTAGCTTTTTCTTGTTTTTTACTATTCTATTTCTTCTCTCTTTCCGGCCACAGTCTCAGCAGATTCAGCTTTTCCTTTTTATTGTCTTCTTTTTTTTGACTCTTTGTTTTTTCTTTGCTTTGTGTGTGAGTGTGTTAAGATTATTTGCCTGTTTAAGACACTGAAGAAGATAGGAATGGGAGGGAAATCCCTCAATATTATACAAGCTAGATATGAAAAACCAACAGCCAACATGGTAATCAATGTAAAAAAGACAAAAACAATTCCACTGAAAAAGGTGACCAGACAAGGATGCCCCTTGTCCCCACTCTTATTTAACATCATACTGGAGGTCCTAGCTAACAACATAAGACAAAGAAGAGCCATCAAAGGTATTCATCTAGGGAAGTCAGAAGGGAAACTATCATTATTTGCAGATGATACGATTTTATATATCAAACATCCCTAAAACTCCACAAGTGGAGTGTTGGAAGTGATAGAGAAATATGGCAGCATGGCAGGATACAAGATCAACAAAGAGAAATCTATTGGACATATACACATCAGACAAGATGAAGGAAGAAGCAATTATAAAAGTAGTACCCTTTATAATAGCCAAACACAAATTGAAATATCTAGGAATATACCTAACTAAAAAAACCCGAAAAGATTTGCACGAGGAAAACTACAGAACATTATTACAAGATACCAACAGTGACCTCAACAAATGGAAGAATATCCCATGATTGTGGATTTGGAGACAATATAGTAAAGATGTCAGCTCTGCCCCAGGCACTATATAAGTTGAATACTATACTGATACAAATACCATGATCCTTCTTCAAAGAATTGTAAAAACTGATTACCAACCTCATATGGAGAGGGAAGAAGCCCATAATTAGCCAAGAACTCCTCAAGAAGGACAAAGTGAGAGGGCTTGTTCTACCTGACTTTAGCACAGATTATACGGTCACAGTGGACAAAACAGTGTGATACTGGTATAATGACAGATATTCAGACCAAAGGAAAAGAGCTGAAAACCCAGAAATAAAAACATCAGCATATAGACAACTGATTTTTTATAAGGGCCCCAAAAATATCAAATGGGGCAGAGACCCTCTTCTATAAGAGTTGCTGGGAAAAAATGGATATCTACCTGCAGAAAACAAAGCAAGACCCTTAGTTCACTCCATGCACAAGAATAAACTCAAAGTGGACCACAGACCTTGAGGTGAAACCCCAAACTATTAGGGCCAGTAGGAAGTGGACAAACTTGAGAACCTTGGCACAGAGAATACATAAGCTATCAGAAATCGGGAAAGATACAAATACAGAGGAGTCACAAAGAGACAAGTGGGATATACTGAAGATCCACAGACTGGGAAAACATCTTTAGCAATGACACATAAAACAAAGGCCTTATTATTAAAATCTAAAATACTTCGCAAGCTTAGAATAACAAAAAAAACCAAACTTCACACTAAGGAGGTGGGCAAAGGACTTAAATAGAAGTTTCCCAAGGGCAGAAATTCAAATGGCCAATAAACATATGAGAAAATCTTCCCAATCATTAGCCATAAGAGAAATGCAAATTAAAACAACTATGATATACCACCTAACACCCTCAAAGATAGCCCAATTAAACAAATCAGAAAACAGTAAGTGTTGGTGGGGCTATGGTGAGATAGGAACTCTCTTTCACTGCTGGTGGACCTGTAGGTATGTACAACCATTATGGAAATCGATTTGGTGATATCTAAAACAGATGGAGATTGACCAACTATATGACCAACAATCCCACTACTGGGCATATACCCAGAAGAAGCAAGAAACAAATCAAGGTCAGACATCTGTGCTCCAATGTTCATCGCGACACAGTTCACATTTGCAAGGAGTTGCAAACAACCCAAATTTCCATCAACAGACGAATGGATCAAAAAACAGTGGTACATACATACAATGGAGTACTACACGACCCTAAAAAGCAGTGATAAATGCATGAAGCACATTGCCACATGGGAAGAACTAGAGAAAATCATGCTAAGTGAGGTAATTCAAGCTTAAAAGGACAAGTACAACATGAGTCCACTGAGGTAAGCTTAAAAAAAATGGGGCATAGGGGAAGAGCTACTATATTCATACATCCCTGGGGTGAGGTCCAACAATTATGGCAGGTGCCAAACCCAATCCAGGGATATATACAATAGCCAATTAAATAAGAGGGGGCAAGGAAGAGGGGAAAAAAGACAATGGTAGGGGGGGGCAATATGGCACTAACCCTACTGTTTATATATCTACAGGAGAGGGAGAGAGAGACCAGGCTTCAACCCGATGCACCAAGACATGAATACAACATACCTGCATGTACTGGGGAGCCAATAGAGAAGTCTGTGGGCAGGCCCCAATCCCAACTATGTGTACACCCCTGCCCCCTCCCAGAAGAATGTACTTCAGAGGACAACACTGAGGCTACAGCTTGGAGGAAGCATTAGCTTCCCATTTCTTTCACCTCCCTCCCACCTTCCTTCACGAACCCTTGATAAGTTACAGATTAATATTTTCATATCTTACATTGTCCTCTGTCACTCCTTACCCACTTTTCCATTGTTTGTCCCCCTGGGAGGGTGTTATAGATTGATCTTTGTGATTGAGTTCCCCCCTTTTCCCTCCACACTTCCCTAATCCTCCTGGTATCTCTACTCTCCTTGTTGGCCCTGAGGAGTTTATCTATCCTGGATTCCCTGTGTTGGATTCTTTGGGAATTTATATAAGCCATTTATAAAGGTATACACATGTATATATGTATATATACTAATATCTAATGATAGGTCTATGTACATATATTTATATAATAAGTATAAAGGTAGCACATGAACTTTGGGTCTCTATTCAAGTCCTCCCTCAATGCAAGAACACTTTGTTCTAATAACCTGACATTCTGTGATGTTCACCTTCCCAACACAACCGCTGAAGACAAAATGGGTGCATAAGCAAATGTGGTGAAGAATGCTAATGGTGCCAAGCTATTAAAAAATATAGTGCCTGGGGTCTTAAAGGCCTGAAGTTAAACAAACAGCCATCTAGCTAGGAAGCAACAAAGCCCACATGGAAGAAGTACACCAGCCTGTGTGATCACCAGGTGTCGATGGGATCAGGTATGAAGCATCAGAAGATCCAAAACAATTATATTGATGCGAATGAGGGGGGTTGGAGTGGAGACCCAAAGCTCAACCATAGAAAATGGACATCCCCTCACAGAAGGGTTACAAGGAAGGGACATATCAGTCAGGGTGTAGTATAGCCCTGATGAAACATACAACATTCCTCTAGTTCATTAATGCATCCTCCCCCACTCTATCATGACACCAGTGTTACCTTACAAATCCGGGTAGACTGGATTACATACATTGGTACAGATAAGAAGTTTCAACACATAAAATCCAGGATAGATACACACCTCATGAGCAGTAATGGGAGTAGCAATACCAGGAGGGTAGGTGAACGGTGGAGAGAGAAGAGGAGAAATGGAGAACCAATCACAATGGTCAATGTATAACCCTCCCTGAGAGGGATGAATAACAGAAACATTGATAAAGGTAGACAGAGGATGGTGGAAGATATGAAAATAAAAATAATATATAATCTATCAAGGGTTCCCAAGGGTGTGGAAGGGGAGGGGGGAATAAAAGAGGAGCTGATAACAGGGACTCAAGTTGAAAGAAAATATTTTGAAAATGATTATGTCAACATATGTACAAGTATGCTTGATACAATTTTACATGGATTGTTATAAGAGCTGTAAGAACTACCAATAAAATGATTTATTTTTTAGAAGAAAATAAAAAGATGTTTTTAAACACCAAAACAATAGTAATAAAGAAAATAATAAAAAGACCCACAAAAAACCTGAACTCAGCATAGACAATTATATGGAATAAAAAACCAGTAGAATAACAAAAAACTACACACTACAAAATGGCAGCAACAAGCTTACACCTATCAATTACATGTAACGTAAATGGATTAAATGTACCAGTCAAAAGACAGAGGGAAGCACAGCGGGTAGGAAAGCAGGACTCATCAAGATGCTGCTGTTATAAGACACACATCTCAGACATAATGGAAATTAACAAAATGTAGGAGTGACAGTAATTTCTGACAAAATAAACTTTAATGCAAAGCCCATCATAAGAGACATTATATAATGATTAAAGTTAAAAAGACATAAAATTAATAAATATCTCTTTATGCAGTGAAAGATCTCAAAATACATGAAACAAACCCTTACAAAATTGAACAGAAACAGACAACACTATGATACTCGTTGGTGTTGTTAGACGTCATGAAGTCAGTTTAGACCCACAGCTACATTGTGCACAACATAATTAAACACTGCTCTATCCTACACCACCCTAACAATTGTTCCTATGGCTGAGCTTGTCGTTGCAGCCACGGTGTCAATCCCTCTCCTTAAAACCCTTCCTCTCCTTCGCTGCTCCTCTACTTTACCAAACATGATGCCATTATCCAGGGACTGGTCTTTCCTGACAACATGTCTGAAGTATGTAAGACAAAGTCTCACCATCCTTGCCTCCAAGGAGTAGTCTAGCTGTCCTTCTTCTAAGATAGTTTGGTTTGGCCTTTTAGCAACCTATGTTAGTTTCAACATTCCTCTCTGGCACGATAATATAAATGCATCCGTTCTGCTTTGGTCTTCTTTATTCTGGCCAACTTTCACATGCATACGAAGCCACTGAAAGTACCATGGTTTGGGTCAGGCACACCTTAGTGGTTCTGATAGTCCAGTAGGTGAGCCTGGGTGCTGGTATTGGCTGCGGCAACTTTCCACAGCAGGCTAGCAGCTGGAGATGTTGACATTTCTTGAGATTGGTTGATTTCTCACATCCACAATCATTTCAGCCCAGCCAGCAAGAGAAAAAGACTACTTAAACACAGGGCTAAAAAGACAGAAAAGTGAGAGGCACTAATTGTGGGTAAATCATGACCATTAAGCAAACGCATTGCAGTGCTGGGAGACGGGCTTGAGGTGATCCCAGGGAGAGCCTTTCCCTAGGTTTGCAATAACCTTCAGATGGTCCAGGGGGGCCTTCCTGAGAAGAGAGGCCAGTGTAGTCCAAGTCTGGGACTATAATACTCTGCAAGCTTAAAACTGGGGTCTCTTTAGGGATCATTTCCCCATTAGGATTAGTCACTGGCAGGCTTGAGGGGGGTGTTGGATGGAACCAGAGCCACACCTGACACTCTTTTACCCCAAGGCTGAAATATTGAAGCAAACAAGGACTGTTGTCATGGCAATGAGAGAAAGACAACAATTTTTCCCAAGGGCTTGACCCTGGGGCAACTCCAGCACACTTTTGGAGTTTCCAGGCAGAGGCAGGGGCAGTCTTCCTACCCTGTTTACCTGAAAGTAAGACATCCCCTGAAAATAAGACCTACTTACAATTTTGCCTCTCACTGAAATATAAGGCATCCCCCCCCAAAATAAGACCTCCCCGAAAATAAGACCTCCGAAGCTACCGTAACTCTGGACTCTGGACTGTAGTGGCAGATGCTGCCGCGCAGCTCACTGTTGGCTGCAGCGCAGCTGGAGCAGACAGGAAGTGTGAGGTCTCTTTTAATGAAAAAATAAACAATAAATGTATACCGTATTATTCTTCATGGAAAAATAAGATATCCCCTGAAAATAAGACCTAGCACATCTTTGGGAGCAAAAATTAATATAAGACACTGTCTTATTTTCTGGGAAACAGGGTTTTTGCCACATACTTGAATTCTCATGTTCTTCTGCAGCCTTGGAGTAATAATGGATAGGCACTGGATTGTGTTTGATCTTGGTACTCTTTGATGCATTGCAGGGACTAATCCATGGTCCATTGCTCATGTCTGGTGAAGTGGAATCCCTGGTAGATGTTGATGTCTATTGGTGCCTTATGGGAGAGACCATAGATGATGGAGTGTTGGGTTGCTCATGGACAGGTCTGTAGCAGGCTAGTGGCAGTGGCCATACATCTTAGGGCATAACTGTAATTGCCAGATACAGGGAGGGGCCCTCTCTAATTTACTAGCCACCATTTGGTGGGGATGTCTGCATGGGGTATTTTGCCTAATTGCTGGGGAACAGACCTGTGCCATTTCAGCACACAGCTCGGGCAATCCCTGTAGCTTCTATGATTTGCTTCCTAGAGAAAGCGTCCTATTTCCTTGACAATAACCTAAAGGACACACAAGCCTTTGTGCCCCACTTGTGATGGAGCCACTCCACCATCTGTTCAGCGAAGGCTTCTGAGCGAGGTCATCTGCCTGGGCATTTCCTGAGGGGGTGAGGGAGCTGTGGGCCAATATGTGAAAAATGACAACGTTTATGCCTGTACCCAGGCCCAAATGTCTTTCCATAACTCCATTCCCCAAAAGCCAGACTTGTGGTTTTCCTATTTTGCTGAACACAATGCAAATCCTTTGTCAGCGCATTGGAGTATGGGGCTGGCTTCATGCATCAGGACCATCCAGGAAGTCCCGTGGTTCCATCCACTGGCTGTTTTGCTCCTGCCCACTGCAATTCCCATACCATCTCTAGCTGTGGGCTACACTGCATTTCGTTGGAGAAGATTGCCCTAGGCTGAGAAGTCTGGCCCTCTCAGTTATGGGCCAGGTGTTCTCTCATATGATGTTTTCCTGCATTGAGGGCTCTGCATAATCAGGAGAATATGCCATCTGTGTTAGACTGGGTTGACTAGAGAAACAAATCCAGAAACCCTCATAAATGTATTAAGAAAGAGCTTTATATCAAAGAGTAATTGTATATTAGGAAAACATCCACACCCAATCCAGATCAAGACCATAAGTCCAATATTAGGCCATAAGTCCAATAGTAGTCCAAAAATCCCTCTTCAGATTCACTCAGTTACAAGTAATGATGCAAAATTCAGGAAGATCACAGGCGAGTGGGTGCAAAGTCTTCTGGATCCAATGGGTGGAAGCATCTCAGCGCTGGCATGGGTCTCCACTTGTCTCCTCCAGTCTCTGAGTGTGGCTCTTCAACAGAAAGGTGAAGCAAAGAAAGAGTGTCTCTCTCAGGGCTCAGCAAGTCTCCAAATGGCTTGTCAACAGGAAGATGAGGCGGAGAGAGAGGAAGTTTCCAGAATCCTCATGCAAAGGCCACACTCACAAGGAGAAATCATCAGGCTGTGACCTGATTGACAGGCTAGACTCCACCCCTACACTTTTCATTCAAGTTGACATGCAATTGTGTAACTACCACACCATGTTTGCAGTAGTTGCCACAGTCCAGAACAATACCCCTCAAGGTAGATAACAATATCCAATACACACTCTTACCCTCTGTCTCTAGCTCCTACCCCTCTGTCTTCTACACTGCCACTCTAGCAGCCTGGAGTAACTGCCTTTGCTCTAAAAAAACAAACAAAAAATTCACTGCCACCGAGCCAATGATTTCTACTCTATCCCACAGAATAGAATAGAACAGTTCCCCTGGGTTTCTAAGACCATAACTCATGTTTGTCATTCCTTCTTCTTAACGGGGGTTGGGTAGGCTCTGACCTTATCAATTACAGTAGTTGGAAAAAACATAGTCCAACCCAATTAGATAATGCCAAGATATTAACCAGTCAATGGGCTGGGGACAGGTTAACGACAACAGTGCCATGGGGCCTGCTCCATCCTGTTGACAGTTCAGCACAGACAGATCCTCTCCTTATCAGCAGGTCCTAGGAAAACATGCCCAGTGGTAGGGGCCTATCTCTCCCAGTCCTGGTGACCAGGAGAGGCTTGGCCTGGAAGAGAGGAATCTGTATTTCCTCCTCCCACCATTCTCCTTCTGAGTCTATTGAGCATGCCAGGAGACCCCAGCTCTTGGAAGTCTAGTTGTTCCTCTTGAGCAACTCCCACCCTAGGTGCTGCTCTATCACCTTCCCTAGGCAGCTTACCAGCACTTCTATCACAGAGGTTACCTGGAAGTAACCCTGGCTAGATTTTCCTTGATGAGAGTATCCCTCACTTCACATTATAATTTCAGCTCTTGAACTTACTGAGCCTTCACCATCTCAGCTTTCATGGGGCCATGGAAAGCATTCAACCAGTGCTTTAGTATTTTTCCTAGCCTTAACAACCCTTCCAGGTATACTAAAAAATCTGGTCCCATTTGGGGGGTATTCCCAAACACATGCACCAGTCCCCAGGTCTCTAACAGTTTCACTGAAGGATAAATCTTGGAGAAGAATGGTCATCCAACGTTTAC
>NW_022103906.1:37563387-37564916 GCF_000313985.2 Echinops telfairi
GAGGATTCCAAAGTATAATCTATACATTTCCTCAGAAGACACAAGATGATCATGAGGGTTATCAGAAAGAAAATGAAAAATTGATTTGGTGAGGAAACAGACCAGGAATGCTGGGCCAAGGAATTTTTTCCCATCATGATGACTTAGCAGCTCATCTTTGAGGGAGCGAGGGCTGTCCTATGAGAACATGGATGGCAAAGCTTACGTCCGCACCCCAGCGCTGAACCTCTCCCTGCACACGCTGTCTGCTCCTGAAAGTCACAGAATATTTAAAGGAACAGGATTTCACTCCATGGAGGATGTCAAAACGGCCATTTTGTGGTGCAAATTACCAGTACAAAATGTAGGGAAGTGTTAGTGAATGGAAACACCACTTCAGATCGAATAACCTAGATGAAGATTATGTCAAGAAAAAAATTAATTCTTGATATTTTTGTTGAATGAAGTTTCTATTTTTTTTCTTCCCCTTGTATAAGGAGCATTTTTCTTAGTACGGAGGCAAAGAAACTCCAAAGACAAAAGGACTTTTTAGGTGGCCCGTAGAATCAGGTTGCCTCTTTCTTTTTTTGGGGGTTGCCTCTTTTATGATAATAGATTTGCTCTATTACTTTTAACAAACAGAAATTAGTCTTTGTATCTATTATACAGCTGTGTAAGTTAGCTATAAATATATATATATATCAATATGCATATATTTCTGCTTGAGTGGAATTGAAAAAATAGATTGTATCATTAGAACAAAATAATATATACAAGGAATAGCTGCCCAAGATATTGTAATGAAAAGATTCTAATATCCCTATCAATGTTTCCATTGGTACCCAGTGCTTAGGATTTTTTTTTTTTGCTAAATCTAATCTAGTGATGCATTCAGATTAAAGAAAAATGATGGGTGTGGTAGGTTGATAAAGTTATCACTTTAATTGTAAAATTCCAACTACTTTTCCCTTTCTGTTTTTGGTTGATTCAATGCTCTCAGCATGGAGTATATATATATATATTTTATATTTAGAGCAATTTTATATTTATAAAAACATTACACTAAAACTACAGAGTGACCACAAGCCCCGTTTCCCTGACTTGATGACAGTGAGTTTGATTTTTAGCATATTATTGACATCTTATTTTGTGTGAGACATTTATTAATATTGGTGAATCAATCACCCCAAGCCAAATTACTTGTGTTCATGTCTTTGTTGACCCAGAACGCCCACACGGGGAAGATTAGAACTGCTTCATAGGCTTTCCAAGGACTTACGACTTTAAGAAAGCTGACTGTCTCACCCTGTAGACTCACGGCGGGGTTTAAACTGCTGAACCTCTGGTTAGCAGACCACTACTCCATGCGACACCAGGGGTCCCCACTGGTAGTGACTCTATGGAGGGTTTCCGAGGAGCACCGGTGGCATTCTGGGTTATGGGTTGGTCTGCTAAACTGCGAGGTCAGCAGTGTGAGTTGGAATTGACTCAATGACAGTATGTTTGATTTTTATTTTCATATATATATATATATATATATATATATACAC
>NW_022103906.1:37565016-37567780 GCF_000313985.2 Echinops telfairi
GATAAAGTTATCACTTTAATTGTAAAATTCCAACTACTTTTCCCTTTCTGTTTTTGGTTGATTCAATGCTCTCAGCATGGAGTATATATATATATTTTATATTTAGAGCAATTTTATATTTATAAAAACATTACACTAAAACTACAGAGTGACCACAAGCCCCATTTCCCTGACTTGATGACAGTGAGTTTGATTTTTAGTATATTACTGACATCTTATTTTGTGTAAGACATTTATTAATATTGGTGAATCAATCACCCCAAGCCAAATTACTTGTGTTCATGTCTTTGTTGACCCAGAACAACCACACAGGGAAGAGTAGAACTGCTTTATAGGATTTCCAAGGACTTACGACTTTAAGAAAGCTGACTGTCTCACCCTTTAGCCTCACGGCGGGGTTTAAACTGCTGAACTTCTGGTTAGCAGACCACTGCTTCATGCGACTCTATGGAGGGTTTCCGAGGAGCACCAGTGGCATTCTGGGTTATGGGTTGGTCTGATAAACTGCGAGGTCAGCAGTGTGAGTTGGAATTGACTCAATGACAGTATGTTTGATTTTTATTTTCATATATACACACACACACACACACACACACACACACACACACACATATATATATGGTTTAGAATTCTATAGATCTTTATGGGAGCAAATAGCCTCATTTTTCTCCCTTGTTCCAGATGGTGGATTTCAACTACTGACCTTATAGTTAGCAATCCATTGCTTATCTGACAGCACCACCAGGACTGCACTATTATTAGTTAGAATCTACGATTTACATTAAAGCACACTCTTTATACTGTTCATTTCTATGGGTTTTAGCAAATATTAAAAAATGTTTATAGAGTCAAGAACTAAAATAACTTCCCTGGGCCCAGAGCCAAACAAGAATTAATCATAAGCCTATTCACAAGAAAACTAGGAGCTTTACAGAGAATCAAAGCCTAGGCAAGTTTTACCAAGTAGCATGAATTGGCAATCTTTATCAGCATGAGTTAGCCACACTCATCCAATCATAACAAGCCACTTTAGCATTCAGGGAACACTTTTTCTAAAACAAAGGAAAAATTAGCTGTGGTTAATCAATCAAACCAAAGAAAAATATATTTAATCATCTAAGCTTTAAAACCATCACTCCTCTGTCAGAATGTCTTAAAGACATTCTGCTTTAATACATAGCATTTTCGTTACTGTATGGCGTCTTAGTGGTATAGTGGTTGCACGTTGGGCTGCAATGCATGCGGTTGGCAGTTAGAAACCACTAACAGTGCTGGGGGAGAAAGACGGGGCTTTCTACCCCTTGAACACTTACAACCATGGAAACTCACAGGGGGTCACTGTGAGTCAGTAGTGACTCAATAGCAGTACATTTGGTTTTATATATATTACTGGGATCTTGGAAGTGATGCCACTGGCATTTCAAATACCAGTGGTGTGACCCATGGTGACCAGGTTTCAGTAGAGCTTCTACTACAAAAAGCCCAGAAAGAAATACGATCCTAGGCTGCTGAAATCACCCCTCCAGACATCCTACTGCTCCCAGCGCTTCCAGGTGGGCTTCTTCTCCCTCACTCTGTCTGTAGGTTCTCTGGCCCTTAACTCTCAGAAAGAATAGGCAATATACTTTGGAAAGACTCAAAAAATCAAACTCATTGCCATCAAATCAATTCCAACCTTATAAGAAAGAATAGAACTGCCCCTTAGGAGTTCCCAAGATTTAAAATCTTTATGAGTGGAAAGCCTCAATTTTTCGCTGGAGTAGCTTTTGGTTTCAAACTACTGACCTGTGGTTAGCAGTTCATTGCATAACCCACTGCACAACCAGGGCTCAACCACCAAAAATTCTTATGAGTATAAATGGAACCCTCTCAGATATAGTGCTGAAAAGAGGTCACCTGATGAGAAGACACTCAAAATATGATTAGGGCATAGTGGCCTTCCCAAAGGAGAGTGGATTTTAAGGGTGTGAATGGAGCAAAACTTTACAAATATTCATTTTCTGATGGATCGAAACACAAAATAACAAGAAACAGCGAAAAGTGTCCATTAAAAGTCAAACATGAAATGCATTGATCTAGCACAATTCGAAGTTATAAAAATGAAGTGGAGTGCATAAAGATCAATATTCTAGGCATTAGTGAGTTGAAAGGGACGGATATTAGCCGTTTTGGATCTGACAGTCGTGTGGCTTACCATAGTGGGAATGATACAAACCAATACTTCAGAGGGATTCAAATGAATATAGCCTACTCATTGTCAGAAAGGATAGCCAAGATCTTAACAATGCTGTATGTAATAGGCTAATACCGAATAACTAAATGGATGACCAGTCAATACAACTATTATCAAAATTTATTTACCAACCACTACAGTCAGTATTGAAGATGTTTAAGACTTTAATCAATTTATTCAGTTTGATGGATAAAACATGCACTCAAGATGCATTGAAAATGACTGGCAATTGGATTGTGGATGTTGGAAACAGAGGATCAGTAGTTGGAAAACATGGGCTCGATGATGGAGGCAAAGTTGGAGACCGCATAATAAAAGTTTGCAAGACCAATGATGTCTCACTACAATTACCCTTTCCAACAGCCTCAATTTTCAAAAGCAACTAAACAACAACAAGCCTCAATAGCAACTAAATATATGGACCTTTCCAGATGGAATACAACAGAATCAGAAGATGACAGATAAGCTCAATATCATCAGCCAAACAAGGCAAAGAACTGACTATGGAACTGATCATCAAGTGATGGTAAG
>NW_022103906.1:37568772-37574351 GCF_000313985.2 Echinops telfairi
GTATCCAAGAACAATAACAGACCACCTCTGTCATCTGTGATTACCATTTATAAGAGGAAAAAACCAGAGTATCAAAATCTTTGTGAAGATTATTATTGAAGAAGCACTCAAATACAGTTGTGGTTGCTGGGGAAGTATCTTCTAACAGAGACTAGCCTCCCTAATACAGTCAGTTGCCTGTCCCTCTGTTAGACAGAGCCGTGGTGGCGTAGCAGCTACATGTTAGACTGTGATCTGCATGGTCAGCATTTCAGAACCACCAACCACTCCTTGGCAGAAAGATAGGGCTTTACTGCTCCCATAAATAGTGAGAGTCTTAGAAACCCAGGGGGGTGGGGGTGGGAGTGGGGCAAGTGTCTCTATGAGTCAGCATTGACTCCATGGCAGTGAGTTGGTTTTTTTTTTTTAAGTCCATCTGTTAGGATCAGAGTGATTATTGATTGGGCTAAATAGCTCCTGGACAAGGACCCCACATTTGGTGGTAACAATAATAGGAAAGGTCATAATTTGTTTAGTCATTCACATAGCCATGGGAATTTTACTATTTGCAATTTTTTACTAATATAAGAAACAATTAAATGAACATTTTTGGACAGATACCTATGTACCCTAATGTTACTATTTCTGTGAAATATGAAAGTGAATTTTGAATTACAAAGAAATTATCCAAAGACCAAAAACACCCCTAACTTACTGCCGTCTGGTGTATTCTGACTCATAGCCCCGTCTCTCTCAAGTGGAGTAGCTGACTTTGTGGTTAGCTGTCTAACATACATAAGCACTTCAGCAGGATACTATCAGAGCCTCGGCAAAGACCAAATAAAGTCTGAACCACAAGTGATTCCACATCCTGAGGCACCCAGTCATTGGATGGCGTTACCTTGACCCTTAATACCCAGTGATCCAAATGGCTCAAGGACAGGTATGGATCTCCATTACGAACTTATTCAGAGAAGCACCCAGCTCAGAAAATGCTCAGAAGTTCCTTTGTTTCAGACATTTTGCAAAATCAAGGTAGAATGCTGTTGTTAGGTGTTATTGAATTGATTCTGACTCATAGTGACCCTATTCACAATAGAACAAAACACCACCCAGTCTTGCACCATCTTCATAATTGTTCTTATATTTAAGCCCATTGTTGCAGCCACTGTGTCAATCCATCTTGTCCAGGGTCTTCTTTTTCATTGCCCCTCTATTTTGCCAAGCAACTCTCCAGGGACTCTGATCTCTCCCAACAACATGACACCAAAGTACAAAGACAAAATATCACCATCCTTGCTTCCAAGAAGCATTCTGGCTGCACTTCTTCCCAAACCGACCTGTTTGGTCTTTGGTTGGTCATCGTCATTCAATGTTCTTTTCCAGCACCATAATTCAAATACGGTCTTCCTTTTTCAATATTCATCTTTCACATACAAGTAAGACTATTAAAATACCATGGCTTGGCTCAGGCTTATCTCTGTCCTAAAAGTAACCGCCTTTATTTCCAATACTTCAAAGAGGCCTTGTGCATCAGATTTACCCAATGCTAGGCTTTGTTTGATCTCATGACTGCTGCTTACATGAGCATTGGCGTGGATCCAAGCAAGACAAAATTCTCGAAACTTCAGTCTTTTCTTGTTTTATCATAAGGTTACCTACCTATTCAGTCAGCTGTGAGGTTTTTTAATTTTTGTTTTATTTACATTGAGTTGTAATCCATATTGAATGCTACTATTTTTGATCAGCAAGTGCTTCAAGTTCTCACTTTCAGCAAGTGAGTTTGTGTTACTTATATGTCACAGGTTGTTAATAAGCCTTCCTCCATCCTGATGTCACTTTCTTCTTCTTCTAAGCCAGCTTCTCTGATGAGTTGCTCAGCATAAATATTGGACAAGTATAGGGAGAGGATACAATCCCTGACACATACCTTTCCTGATTTTAAGTCATGCAGCATGCCCTTGTGCTGGTCACGCAACTTCCTCTTGATCCATGTACAGGTTCCAATTGAGCACACTGAAGTGTTCTGGAATACCCATTCTTTGAAAGTCTATCCATAGTTTGTTATCATCAACACAGTTGAATTCCTTTACATAGTCAATACAACAAAAGTTAGCATCTTTCTGGTATTCTCTGCTTTGGACTTGCTATCAGGAAAGACCCGTCCCTGGAGAAGGATATCATACTAGCTAAAGTGGAGGGGCAGTGACGAAGAGGAAGGCCCACGATGAGATGAATTAACGCAGTGGTTGCCACCATGGGCTCCAAAAGAAGAAGAGTTGTGAGAATGGCACAGGACTGGGTGCTTACCTGTTGTACATTGATAGAGTCGCTGTTAGTCAGAACCGCCTGAACTACAGTACACCTAAAACAACAACAGCTGCTTTCAGCCATCAGCAATCTGACATTAGCAATGGTATTCCTTATTCCACATCATATCCTGTATTGCACACCAATTTCTGGAAGCTCTCTGTCAATGTACTACTGCAACCATGTTGGATGATCTTCAGCAAAATTTTACATGCCTCTAATATTAATGATCTTGTCCTAAAATTTGAGCTTTCTGCTGGGTCATCTTCCTTTGGAATAGGTACATACATGTATCTTTTCCAGTCAGTTGGCCAAATTTTCTTTGCACAGATGGGTAAAAAGTTCCAGTGTATCATCAGCTTGCTGTAACATTCCATTGGTGTTACATTCATTCCTGGAGCCTTGTGTTTTGACAATGCCTTCAGTGAAGCTTAGATTTCTTTTGTCAACACCATTGGTTCTTGATCATGTGCTACCTCCTGAAATGGTTGGATATGGACTAGTTCTTTTTTTTATTAATCATTTTATTGGGGGGCTCTTACAAATCTTATAACAATCCATCTTTCAATTGTATTAAGTACCCTTGTACATATGTTCCCATAAAAAGTTCCAAAACATTTTCTTTCTACTTGAGCCTTAGGTATCAGCTCCTCTTTTCCCCCCTCCCTCCTCTCCCCTCCCACCTCTGTGAATCCTTGATCAATTATATATTATTTTTGTTATTTGGTGTCTTACACTGTTGTCTCCCTTCACCCACATTTCTGCTATTTGTCCCTTTGAGGGTGGGCTATATATCCAACCTTGCGCTGTGTTCCCCTTTCTCCCTCTTCCCCCGCCCCAATTGCCACCATCCTCCTACCCTCGTGATATTGTTACTACCACTACTGTTCCTGAAGGTTTTATCTGTGCTGAATTCCATGTGTTGAAAGCTCTAAGGTGTACCAATGTGTGTACTCTGGTCTAGCCGGATTTGTAAGGTAGATCTGAGTCTTGCAAAGTTCTACCATGGGGTATACAGCTTTGTTTTCATTACCAAGGTCATATATCCCAACTGTGATTCTTTCCTCTTTGTTTCCAACTTTTGCATTCTAATAGCCAATTATTATCAATGCATCGTGATTGCTTGTTTGATCAAGTTCAGACTGATCAATTTAAGATATTGTTCAAATCCTTCAATTTCTGCATCACTACCTTTAGTGGTTGGTACATAAATCTAAATAATATTTGTTTTGACTGGATGCCTTTGTGGATAGATATTTTCCTATCATAGACAATATACTTTGGGATAGAACATAAATGCCCTTAGGATTTTGACTCTACCATGTTGTTTCCTGAGGGAAATACTTTCTCTCCATAATGAACAGAATCTTCTATGCTATCTACACAAAATCACATCTACGTTGTGAAGATTGGTTGTGGGCTACATTATGTCTTCCAAAAATTGGATTTAGAAAC
This sequence comes from Echinops telfairi, assembly GCF_000313985.2. NCBI lineage: Eukaryota > Metazoa > Chordata > Mammalia > Afrosoricida > Tenrecidae > Echinops > Echinops telfairi. The sequence goes on from NW_022103906.1 coordinate 37,572,517, forward strand.
TAACTCTTATATCTGTAAATGTGATCTCACTTGAGGATAGGGCTTTTCATCATTTTAATAAGGCCCATCTGTGTAGTACATTCCTTACATCTCATCAAGTCCAAGGTATAAATCAGAATGGAGAATAAAATAATTATGGTATGTGGACATAATGGAATGCTATGCAAACATAAATAACTACAAATCTGTAAAACAACAACAAAAATACTTAAAAGAGACACAATGGAATGCCATGCATTACTAAAAATTATCCAATTAAAAAGTGGACAGATATACATGTTCATGGATAGGAAACTTTAATATTGTAAAAATGTCCACACTACTCAAAGCATTCTATAAATTCAATGTAATTCCAATCTAGATCCCAAATGTTTTTCTTTAGAGAAATGGATAGATTACTAACTTCCTAAGGATAGGTAAGCTACCTAGGATAAGCAACTAAGTGAGAAGAAGAACAAAGAAGGAGGCCTTTCACTTCCTGACTTCAAAACCCATTACATAGCCACCGTAGTTAAAATGACCTGGTACAGCATATTGACAGGTACCTACAAACAATTGGCCCTGGGTAAAGGACCAAAATCCACCTAATGGAGTGGACACAGTCACTGCAGCAAATGGTCCTATCAAGTAGATTTCCATCTGTGTACAAGTGAAAGGAACCATTCCTCACTCCACATACAAAAATGAATTCAAGATGGATTAAAGATCTAGGTTCATAGGTTGGTTGGTTTGTTTTTCTTTTCTTTTTTTTCTTACCTTCGTTTAGTACTTTAATCTCTTCTTGATTTCATGGTTTCAGGGTATGCTTGATCCAATTCTTATCTCTGCTCCTTCATATTTAACGTGTTTGTTTTTCCTCTGTCTATTTTCAATATTTTCTTTGTTTTTAATTATCCCAAATTTTTAAATAATATATATGCTAAAGTATCAACTTTCAGAAATTGCCTCACTTGATATTCTCTGACCTTCTTAGGTCTGTGGACTCATGTCTATAAATAATTTAGAAAATCACTCATCCATTATTATTCCAAATATAACTTATTCTTCTCCCATTTCTTTTTCTTACCTCTGGCATTCCCGTATGTAACACTTTTATCATTTTCCCACATTTATTGAAAATGCTCTGTTTGCTTTTGGTGCGCTCGTTTCCGTCTTCTCTCTCTTTGCTTTTTCGTTTGGGCAGCGACTACTGCCATCTTCAGGCTCACTGATTCCTTCCTTGGCTGGTGTAGTCTCCTGTGCACCCACCAAAGGCATTCTTCATTTGGGGTTTTGCTCTTCTGTGCCCTTGAGTCAATTATAACTCATAAAGGCCCGATGAGCAAGAGAATGAAACACTGCCCAGTCTTGTGCCATTCTCATAGTTATTTTTATGTTTGACACCATCCATGCAGCCATGATGTCAATCCCTTTTGTCGAAGGTCTTCCTCTTTGTCACAGTCTTGCTATTTTACTAAGCATGATATCGTCTCCAGGGATTGGTCTCTCTTGACAACATGTCCAAAGTACATGAGATGAAGTCTGGCCGTCCTTGCATCTAAGGAGCATTCTGGAGCACTAAAATCCAAGACAGATCTGAGCTTTTCTGAATTTTAGCATGTCGCCTTTATCCTTCCTTATAATTTCTCTTTCTGCTTGAGTTATCTATCTGTGTCCTCCACCCCCACACCATTTATTTTGCTATGCATATTAATCACAGACATTTTATATTCCTGCTCAGGTAATCCTTAAATACCTGCCATATCTTTGTCTGGTGTGGTGCCAACCTAAAGAAGATTGTGGTTATTTTATATTTAACTTAATTAATTTATTTGCCTTTTAGCATTGTAGATTGT
>NW_022103906.1:37575305-37592543 GCF_000313985.2 Echinops telfairi
TCTGATCAGAGCACACAGGAGCAAATGAAGAGGGAGGGAGAGAGAGTGGAACACATCCTGGCCCACCAAGTCCTGAGGATGATATTCCTGCTCAGAGCAGCCAATGCACAGAGAGGACCATAGGGCTGGCCCCACCAAGAGACATGACATCCTTCACTGGCCCAAAGTGCTCGGGGGGACATCACTGGAGACACAGTGCAGGACTTGTACTTGATCTGATCCCACCACACCAGGGTGAAACACAAAGGCGAGGGGGAAAATGAGCTGATACCAATGGCTCAAGTAGAAAGAAAATACTTTGAAAATGATGATGGCAATATATATAGAAATGTGCTTGACACAATCTACGTATGTGGGATTATGAAAAGAGCTGTAAGAACCCCCAATAAAATGATTCATTAAAAAAGACATGAAAAAATTAAAATCATAATAATAAGCTAAAAAAAAGCCTTGGTGATATGGCAATGTGTAGGGGGAAAAGAAACATTCTTTGAACATGTGATTAGATGTCCATCTTTTAGAGAGGCTGTGCTCCTGGGCGGTCAATTTCCTAGGGTTTTTCAGCTTTCTTTTTTTCTTGTTATATAAAATGGAAAAATGAAAGGGATTGGCGTTGGATATTTTTTCTCCTCCATGTTGAAGGCTAGAGATGGTCACTTTGTCTTGTCACCATTCGTCTCATCACTGTTGTCAAGACAACTCCAGTGCGTAAGTGTTCTAGGCTGTGTAAGTCTTCACAAGCGCAGACAACCTCATCTTTTCTCCCTGAGGGAAACGGTACTTTCGCTACCGATTTTGCAGTTACTGCTCCAAGGCTTACTGGTCACCAGATCCCTAAGACAGGCCCTTGTCAAAGCGAGGAAAGCCTTGTGAGCAAACTTTAAAATGGTTACTCTTCCCCTCCAGTTGGGAAACCAGGAGCAGATTTTTATCTGAGATTTCAGTGAGAGGACCCCACGTGCTGGAGCGGGTTACACTTTAGGATACGAACCACAAACTGCGCACTTTGAAACCACAAGTTACGCTTCCCGAGAAAGATGAGGCTTTCTACTTCTGAAAGATGTACAATCTTGGAAACCCACGCAGACAGTTTTATTCTGTCCTATATGGTTGGTATGAGTTAGAATCCACTTGATGGCTGTGAGATTTTGGAGTTTTTCAGTGAAAACCTGGTAGGACTTGGAGAAGTGAGTCTTCTATTAAGCACGGGGCCCCTCTGAGGCTGAGCTCCTAATAATTCTTAGCTCTCACATTCCTTTGTTTGTTGTTGTGACATTGCATCTAGTCGATTCCCACTCATAGCTACCCTGTGTGCAATGGAAAGAGACACTGCCTGGCTAATCTCCAGTACATGTCAATGATCCGTAAAGTGTTCCACTGATGCTGGGTAACTGATGTAGAGGTGTCTGTTCTGTGATGTCTGTCTCTCCCGCTTTCAGAGCTGCAGTTTGAATCTAAGAGGTGCTGGCTTTCAGCAATTTTTCTTCTTGTGAAAATACGAGAGCTGACTTCCAAGATTTCCCATGTCCAACAAGTAACCAAAACTCACTGTTTACTAATTTAGAGACATGGCAAGTAACATTTGACAAAAGAGATACCAGATCCTTTCCTTAAGTTGGACTTTTAGCCTTTGAAATAAAATTTCACCATTCTGATTCTAGGCAAATTGCTGAGGGAATACAAATCCCAATGGAATACTTTAATAATAACAATTGTTTATTAATAAAACAGCTTCTGATTCAAATGCCCCAATATGAGACAGACTAAGAAATTAAATATAGTGTTACAATAGGATCAAGAATACCAAACATTGCTTAGGAGATTCTAATTAAGTAATACCTTGAGAATTAGTACAGATGAGACTGAATAGTTTATAACATAAGAAAGGATCTAGGTTTTCTTTCATTATGTTTGATACACTATAAAGATACTGAGAAGGCTGTCAGGAAGGCTGACTTCTAACTGAAATTTCATATATATAAATATATACTTAATATATATCACATAAATATATATCTATTTAAAGGAGGGGGGTGTCTACAAGCAGCACATGTTTATTCAGAAGGTTGGTTCACATGCAAATTAATTAATTTGCTAATTAAGTCATTTAGTCTATAAATATTTACTAGGGTAATACCATGTCCAGGACAAAATTACAGGCTGCACACTCAAGACATCGGCCCCCTCAGGTGCTGCTATGAATTAAACATGTCCTGTAAAAATATATGTTGGAAAACTGATCCTTATTAATTGTGAATGTGACCTTGATTGGAAATGTGTTTTCCTTTTCCTATATTAATGAGGTCATACTGGCATTGGCCAGGCCGACACCTAGCATCTTGTGACTGGTGTCCTCTAAAGAGGAAAACCGGGGATGGGGAGGCACTCACACAGGGAGAAGAGATCATTTGAGGAACCATCTACCAGTCAAGGACTGTTAACCCATTCCAGGATTACCGATAAGGAGGGAATATCCCCTGGAACTAATGTCCTCATTTGAGCGTCTACCTTGAAAATCCACGAGGCACTGAATTTCTGTTCTTTAAAGCCAACTACTTGTGGAAATTCTGTAATGGCAGCTGGTACTCATGACTAAGGTAGGTACTTTAGCCTAATGTTGCCCTTTATCTTCCCACGGGATCAAATTGAGTCAGTTCCTTACTCTATCATAATGATAATAGTAATAATAACTCTTACTGCCCTCAAGTCAGCTCTGACACAGAGTGGCCCTCTCAGGCAGAGTAAAACTGTGCCTGTGGGTTTCTGAGACTAGGTCTATTTATGGGAGTAGAAAGCCTTATCTTTCTCCCTTGAAGTAGTTGGTAGCTTTGAACTACCGACCTTCAGTTAGCACCCCAATGCATAATCACTACACTACCGGGGCTCCAGACTTACTATTGATCATATATAGAGCCAGACACTGGGCCATGTGTTTCATATATATTTAATCTGGTTACTCCTTCAAGTTCCCTCTGTATCTCAAAAGTGGTTGCTGTGTTAATTTCCCCCTTGCAGTTTGAAAGGTGCTGACGTAGTGCAGTCGCTGTTACTAACTATTCATAATACATAAAACGTGTCAGGAACTGTTTTCTGTACTTCACATGTATCAGAATAAGTCAAAAAGAATTTCAAAATGTGAAATTCTGTTTCTGGACATATCCTCCACTTGGGGGGGTGTACACTCCGGAAGGTTGTTTGTATCTCCTTCACTGAAGAATAATTCTGCACTTCCTATGTACACCGTGTCAAAATGGCAGTTTTGACAGCCTTGAGGAACTAAAATCATGTTCCTTTTCAATGTTCTTTGAGTTTGGGGAACCAAAAGATGTCTAAAAGGGCAAGGTCACCATAGGTGGGGTAAGGATTTCCAACAGAATTCATGTAGCACTGTCCTTGCTATTCTCAACCAATGAGTAGATGCATTCTTGTAATATGGGCGGGCGTGGGGTGGGGTGGGGGGAGGAAATCTTGTAGAAACATTTCTGCTCTTTTTCAGTGACACAGTTTTTCACTTTTCTTAAAATTTCTTTCTAAGAGTCTCGATGATTGCCGGGTATCATTTGAGAACATCTATCACAATTTCCCCTTTCAATCCCCCAAACAACTGTGTTCCATAACCTTCTAGGCTGAACTCCCTGCCTTGAATTTGACCCAATCGATCCTCCTTGCGGCCACTGTTTTGATTGGAAAATTTTTTGAAGACACCCCAAGGAGACTGAATCAAGTATATTGCTGAAATTAGTTGTCCACAGCTACCTATGGATCACAGAGACATGCTTAAATATGTCTTATTGCTATCAAACCCATGCGTGCATGTGAACTAGAGCTCTGGTAATAATACTTTTGGACTATCCTCTTAATTAATTAAATCCCCGAAAGCCTAAATTAGATTACTGTTATGATAGCTTTTTAAAATATTAGTAACCTGAGGTCCCATGAGGTTAAAGAACTTGACCTCTATTGTACCTTTTACAGGATAGCCTTCCCTGTGACTGATCCCTGCAGATCACATGTCTAAGGAGCCTTGTGGTTGTACTTTCAACACACTCAGTAGTCTGTGTAAACCCTGTAACTGTAGGGGAACAGGTATTTTGAGGCTGAATATGACTACAGTCTTCCTTACTAATAGCTCACTTCTATTGACCAAGTCACTGTTATATAGCATTTGCTAGGAGGCATTGAAGGTCTGGAGACTTGGTATTGTGCCGGCTTTGTCTTGCCACCAGTCGGAATCAATTCAATGACAGTGAGTTTGTTTCTGTTTCATTCCCCAGAGTTGTAAACGCCCTCCTCCCTCTCTGGTGTGTGCATACTCAAGGATGGCCTTGCCATTGCCCACGGCGTTGTTGCCTCTGTAAGTAACCCCTTAATAAACTCTGTCATGGAATTGGCAGGCTCTTTCTTCAGTCTCTAGGTATATTAGGGAAAATTTTAACTTATTGGTCGGTACCTAGACATTTTGTGAGCCAGCGGGAGACTGGAAATATGGCTGATATGGTAGAGGGATTGACAAGAGATAGACTCAGGGGCCAGTGACTCTCATATTAGGAGGTTTGACCCTTCTGCCAGAATCCTGAGAGATCAGCAAGTCCAATGGGGAGGTCTGGTCCACATGCATGCATCGGAGGAACTCTCTGATTCCAATGGGCTGCCATGTGGAGTACAGGGATGCCCTGAAAATGCCAAGGTGCATACCAAGTGTGTGGGAAAGTGGGTATACCTCCTAAGTGTGAAAAGAGACTAAGGAACTAAGGTTGTGATGGGAGCAGGGGTCCTTGCTCTGAGGGTTCAGCTGGCCTTCAAGGCTCAATCAACCTAGAAAGGACACATAGGAGTACTGCCCACAGAGCTACAGCTGGAAAGGGATGGATGATAGCCAGGTGTGGGGCCATCTCTAGGAACAGGGTGAGCATGTAAGTTTGTAGATGTAGAGGCAAAAAAGGAAGCATTTTGGGGAGAGAGAGCAAGTGGTATGCTAGAGTTTAAAATAGGGCTGAGGAAGTCCAACCATTTGCCAGGCCACGCGTCCCTGCTGTGCCACCTCCCCACCATAAAGATGGATGCTTGGCTGGGACTAGGTGTTGCCCCAGCCCTGCCCGCGCTGCCCTTACTCTGATTGTGAGTGCTGCAAGAGCAAGCAGGGAGTAGAAGTTGAGTGCTGAGAAGAGAGGACCAACTTAGGCTGCCAGGCTCCTGTGCACGTGGCATGCAGGGAAGCCACCTGCCCCATTCCCTTCACTTTCCCTCCCTCTGCCTGGCCCACTTCCCCATTGGTCACTGAGGTGCCTGTCACCCAACTCAGTCAAGACCGGTCCACCTCCACCACGATGGGCCGATGGGCCGATGGGCCGATGGGCCATACGGAGCTTTACATTTATTTTTACTGTAGAAATGAAAGCAGGCATCTCACAAGTAGCACCACCTTCTGGCTACATGAGGCTTTCCACTAAGAGCCTTAGACGTAGGTGAAGCTGACAGGGCTAAAAAGAAGTGGGTGTGAGCTTTGAAGAAAGAAGAGAAAAGAAGAAACCCTCCACGCAGTCACTACCAGCGGGAATGTACTTATCAGAGGGACGCCTGGTGTCACAGGAGATGAAGTATTGGTCTCTGTAGAACTCCTTGATAATAACCTGACAACCTAGTCATTGACAGGGAAGGCAGTAGGAAAGACAACCTGTGGAAGATGCTGGTGTTAGATGAACAACACAGCCCTTTGGGTCCTACTCCCCCCACCCCCAGGTCCATGATGCATCCTTTGTCTCCAAGTGGACCTTGGTAGTCCCCCACCTAGACTAAGGGAGCTGAGGTCACTCCCAAGTCAGAGCCCTGCAGGTGGGAATAGAGACCTCATGTAAGAGTTAAAATACATTGGTCAAAAACAAAGAAGAAAAGCGTATTAGCTCCTAGCTCTACTTAATACGTGCGTAGAGTGCATCCTACCTTTAGGTGGAAACTCTAAGCGGTTTCAAGGCACTCCCCTTAGCAGAAAACATTCTAGGGAGGCGGGGTGTCAACAGTGGGAAAATTCCAACTGCAGATAAAAGAGTGAAAGCAGTCCAAACAGAATTTCTCGGCAAGAAACCCTTGGTAAAAGCAACAAAGAACAAACCTGGGCAAAGAGGCTGCTGCGTTAAGCTTGGCTGATGCATTCCTCCGCAGCCTCTCTCGTCCGTTCTGCCCAGGACCAAAGTCTGCTTCACGATCCTCTTCGGCGGCTGCACATGCCACTTTTGAATCATTGAAAAGCCTTTGAGCCCTTTCTTGCATGAAAGCTTAAGTTCCCTAACTTTTCTCATCACTGGAATTACCTCAGGATCTGGTGAAAATATAGGCCCTGCCCTCTCCTCCCCCCACCCCTGCTAGAGATTCTGGTAGTAGAGCCCAGGAATCGGTAGTTTCACTGTCTGCCCGGGTGATTCCAATGATCAGATAAGTCTGGAAACTTGGGCTTTAAAGCAAGTCTAAATAAGAACCATGTGTGCCCCTTCTAAAGCCTCATTTAGGAACAGATCTCATTTGTAACCCGGGGACTTCCTACCAGCGGTTTTCAATCTGTGGGTCCTGACCCCTTCGGGGGTCGAACGACCCTTTCACAGGAGTCACCAGATTTATAACAGTAGCAAAATTATAGTTATGAAGTAGCAACGAAAATACTTTTATGGTTGGGGAGTCAGCACAACCTGAAGAACTGTATGAAAAGGGTCGAAGCGTTCAGAAGGTTGAGACCCACTAGACCCATAGTTTCTTTTACTGGTTTTCTCAATTTCCTCCTGATATTCCTGAAATGAGCAGTGGTGGAATTTGGGGGAGGTCATAAAGGCCCATGGGTACCTCGTATGCTCCCAACGTTTACAAATACAAAAGTCCCAAAGGCTTCGGGAGAAGTAGTGACACACGTTTTTAACGAAAAAACGTCTTGCTGCTGGTAAAGTGAAAAGTCCCAGTTTGCGATTTGTTACTCTCCTGCTGGTTTTACATCAATGGCCAACCATTTCCAAATGTGCTTGCCATTTCCTAACCCGCACTTTTCTATAGGTGACCCACTGGATGGTATAGTCAAGTAATACTTTAAATAGGCAATGAGTTTGATATAAAATATTGCTCTTGCAGTTAAGAATGTTTAACAGTAAATCCCAGCTGGTGAGTAATAGATGATAAAAGTGGGCATGCCTCCCAAAGGAAGAGCTAAAGAGAAGGAAGGGAGCAGGTATGTAGACGTTAGAGTAAATCAATACTAAGGGAACATGAAACACTTAATTCTTCCCATTGCCCTGTCTTTCCATTCCTTTCCCCAAACACAGTGTGATAGAAAGATTTACTGCCAGCTGGAGCTTCAAAGTACAAACAGTTCATCTTTTCTCCCAAATCCCTATTCACTTTCCAAACCTGATTCAAGTCCCCATTCTCTCTGAATACTCTGTTGGTAGTTTCCTTACTCTGAACAAAGTACCACACTCATTTATCTTTTTTTATCTTCATTTATTTGTAAACATTTCCAAATTATTTACATTACATGTCTGCTAGTCAGGTCAGTAATCATGAGCATGGCCCAAGACTTGTAGGGTGGGGGAAGTAAAGTTTCCCAATTGCATTCTCAAAGCAGAGTCCTGGCTACTCAGGAGGAACGAGTAGCTTTTTAAGCCTTTGTTTGTTTGTTTTTCTCCACCAATGCGGTTGTTAATTGTCTGAAAACGACTTCATAAAAAGACCGTGTGATTGCCCGTGTCCAAGGAAATCAAGGTCACCCCCTTGGGATTCCTCTAAAAACAGTTGTCCTCACTTCTGAGCAATTTTGTTAATTGATACAGTGTTTCGCATAGCTCAGGTCTCTTGATCAGACTCTCATTTTAGGGCTTGAAACACCATTTTTTTTTAAATTCAGAAGCGATATTTTGACGTCTGATGGAATCCCTGGTTGTTCATGTTTCTGGTATACTGTGCCATGTTGTTTTAGGCAATTTATCTTCCTTGTTGTTACTCTCAGCTCTGACCTGTCTTGGCTCTCAAAGCCAGAAATAATGTTATATCATTGATCAGACTTGGATTGAATTTGTCTGAAAAAGGCATCTCACCATAGTGTAGTTTTCAGTCAGGCTTAATACTTCTAATGGCTGAGTCTATCATGTGGGTTGAGAATAATTATACTTTTAATCGTATCCGTGAAGTGCGCACTTGGCACTGGAATTGGGGGGAGAACTGGATAAAACCTCAGAGGAAAGATGATTGCAGAGTTAACCTTTGGCCACGTGCTGATTTCTGCTCCACTCAATCAGGACTTTGAAATGTATTGGCATTTATAAGTTGTGGGATTTATCTTTCTCAGTCTCTAGTATAACGTGAACAGATACATGTTAGGGGTATTTCATTTCAATTAAGCACTCAGTTTGTCCTTTGACTATGAATTGCTCTTGCCATGAAAATGTTTTTCTTTTTATGAAAATGCCTCACTGTCTAGACATGTATGTATTCAATCATTGTCTTTTTTTAAATCACGATAAAATATAAGAATTGTAAAGGCCATAATGGCATTTGAAGCTTACACTGAAAATGGCAGTTCTCCTCTCCATCCCACCCGTCCTAATGTCTGGTACCCTGTCAGTCACTTTCGGTTATTGTAGCCAATTCTTTCACTTTCACATGACATTTGTATTTTTATGACTTTTATTGAAATTATTTTTAATCGTATATCTCTTCTACTTAATTCCTTCTAAAGAAGATGGAGACTTAGTTCTCTGAAATATGAACATGTACACGGACAAGTACATACACAACACAGCTAAATTCACTTACAAATGCTGCTTCTCATAATATAATTATTCCTTTTCCCATGATACGTATATCTTATTTTCAGTTAGAACAGAATTATGTTTTCATCGTATTCAGACTCAGACAATTTATTCACAGCATGACCATGTGACCTATCACTATTCCAATTTCTTGGCTCTACCGTATCAAATTCTTTCTGAGTTCCTTCATTAGCACACTTTAATTTGGCTTAGTTATCTATGTGGCAATCACCAATTTATCTTCAGATTCTATAAAATACTTGAAGATACCCTCTGAATAGACCCCACTTTTTCACCTGTTTTCTTTTCCATTTGCAGCTATTACTTCTGGAGCCCACGGGCTTCTTTCTCTGATTTTGCTTGGTTGGTCTCTAGCCAGGCAGCATAGCAGCCATCCAGGAATTAGCCATTGCAGTCTTCCTAAGACTTCTTAATATTCCCCTCTTGTTTGTGATCAGCTGTTTCCTGGAGTTCAGACTTTTGTCTTGCTAGTTTTCTTTTTTGTTTTTATGAGCATATCCTCACAGATTTCCCTAAAAAAGAAAATATTAAGACCATTCCTATGTGAAAAATATCTGTATTTTACCCTCTGAATTTAGTGATCTTAGTTGGGCACAACACATCAAGTGGGAATAATGTTTTTTCCCCCCTCAAAATGTAAGATTTCAGTGAAATTATTTTGTCTCTTTTGCACTGGAAATATTTAGAAACTTTTCTCATTCTTTTGGTGTGCTAAAATTTCTAAATAATATGCTTCCTAGCTTTCCTTCTATTTGTGGATATCTTCTTTTAGTGTGCCAGATGCCCAATGAGCCTCTTCACTTTGTAGACCATGACCTGCAATTTGAGATTTATTTTTTATTTCTTTTGCAATTTTAAAAATCTATTTTCTCAGGAAATCCCATTATTTGAATACTAAATACCAACTTTGATAATTTAGTTTTATTATATTTTCATATTGTTGGTTCTTCTCTGAGGGTTTTACTAACAGGAAACTTAAACCCACTACTCTTTCGATGAAATTATTTTAAATTTTGGTATCATAATTTTATATCCTGGATCTCTTTTGTATTCCCTGACACATTTCTATGGATACATTTCTTGTTGTCTCTCTCTGAGAATAATAATTATAGATGCTTTAAAGCTTTTTTCATTTTAGTTTTCTGGTTAATGTAATTATTATTATATTACATATTCTCCCATTAGTCCCTTTTATCCTTTTTTCTAATTTGATATCCACTTATGTTAGAGGCTTCCCTCAAATGTCTGGCCATCACTGGCTATCCATTCAAATTTAAATGGAGAGCACACACATTCTAAACATGAAAACAATAAGAATAAGGAGAAGAAGTGTAAGAAGGAGGAGAAAGAGGAGGAGGAGGAGGAGAAAAAAGAAGAAGACTATCTGATGACCTCTCTGAATGGACAGGGCTTACCAACTGATAGACTTTGAAGTTAGCTGATCAGGTGGACCCTGCCTTTCATTTTGGACAACCTCCAAATATCAGTGCAATAGTCTTTTCTCTCATGCTTATCATTTCCCCAGAGAAATTCACATATTTCCTGCTTGAATGCTATAAATGTATTTGCTGGCATTATAGAAGACAAACTGGGATGGAAATATACAAAGGATCAATATTATTAAACAATTATTATTAAACAATTCTTTATTGTTATTATTATTAAAAGTAGGGCATAACCCCTACTCTTTGCCATAGTTGTGCCTGAACTGTATTTCTAGAGTTTGTCTGTTTCAACTCCTTTCAAATAAACAACCTCTGTGTTGTGGGAACCAGCAAGCCACTCGATGTCGTGAGGGAAGAGAGCAGGGTGTCTACCCACAACATTTTAAATCTTTTGGTCAGTCATGCTTGCTAACTGATCCTACATCCCAGGTGCCAACATTTATTCACAGAACATCTCCACGCCTAGAATATACCCTGACAGGTATCAGACAACCTCTGGGTATCTTGTTAAATTATTCAGAAAAATTCTTACCTATAATTCCTGAGATTTGAAAAATGTTTTATAGAAGGAGCTCTGCTGGCCCTGGAGGTCGCCACGCTGCTGCTAAGCACAGGGCAGCCTTTCACCAGATGCCCCCATACAAAGTGTACAGTCTAGGAAACGTTACACAGCACTGCCATTGAGTTGGAATCGACTTGATAGTGGGCTAATATTTATAGAGACCAAGGCTTCAGCTCTGTCTAATGTGCTCATGCAGTTGCCACTCCTCTTCTCACATGGATTTCTCCTCACTCCTCTTTAGCAGCTTCTTACTCCTGTTTTTATGTTTAAAATAAGCTCTATTTTTATCCCTGTGCTGTCACTTTTATAGGCACTGGGAATGAAGACGATGGAAAATAACATGTATTTAATATGTTGCATGACTATATATAGGGGTTTCTGCTTTAATTTTCTCATAATTACATATATATTGATTCCATATGTAAGCATCAAGAATATACAGAAGAGAAAAGAAAAACCGTATGTATCCGCATTATGTAAAAGGAGTCCCGGAAGTGCCGTGGCGAACGTGTTCTGCTGACGACACAAGGTCAGCAGACAGAGCCCACTAGCCACTTCCAGGGAAGAAGGTGTGGCCATGACCTCCTTAAAGATTACAGTCTTGGAAACAACTAAGGGGCACTCTACGCTGGCCACCGTCTCCTCCTCAGTAGCGGTGGGCTCGACAGCAACCGAATAGCCACAGGTGCGGTTCAAAACGACTTTAATCATATTTGCCTCCGATTGTTCCTCATTTTTATCCTTTTCTTCTTGCTTTAAAATAATTAAGACAACATCATTTGGTATGTCTTATTGTCATCCATGTGTAGGTCTTAATGTAGCTGTATGCAGCCCTAGATAACATGTGCTATTATTTTGCATGGTTTGAAAATTTCTATGAATAATATCACATTGTGCATAATGCTCTGCAACGTTTTTTAACTGAACATTATGCTTTTCATATACATCTATGTTGTTTTATTTGTTTTCATAGTTCTAAAGTATTCCTTATATAGGTTCTATATTCTTTATGAATCATGCCTTCAAATCTCATTACCCACCATTACTGGAAGAAGTTACATAGTTTTAAGAACATGGGGCTCTGCTGTTTGATAGCCCTCAATTCAAATTGAGAATCTTCCATTTACTTTAGGGCAAGTAGGGAAAGTTACTTAACCACTTAGTCTTTGGGATAATCACTTATAAAATGCACACACAGTAAGGGCATGTCTGTTGTGAAGATTAAATGAGAAAGGATATAGTCATCCGCAAAGTATTTGACAGTAGTTAAATAATGGGGTTGCTATTCTTAATACAGTGGAAGGTTGACGGCAGTTCTCAGGCTTATACAATCTTAGAACTGGCAGTACAATTAATTTAAAATGTTTGGATTCTTTTCACAAAATCCCCACCATGCAGCAATCTGGTCTTTGGTGGACCACCTTCCATGACTTGAAGATCATTTAAGAGACATCATTTCATTTTGGATCAGTTTGGATGAGTGTGTGTGTGTGTGTGTGTGTGTGTGTGTGTGTGTGTGTTACTATGTAGAGGGCGAAAAAATCTTCCTGTAGTTTTGGCACAACTAATCCTAGCTCTTCCACTTGGGACCATGCAGAACCAATGACCCCCCTCTTTCAGAAGACACACTTTCAAATCTGTGAGGACAAATTGAAGCCCCCCGGAGTCTAATTATACTGGAGAGCGAGAGTGAGAGTGAGAGACAGAGAGACAGAGACAGAACGAGAGAATGAGAACGGAAGGGAACTGGTACATTGTTACATGTCAATGCTGAATGAAGCTCCACATCTTGAAACAAATAGATGAAAACAGAGATAAGTACCTTAAAACTTCCTTTCTGCTCCTTCTTCTGAAAGGGAAAGCTGTCATCAGAGCCTCTCTTGGAGGAAACCTTGTAAGCACTATCGAAAATTTCTGTTACTACCTTTTGGGGACCTACCTAGATGGTATTAACATAAGTGCTACCAAATGGACTGGGAAATAATCTTTAAACATATCTTATAAAAAGAGTCTTTATAGTAATCTGTTATACTTGAAAGCCTGAAATGGATGATACTAGTAGGGATGCTCTGGTTTTACAGGCAATAATCTGGATTCTGAGCAGTCAAACTTTATTGTGAGGCAAACCCAATAAACTGTCCCAAGACTTGTAGGACTGCGACTGCTATAGAGCCGCCACGACTCTCAGAAGTGTTCGGTTGGGGAGATGCGGGGAATGTGGTCGACAGGTTGACAAGCACAGGACGATCTCCTCGACGACTCCCGGAGCAATCGCCGCAGAGGGCCTGCGTTCCCTGGAAGCCAGCGGCTCAAACCATGTTTCTGCAGCCTCCGTTCCCGCTCACATGGGCTCCTGTGAGATGGATACCCACTGATCCACCTGGGTCCCAGCTCTCACCCACCCAGACAGGCGCCTTACTCTGGCCTCCTCCGGGGCTCTGCAGGGACAGTGAGCCATGTGGGCGGCTTGGTGCAGACATGCTCAATCCCTGATCCAAACTACCTCTCCACAGAATGACACCGCCCCCCCTTTTTTCTCCTTCCTTTCTGCCTCCCGCAGCACCTCCCCCACCGTGGACACCTGCCCATCTGTCCTCTCCTCTGCATGACCAACCCTGCTAAAAGATCAGGAATCCCCAACCACACTGTATTTTTTTCCCCCTTTGTCCCTCTTACTTTTTCTGCTGGGACCCCGACCCCTGTGGTGGACACAGGTGTGCAAGTTAACATTGTCACAGATCCAGGCACACCCACCCAAACCATGTCTCCCTGCCTCCCTCCCCTCACCGTATTTTTCCTTTTTCCTTTTTCCCTCTCACTTCCTCCTCCGGTGTAGCCCCGCCCCCTTAGGGTGCTGCACACCTATGGTGGATGCAAGTATGCACAGAGCTTTGAGTTTTGAAGTCACAGATGCTCCTCTGGAGATGATGAGGGTCATGTCCTCCCTGAACAATTTACAGTCTTGGAAACTTCATAAGATATTGTCATTCAGGTGGAATCAACTCAGTGATAGTAGGTTAATATTTTATTATAGACCCCCTAATGTACAGAGAGAACACACAGAAACCGAATACACAGAAATCAAATTGACTACATCTGTGGGAAAGGATGATGGAGCAGCTCAATATCAGCAGCTAAAAGCAGGCCAGGGGCTGGCTGGGGAAGAAGGCCTCCATTGCGCATCTCTAAGTTCTGTTTAAAGTGAAAGAAAATGAAAACAAGTCCACAAAAGCACGGGGGGAGCTCCCAAAGATGTCCATGGTCTCTCTGCTCCTGCTCCAGCCCACTAGGCCAGGCCCCTGTCCTCTCCGGCCTCTGAGCGCCGGCGTGGAGTGTGGACTGTGAGCAGCTTGGTGCAGACACCCTTAATACCATCCATAGCCAAACCAGGTCCTGCCTTGTATTTCCTTCGCTTTCTGCCTCTTTCTTTTGTTCTTGTGTTTTCTTTCTTCTTCCCCTTCTCTTTTCTCCCTTCTCTCTTTTTGTTCTTTATCTCATTTCTTTTTCCTCTAAACATATTTATAGACAGAATCATTTTCTTCTGGCCTACTTTTGTGCTTACTCTCGTCTGCCCAACTCCCTAAAACGTTCTGCGCTCTCTCCTTTTCCTCATGAAGTAGATTTTCATGTTACCTATTCATTCTTATGCTACTCTTATACTACATCTTCCAATTATGTTTACAAACCACTTGATCCATTGAGACAGCCTCTTTTTTTCTCCTAATTAATTAATTTTTTATTATTGTAAATTTATCTATTATACATCTCTTGTCAATTCCATTTTTTAATCGTTTTATTAGGGGCTCATACAACTCTTTTCACAATCCATACATACATCAATTGTGTAAAGCACATCTGTACATTCGTTGTCCTCATCATTCTCAAAACATTTCCTCTCCACTTAAGCCTCCAGCATTAGGTCCTCATTTTCCCCCTCCCTCTCTCCCCGTTCCCCCCTCCATCATGAGCCCTTGATAATTTATAAATTATTATTTTGTCATATCTTGCCCTGTCCGACGTCCCCCTTCATACTTTTATGCCCGTCTCTCTCTTCTTCACCAAGTTGCCTGCCTGGTTCACTCCCACCTCGCCAGTTACCTCAACCTATCCCCTTTTCTCCACTGTCCCACCCTGTGTTTTCTGGGTCCTATGAAACCTCTCCTGGGCTATTCAACAGAGTCAACTACCGCTAATGACCTCGTAGGCCATATGCCACGATGCCCCTGAAACAGCAGTCAGCCACAGCTCACCCAAGAAATCAAGAAAAAACTAACACAAACAACTGAAAACCTCACAAACCCAATGGAGTACTATGAAAAAGAGGATCTGGAAGTACCAGAAGCAGAATTCAGAAGAATGATGTTTAGATGCCTTCACGAGATGAATCCTCACGAGAGCAACAGAAAGACTTAAAAACCTAGAAACCCTATACCCAAAGGAATGCCAGCATCTAAAAAAATAGATAAACCTAAACAAGAAGCAAAAGACCTATACAAAGAAGACTGTAGGAAAAGAATATCTTTAGTGGAAACAAAAAGAGACCTATCCAAATGAGAGAAAGTCCCATGTGCATAGATAAGACACAATATAGTGGAAATGTCCATAATACCTAAAGCAATCTACAAATACATCACAATTCCGATCCAAATCTCAACTTCATTTTTAAAAGAAATGGAAAATTGCCAACTTCATATGGAGAAGGAAGAGACCAAGGCTAAGCAAAGAACTCCTTAAGAAGAGGGGAAAAGTAGCAGGCCTCACATTACCTGACTTTAAAACCTATGGCACAGCCACAGTAGTCAAATCTGTTCGGTATTGGTACAGTGATAGATACATAGACCATGAGAACAGAACAGAAAACTCAGAAATAAATGCATTTACCTACAGGCAACTGACCTTTGACAAAAGACCAAAAATATTTAATGGGAAAGAAACAGCCTCTTCAACAAATGGTGCTG
Organism: Echinops telfairi; assembly: GCF_000313985.2. Classification (NCBI taxonomy): domain Eukaryota; kingdom Metazoa; phylum Chordata; class Mammalia; order Afrosoricida; family Tenrecidae; genus Echinops; species Echinops telfairi. The sequence goes on from NW_022103906.1 coordinate 37,591,078, forward strand.
GAAAAATTGCATTTCCATCTACAGAAAAATGAAACAGGACTTGTACCTTGCCCAATGCAAAAAAAAAAAAATAGACTCAAGATTGATCAGAGACCTAAGTGTAAACCCCAGAGCTGTGAGACTCATCAATGAGAACATAGGGACAAACTTAGCATCCTCATCGCAGGGCGTAGACGCACTATCAAATGCAATGAAGCAGGCACACTCAGTAGGAGACAAAATCGATGACTAGGACCTACTATAAATCAGACGCTACGTGCAGCAAAGGACTTCATAAAAAGACAGCCACAGAATGGGAAATGCTGTGAGTAACAACACAATGCACAAGGGACTAATTTCTAAAAACTATAGAATTCTGCAACAACCCAATAATGGGGGTGGGAATAAGCCAATAAAAAAGTGGGTGAAAGATATGGACAGACAGTTCACCAAAAATGAGGGTAAAATCCCTAATCGCACGTGAGAAAAATGCTCATGATTACTTGCCAACCAGGATGCAGATCACACATTGCTGTTCAACAATGTGATGCCACCTGATTCCCACAAGAGTAGCCCGATTTTAGAAAAAGCGGAAAACAACAAATGCTGGAGATGCTGCAGAGAGATTGGGACTTTTATACATTGCGGGTAGGCTTGCCAGCATGTACAACAATTATGGAAACAATATGGGAATAGAAATCCCATACAACCCAGAATACCTCTGTTGGATAAATATCCCAAAGAAGTAAGAGATAGAACATGAACGGATAGATGTATGCTCTCACAGCTCACAAGAGCAAGAAGTTGAAAACAGCCAAGCACCATTCAGTAGAGGAGTGAATTAAGAAACTTTGGTGCACACACACAATGGTATCTTTTACATCCACCTCAAAACAGTGATGAAACCACAAAGCACATCATGACGTGCATGCAACTGGAAACCATTGTGTGGGGAGAAGTTAGGCAATGATGAAAGGACAAATAGTGTATGAGACAACTACCGTAAGGACCAACACCACAAGTCAGGCATCATTCTCCGTTCATGTAAGCGTCCACTTAGTCTCCCAAGTGATGGGAGTGGTGTGTCTGCCTAATGCTCATGATCTGTAGCTCACCTGCTTATTTGTACATCTTAAAAAACCACTTCTTTAAAGGAGCCCTCACCTCAGCGGGGGCCAGTTTCTCATGCAAAGGCAGAGGGTGAAGACCAAACAGCTCTTACCGTATAGAACTCAATGGTAACCCCAAAATCAACAGTTTCTGCTACAAGGGTGCCCAAAGAATCTTAATGGAAATTTAAGTCCAGAGATGAGTGGTTGGGGAGACATATCTGTCTCAGAGAAGGTAATCCTCACTTTTATTGGTAAGTGAGTTAGTTAATTGTGCCAGGCTGGCCGATAATCACATGTGGGGCTAGTTGAAAGGCGGAGGGATAAATGGGTGGTGAGCCTCGCCTTTCTAGTTCTCGGGTCTCTTGCTTTGTGATG
>NW_022103906.1:37592982-37617366 GCF_000313985.2 Echinops telfairi
TACATGAGTTGCTGTGGATTTGTTTCTCTAAAGTACCTAGACTAATACAGTAGGTAAACCAGAATGGGCAACCTGCCATTGGGGAAAAATTTCTTAATATTACTTATTTGGACCCTCCATGGGAGAATATACCCTGTATTATATTCCTAGTCAGACACTTTGACTGAGTTTCTATCCAGTGTTTTTGTGATATAGGAGGCATGCTGTAGAGAACTGAGGTTTTAGACTTTGTCCTTACTAGGTGCAAAATATCTTCGATAGGCTGTGTCAGAAGGATCCTGTTTGGAAACCTCACTAGGCCAACTGGACTTTACCATAAACACACCTGTAACAGATGACAGAAACTGAAATACTTCCTTGGACATAGGGCTAAAATGCACTGATGTGAGAAGAAGCATATGATTATTAAGCCAGTTTATGGGTTTCAAAGTCATTGGCCTTAAGTTCAAATCTCTTGCTTTGAGGGTATAGAAAAGTTTAAGTTCACTGTATATTAGCTCTTCTCTTGTGCTTTTCTGTTTTATGGCATGTGTTAGTCCATCAACCATAGTTATTTCTTGGTGAATGCACGATATTGAACATTTCGCCCTATCTCCAAGCCTCATTTTTTGCTTAAATAGTGTCCAGTAATTTAAGGATTTAATCTAGTCTGTACATATCAACATGTATTTTACAATAACAAAGCTGTCCTATACATATATGTTTCCCTTCTTAAAAAGTATTTAAAATTATATACCATTGGCTAAATTAAAGATACTATCAATAAAATTGATGTAATACCAATTGAAATGGTTCAGCAAGCTCATGAAGCACTGGAAGCACATACTTGTCTATTTCAGGAAATTTGAAAGATAGCTACTTGGCCAACTGACTGGAAAAGATCCATATATGTGCTCATTCAAATGAAAGGTGACCCAAAAGAACACTCAAACTATCGGACAGTATCATTGATATCACAGGCAAGTCAAATTTTGCTGCAGATCATCCAACAACGGTTGCAGGGAGCTGCCAGAGGTTCAGGCTGGATTCAGAAAGGATGAGGAACAAGGGATATCATTGCTGTCAGATGGATCATGGTGAAATCAGAGAATAACAGAAAGATGTTTACTTGTGTTTTATCAACCATACTAAGGCATTTGACTGTGTGTATCATAACAAACTACGGATAAACTTGACAAGAATGGAAATTTAAAAACCTTTAGCTGTATTTATATGGAACTTGTGTCTGGAAGGAATACTGCATGGTTTAAAATCAGGACATGTGTGTGCCAACATATTTATTCAACCTCTATGCTGAGCAAATGATGAGAAGCTGGAATATATAAAGAAAAACTGTGATATCAAGATTGGAGGAAGGCTTATGAATAATTTACAATATGCAGATGACACCACCTTGCTTGCTGTAAGTGATGAGTACTTGAAGCCCTTGCTGATAAAGATCATGGATTTCAACCTTCAGTACGGATTATGATTGATTCAATGTGAAGAAAACCAAAAGGTTCACAACTGACCAATAGGTAACATCATGATAACTGGGGGGAAAATTGAAGTTGTCAAGAATTTATCTTGCTTGGATCCACAGTCAATACTCACAGAAGCAGCAATCAAGAGATCACAAGACGAGTTACATTAGGTAGCCATGCTGCACAATACCTCTTTGGAGTATTGAAAAGTACGGCTGTTACCTTGAGAACTAACGCATCCCTGACCCAAGCCCTGGCAGGTTCAATTGTCTCACGTGCATGTCAAAGCTGGACATTGACTAAAACCAAAGAAAATGTGATGCATTTGAACTGCGGTGCTGGAGAAGAATATTGGAATAACATGGACTGCGAAAAGGGCAAGTCGATCTGTCTTGGAAGAAGTCTGGCCAGAATGCTCCTTGGAGTCAATGAGGGCAAGACTTCATCTCACATACTTCAGACATGTTGTCAGGAGACACCAGTCCTTGCAGAAGGATATCATGCTTGGTGAAGTGGAGGGGTAGCATAAAAAAAGAAGGTCCTGGACAAGATGGATTGACACGGTGGCTCTAACAATTGGTTCACGGATTCTATGATGGAAACACTTCTTAGAATGGAGCAGGCAGTGTTTCATTCTGTTGTGTATAGAGTTGCTATGGTTTGGAACTAACTCAATGGCAGATAACAACAGCATCATTAGAATTACCATTTACTCTATGCAGGTGACATAATATTCCCCAATAAAATTAAAATTATATGTCTAATATGGACCAAGGCATATACAAATCGCAGATATATAAATGGACTTTGATTTTGCACTTAATCTAAGCCTTAGTCTAATAATAATTAGTTCTTATCATGTGGCCCTACTCAATACTTGCTTTCATGAAAAGATCACTGTAGTTATGGGTATTGTAGCAAAGTGTGGTTAAGAAACCAGATGGCACCCAGCTATCAGAGATAATAATGTCCAGGGATCTTAAAGACTTGGCTTTACCCAAGCAGCCATCTAAGTGAGGTGTCAGCTAAGTCCACATGGAAGGAGCAGCCTCCCTGTTGTAAATGATAAAATCAAAGACCAGAAGAAGGAGGGAACTGTATCAGAGTTTTAATTCTGAACATCTCATTTGCAGAAGGTTATGAATGAAAGTAAAAAACTAAAATTCGAAATACTTTAACCATAACCTGCAAAATCAACATATTTATTCCTAAAATATATAGGAATGGTTGTTTAAAAGATTAAAAAAAAACACTAAAATTCATTTGCAGAGTCCTAATATGGATTAAGCTTCTGGAGAATGTCCTTTGACATTGGCCAAAGATGTGAACAATCTTGCTACCAGACACAGTTAATTGGAAAATAGGATAATGCAAATATCAGTAAGTTAAAATATAACACCTTAAAAAATGTTTAACACCTTATCATTTGTTCTCCCTTTTGACCCATTTTAAATATGTTCTAATTTCTTTTTTCCCCTCCCTCCCTCATGAACCCTTGATAATTTATAACTTACTGCTTTATCTTATTTTACACTGCTCGATGTCTCCCTTCACCCACTTTTCTATTGTCCATTCCCCAGGGAGGAGGTTATATGTGGATCCTTGTAATCGGTTCCCCCTTTTTAACCCCCTTCCCTCCTGATTCCAGGAGCCCAAGTGGAAAGTGAGTGTTTTGAGTATGATGAGGGCAACTAATGTATAAATGTGCTTTACGTAATTAATGTATGTGTGGATTGTGATGAGTTGTATGAGCCCCAATAAAATGATTAAAAATAAATAAATATGTTTTAAGTTTTATTATTTTCTCCTTTCTTTTGAATTGAGGTTTATTTGTGTTTTATTTTGTTGTTGTTCTTTGTATGTTTTCCTTTTTATGAAATCCAGGATAAGTAAATATATAGAGAGAGTAACTGAATGAATAGTTTCTTAGCATTATGACAGCGTTTGAGGATAATGGGGAGATCATAATAATGGGTACAAGAATGAAGAAACTGTTCTAAAATTGATTGTGATGATGATTTTAAAATTAATTTTAATATGTTTTATACATTGAACTGTATAGTATGTAAATTACATGTCAATAAAACTGAAACAATTTTATAAAGTGTTTTGCTAATTAAAATATTAGTTTCATACTTCCTTGTTTTAGTTGCTAACTAACTTCTATTCCAAGATTTATGTTCAAAATACACACATCTATCATCATACTTTCAACTGACACCTCTTTCTTAAAGTGCTTTCTTGAAAAAAGTTATTAAGTAAAGAATTCTAATTGGACATAAGAAATTATTTTTGTCCCAAATGTCATCTGATTCTCAGCCCTCAGTGTCTCTTTTGAAACACCCAAGAATCCTACTATGTTTGGGCAAGCTGTCCCTTCTTGGAATATAATGAGAGACGAACAAGCTCAAACTCAAAACTCCCTGCCATCGAGTCAGTCCTGACTCATGGTGACCCTATAGGACAGGGTAGAACTGCCCCGTGAGTTTCCAAGACCGTAACTGTTTACAAGAATAGAAAGTCCAGTCTTTCTCCCTCAGAGCTGGTTGGTGATTCGAACTGCTGCTGACCTTTTATGGTTAGCAGCCTAATTCATAACCATTACACCACAAGGACTCTTACTAACTAGGGTAGGGATTGGTAAACTACAGCCCATAGCCCAAATCTAGCCTCCTGATTATTTATACACAACTCTCTAGATAAGAATCGTGTTTACAGTTTTTAAATACTTTGGGGAAATCAAAGGAAGACTGATACTATGTAAAAATGTCTATTAAAATAAAAGCTTAATGTCCATACCACATGTATTTATGAATTGCCTAGGGCTGTTTTGCTGCTTAATGTCAGAGTTGAGTAGTTTCAACACAGTACTGTGGCATGCAAATCCACAAGTCTGTGGACTTTAATAATTTTCTTATTTGTGGGCTAATGAACAAAGACCTGATAAGTAGGAGAAAGCATGGTTCTCATGCTGAAGCTCAATAGAGTGAAGAGGGGCATGAGAGGAAAGGTTCATGGAAGAACTGAGTAAGGTGCCAACAGAGGAAGTCTGACTCTATTTGTATTTCAATGGAAACCATGAATCACTATTACCAGAAGTTTTTATGCTTCTTTAAAAACTCATGTTTTTTTTTTAACACTTCTGTGAAAATTATACTCATGCTAAGAAAAAGCAGTGTAATTTCTGTGCTATGCTACCACTTGGGACCATGCAGAACAAGTTTAATCCTTCCTCATTATGACAGGCTTTCAAATATTTGAAGATAAATACCAAGTCTCCCTGATTCTAAATATACTGAAAAAAGGGGGAAATAGGAAAGAAAGGCAGAGAGGGAAGGTGGTTTATTTCCGTGATGAATGAAGCCTCACGTATTGAAGCACATCTTTTATCCTTTGTGGTGAGGTGAACTCACGTGGTATGGTTCTTCCCCGCATAGTATGTGAAGCTGCCGCCACATGATTGGATGAGGTCATGCAAATAGGGCGTGTGAAGCTCTGAGAGAGGGTTCGGTCAATTTTGCCATTCCACTGCGTATAAGGTGAGCCCTTTCAGTCAATGTAATAAGGAATTCCATGACTAGCAAGAAAGAAGAACCAGGAGTGAATTGTCTGGGTTCTCTGCTTAGATAGGTGGCAGAAGGGGAGGCTGAGACCATGGGACAGAGCCAAGCACCAATGCCGAGACCATGAAGCAGAGCAGCAGGCTTCCTGGCTCATGCAAGAGTACAGCTGAGTGCTTTGGGCCAGGAGGCTGGCTTGAAGCATGTCCTTCGGGCTTTTATCTGCATGAAAGGAGCCCGTAACTCTTTCCTAAAGTGAGGCAGAGGTCAAGGACTGCATGGCTAAGGGGTCAAGGACCAGAGAGAGAGAAGCTTGCCAACAAGGCTGGGGAGAGTTGCTGCTGTCAGAACTTTCTCCTCAATAGTTTTGAACCTATTAGCTTCTCTAATCAACCCCATAAGCATGAGTCCTGTCTTTGAGTCCTAGGTGACCACAGAATTGATTGGAGTTATTAGATCCAGTACAGAAGTAGAGCGCCATGGAAGAGATGGCTGGTGTCGGAAGAAGGGAAAAGCAGGTTGGAGAAGGAAAGTACATCTGACTGCTGTCCTGTAGGAATGCGTCATCTTTCAGCAGATATGGAGTTGGAGTCCCATCCCTTCTGTAGCCGTAGGAGGTCAGTCTGGAGCCCACAACAATTCGTCACCCTTACAAGCCAACCACTGTCTCTCTTCTTTTTTTTTCTTTTTTTCTAGAATCTACATTAAATAGGCTTTTCCATCCCTTCCTCCATCTAATGTGATATTGCTATGATCATAAATGATATTCATAGGAAGTGAAAAGCTCAATTATTAATCTTCATCTTATATGACCCATGGGCAGCATTTAACATGGTGAACATGCTTTGCTTTATCATGTTTTCTTCGCTGCTTCCTGAACGCATGCTTCTGATTTTCATTTTATCTCACTGGCCACTTATTCCTGATCTCCTTGGTTGGTTCATTTTCATTAGAAGTTCTTATTGTGTGAGTGTCTCAGAGCCTTGTGTAAACTTATGATTTCAAATACCATGCTTATATTGGCAACTAGCAAACCTATATCTTTCTCCTGAAATCCAGGCTGATTCATTCAACTGTATATTCAGATTTAGACTTGGATTTTAAATAACTATTTAGAAATTAATACATATAAAAAGAGTGCTCTTGGTTGCCACCCCAAACCCCTGTAGCCTGTGACTTCTTCTGTATCTCCAACCCAGTGGGAGGTACATCTCTAGGCTTCTAGTTGCTTAGACCAAATCTTTGAGTCAGCCTTGTGTTTTTCCTTCCTCTCACATCTATTGTATCAGCAAATTCTGACAGCTCTGCCCTCAGATTATACATAATTCATTGCCCCCATAGAAACTAACAAAACCAAATTTAAGTGATCTGAAACTGTCAATTCTAACTCATAACAACCCTATAGGACAGGGTAGAACTGCCTCTGTGGGTTTCCAGAACTGTAATTGTTTATGGGAATAGAAAGCTCATCTTTCTCCAATAGAGTGGCTGGTGGTTTCAATGGCTAACCTTTCTGTGAGCAGCCCAGTGCAAAACCCTCTGTCACTCTAATTCCCACCACATCTACTTGGAGCTGAGTAACAATCATCTCTTTCTTGGATTGCGGGTGTTAGCTGCTGCTGAGTCACCTTCCCACTCAGGGCACTCTCATGCACAAGGGAACACACTGTTGATTGTTTTAGGAAGTGGATCATTAGGTCCACAGACACCTGCTTAGCATGCTAGCAGCAGGCAAGCCTCCACTAACAGATGCATGATAGCAACACAGGAGATGTATTGGGTAGAAATTAAATTTGGGTTACCCCTATGGGAAATGATCCTGCTTGGGTCGCTCCAGTAGTAATTCCTTCTCTGCTTCCCCACCGTCTCCTGTTACAACTTTTATTTTTAGACACCAAAAGGATCATGCCGGCACTGGGCTCATATCCTCTAATTTTTTTTCTATTTCATGCAGATTGAAGCCAAGGCCCTGTGAGATCAAATATGATCTCTCCTGTTTGCTTCTCTTAGTCCAGCTCCTGTGACTCTCCCTCTCAGTGCTCCGGGCACACTGACCCCCCTTTGTGCTTCCATCCTCCTCGGCACACTGCACATGCTGGCCCCCACAATGGTGCTTGTATGTGGCTTGGATCCTCTTTTTCCATCTATTGTCTTAATTCTTTTGTCTTTCCAATGAGATCTTGTCTGACAACCCTCCTTTAAAAATGTAACCCTCAGCATCCCCTCCCAATCCCAGTTTTCCTCTTACATGCATTTTTTTCTCCCTCGCTATGCAACGTCTTCAAGATTGCAGTTCATTGTGACTTTGTCTATCCTCCCTCACATGAAGGGAGTGTCTGGGCGGGTGGGCTATTGAGGTGGCTTTGCTCACTGCAGCATTCCTGTCACCTACAATGCTACCCCCTAGAGCATTACAGAAGCAGGTAAACACGTTGGACAACAGAGTTCTCAATTAAGTAGCAAAGTGTGTTGCCTAGTGTGCCTTGATTTTTTTAAATTAATCATTTTATTGGGAGCTCTTACAGATATTGTAACAACTCATACTTCAATTAGATCAAACATAGTTGTACAATTACTGACACCCTCAGTTTAATAACGTTTTCTTTCTTCTTGAACTCCTTGATATCAGTTCCTCTTTATTCCCTCCCTCCCCCATTCTATCCCCAGAAACCCAAGTTATATTATAATATTATTATTATTTGTGCCTTGATTTTAAAGGGGAGTAAGAAGATAAAGCCCTAAGGTGAAGTAGCAACTCTTACCTCATTCAGTGATAACAAATATATAATTTACTTTTAGGATCTAATAGAAAATTTTGCTTACGGCATTGGCAAGGGCACACACATATTAATAAAAGTTTTCAAAGTATTCGTTTTATTAAAACTATGATGCTAGGACATCAGGCCACCTTTGCTTCTGTAGACACCCTCACCAAATTGTTAAACTTAGGGGTCCTTGGAGAGCATAGAATGTTATGGATCATTTACAATTGCTTTATCTCTATTTTCAACCATAGATTTAGTTTAAATTTTCTAATTTCTGATTGTTTATTCATTGAAAGTCAATGTGAAGGTCTCCTTTTGTTAAAATACATGCCTGCATAAAATTTCCTAGAGTACTAAGTTTTTTGTTGCACAAAAACTTTCATTTGATCTCGTTCTTTGCCAGATATAGTAGATGGGACAAGATCCTGACAATGCTTATTTTACAAATGAGAAAATGATGCTCAAAAAGACAAAATGGCTAGTCTAAGACTCCACTGGTATGCATGGGAATCAGAATTCGAACATATGCCTTCTTATCTCTACTCTGGGCTCTTTCTAATTAGTGGAACAGCATCTTACCCATGGCTGGAGACCCAACACATTTTGCACCAAGCTTAAATGGGTCAAAGTTACTTAACACAAAGTATTTAATTGCTTGTAAAGATGCCTTCAACTTTTTAAAACAAGTAATCTTCATAAGGCAGAGCAAAATATTTGCAATTCATCCCCATCAGTTTTAAGGGAGCATTTGTATTAAGTGATAGAGAAATTAAGCATTCAGAGATAGAATGAAATATTTAAAAAGTTGTCCTGAGTTTGACACTTGTTTGGAGATACTATATATATAGTATATTTATATAGTATATATATTACATATATATATATATATTTAAGTAAAAGAAATAGGTGAATAATGGGAAAAAAGTAACCAAAGGAAATGTAAATTAATTTGGTCTCTGTTCTGACCCATTTCTCTCACACTCTCACTGCCCAGTAAATGCTGATGCACAGTAACGCCTGGTGGGCTTCCCAGCCAGCATGACTGTTCAAAGGAGGAGAAAAGCTGGTCTTTCTCCTGCGGAGTTGTTGGTGGTTTTGAACCGCTGACCATGTGAATCTCAACCAGGACACCACCTGTCTGTGAAACATCAATTACAAAATGTGGCCTGTAAGGCATTACTCATGTTCACTGAATAAAAGTTAATAAATATTTGGAATGTGACTTATGCAATTAAAACCATGACTAAAAATGAGCATTAGAATACCTTTTCCCCTCAGTTTTCCCAATTGTGAAGTATGAATAATAATAATACATTGGCCATGTTAAAGTCTTTCAAAGTACCATGATAAAGAAATCTTTATGAATGGGATTACTTCAGCTTTTTTTTAAAACCAAATTTGGTTAACCTGAGTAGTACCTACCACCAATATGTATCTTTTGGATGTGATATTATTAGAAAAGCCAACGTGTGTAGAAAAGGTGTAGAAAAATAATAAAAGCTATATGGTAGCCTTTTCTCAGTAAGATGTTTGTGAGTCTACAAAGTGACTTCAAAAAGTTCGTAGAAAAATTCCATAATTTTTTTAATTACATTTTTTTCTATGACTTTTTTGATGCCCTGCCCATATTTGTCCTTGTTAATCTGTTGAAAAGAGCCGTGGTGGTGACATGAGTTAAGCATTGCACTGCTAACGGCAACGTCAGCGTATTGAAACTGCCAGGCTTGCATCAGGAGGTAGATGGTTCCTGCTTCAGCAGAGCTGGCGTCTTGACAACCCTGCAGGGCAGTTCTGCTCTGTCTGATGGAGGCGCTGTGCGTTAGACTGTCCTCCCTGCGGTCGTTAGTTGAGTGGATGTGTTAAATGATCGTTCCCCTCACTTTTGTCTGATATCTTAGTAATCATTTATAAAACGATGGCATGCATTTTCCACTCTATTTGTACCCTCACCCATGACAATGGGTTTTTGCAACAGTTTTCCTCAAGAGCGGGATTTCATCTCCCGCCACCTTGTGTCTGAATGTTCTTTGAAGGTAGCAATACCGCAGAAATGATTGTTTTCTGGTTTCAAGACTGGAGAAGTCTATTCCTTTGACTTTACCAGGAGGATGTACATCAGCCTAGCTTTGGGGACTATGAAATATATGAAGCCGGGCTTAGTTCTGTCTTCCTAGACAGGCTCTAAACACGAGGGTGCCCAGCCCGAAATAGTCAACCCCAGCGCCTACCCCCTCAAGACACATTGTCTGAGATCAACCAAGGTAAATCCAGATCATGCAAACCTCCCACGTGACCAATTTTGAGAATAATAAATTATTTTGATCCAAAATTAGAAGTTGTCATACAGCTTAGTTATAACAATAACGAATGCATTGTTTTAAAATCTCAACCCGTTGGCATGTTTGCTAGGCATCTCCTCTCCGCCCGCCCCTCCCCCACGCCCCCCCCATGTCAACGCAACCTTAATTAAGTGTCACTTCTTTATGCTTCAGCCCTGCTGGTGTAGTGGGTTACAGGTTGAGTTGCTAATCATAAGGTTAACAGTTCAAACCCAGCAGCAGCTTTGCTAAAGAAAGCTAAGGCTTTCAGTTCCCTTACCGATTTGCAGCCTCAGAAACCCACAGGGGTAGTTCTACCCTGTCCACAGGTCACCAAGAATCAGAATTGCCTCGCTGGCAATGAGAACGATCTAAACTTTTCTCTGTTATAACATGTTCTTGTTTGATAGCATGAAAATTGGGGGGCACAAAAGAACTTCTTTTTGAAAGCCGAGTTGATGTCTTTTCTTTCTGAACGGCTAGCTCATGGCAGAGGATCGGGAGCATCATTGTGACATCATTGTGACCTGGACATTGTGTCCAGGTACCTCTTTAATGTTTACTTGGTAACCACTCTCATGCTTTTAAGGTTCTTGTATGCTCTGAAACAAAAAAATGGGATTGTCTCAATGATATTACACCATGCCAGAGTGTATCAATTTTTAAATATATATTTTATTTTTCTTAGTGATATATGTAGAATATGTATCTGATTCAAGTTCCTTCTCTCCTAAAAACAGCAATCTAAGTAAGATGAACCTATGAGTTATTATTAAAGTGTTTTGAAACTCATTGTATTATTAAATTTTATAGGTGAAAATATATTTCAGTTCTCTTATTTCAGGGATAGTGAGACATGTTTATTGCAGGTATTAGAAAGAAAGTAATGTTGAGCAGCTAGCCCTATTGCCATGTCCCCATGTTTATACAATACACGATCTAGACCATCTCGGCTTAGAATCAGAACTAGCCATAGACAAACTGAGATGTGCATATGCATTGTCACACTGAGCATGATAGGATTACCCCTTTTAAGATGACGAGTTTCTTTGCCAAGATCATGTAACTGGAGGACAGCTGACTCAGTGTACTACCCATGCCTGTCTGGCCCCTAAACTCATTCTGTTAACTACTCTAAAATAAAATAAAAGTGAATGTGCATTGATTGCTTACCACGAGCTTTAGGGGCATTTTGTTTTCTCTGAATCTTCAGTTTGGATAGAACCGGACATTCTATCACTGCCACCCAGGAGTTAGAGTTGAAGAGAAAATGCTAAGCCACTTGCTTGTTATGAAGTTTTAAATGGTAGTCAAGACTTGAATCCCAGACTGTTATCAAATAGTTCATTCTAAATAAATGTTTTCTGAATAAATGAAAAATATCCCTAACAGAATAAGCTTGATAAAACAGACAAATTTTGGCTTCTTTATAAAGTATAAATTAGACAATGTAACACAATCTATTCAGAGTTAGAGTTTAGCTAAATAAAACTTTTTTCTTAACCAAGGTTTTTTTGAAAAGACTGTTTTGAGCAATCTATTACAAATTCAAACAGTTTGGTCTTCGCCAGTGACTAGTTATATCAGAATCTTTACTCGAGTCGTAACAGTTCTGGTTAAAATCTGTTCTGGTTAACTCAATTTGCTTTAACTATTTAAATAGCTCTGAAACTTTTGAGTTGGCTGTGCCTAATTATAACTTATTTACTTTGTTTGAGGTGACTTTGAACTAACGCTGACCCAAATGTAAATGCATCGTAATCCGCTTTAAGTTCGTCGAAGGGCAGGACTGTTGGACACTGCAATCCCAGCCAGTGTGTGCATTTTGTATCTTTTTCTACCAGTCCAACATGCTTAGGAACTCATCAAGCACGCTTGTAGCTTAAAGGGCTTGTTGGCTTTTAAAAAAGAAAACTAGAAAACTACATTCCCTTTCCGTTTTTTAGCTTTCCAAATTGAATCTGAATAAAATTTCCATTCTGTAGAAACAATATTTTATAAAACCAAACCAAATCAACTTGCAAAATACTGGTTTAAATAAATTTGTGACATTTTAAAGTATTACCAACTCATGAAAATACACGAGGAGTCATCTTTGAGTAGATATGAATGCTTAAACTGGTTCTTAGTAGAGCTACGTAGTGATCGAATTTGGGGGCTCTTTCAGCGATTGAAAAAGCCCGAGCATTTTGAGGAATAAAGTGAATGGTGAGACAGGAATGTAATGGGCAAGATCACTTCAGGGTAAATACAACCATATCCCAAGAAAAGACTGTGTGTGTGTGTGTGTGTGTGTGTGTGTGTGTGTGTGTGTGTTAAGAGGTCATTCCACCTTTGCTTCCAGGAGTCTCAGACTATCTCAGTCCTGAAGCAAAAGTGAGAAATAATTCTCAATATGTTAACACGTGTTGAAATTGTTCTTGTGAAGAACATTCTAGCTCCTGCTAGACTGTGGCTGGAGGAATGTTGAGGGGATCTTCACCGGAATTTCAAAGTTCCACCCACGGAATATCCTAAAATGTCAATAAAAGACTCTTTATTCATAAATAAGTGATATGCAGTAATTTACGTCTGTACATTTATCTTGAAAAGTCTGTAACCATCCATTTTTTTTTTTTTGGCAAACTCTACATAAAACATCCAAACTGTCCATTTTGTTCAATACAATATAACACAGCTGTTTGGCATTACCAAATATATATGTATAGCAATTTATAGATATGTACAGATGTTGAAAAAGAAGCCAGTGCAGCCTTTTCTCAGAAGTCCATCCAAGTATTTACTGTACAACATTCAAAATTTACATTGATAATACAAGGCACAAAAAGGGTGGTATGAAGCCAAGGCCATGCTTTCTTCCAACGCCCCCCTCTGGCTGGCTTGCTCCTGCAGCTTCATGTCAAATTAGGTGTCCAGCTCTGCTCCTGTTCGGCGCTGAACACCTCCAATGAGAGTTGAGGGTGGGATGGGTTTGAGACATGAATCACGTGAAAGAACCGCCCCCCCCCACCACCCACCTTCGAAAATTAAAAAGAACAAAATGAAATCTGTTTTAAATTCTTTCATGCAGACATGGAGGTAAACGATTACTCATATTGTTTGTGTATAGGTCAGGAAAACCCGCCAGTTGTCTCTAAATGCTTATGCTTGCAATCGTGTGAGGTTGAGCTTTTCCTGAATTGCATGTACCAATCAGATAGAATTATGGAGAACAGGAAATTTTAAGTAGGAGACTTTATTCCAATTTTAAGAAGAAGAAAAGTGTTTTCCTGAATAGAAAATGTCCACAGACGGAACGTTTTCCCACCTTCTTACCAAGAAGTTTGGAATGGGAGTGGCTTACATAACCTCGGACGAGCAGAGGGGAGCACTTCTGATGGGAAATGTGTAGCTCCCCTCGGAAGAAGCACAGCTGCCCTTCTGATTAAGGGCAACCCCCTTCAGCAGCACCTGAACTTATGAATGGATGGGTATTCAAATGATTAGATCTGCTTCTGATTGTAATATCTATGCTTCAGTACTGAGGTCATAAGGCATGATTGATGTTCAATTTATAAACTCCCCTGAAATAGCATTACTCCTTTTCATCACGATTTTAACAGAAATAAATGTTTACCCACCATATAGATAGCATTTTAAAGGAATTTTGTAATTTGTCAAATTTGGAAATTTATATATAAATAATGCTTGAACTAAGTGAAATGTTTGGGGGCTTAGCAAAAATTGAAACATGGGGCCATTTCACTTGGATCGTGTCTCTTGAAGAGTATTGATACAATTATCATTCATGCAATGAATTAGATACCCACATTTAGCGAAATTTTTTAATAATCCAAAGCTGTGACTCTTTGGGGGGGAAAAAATGGTTTCCCTATGGTAGCATTCAATATTAAGGATGGGGGCAAGGGGGAGGCCATGTTAAACTCAGGTTTCAACATGAATCTCTGTTGAAGCACTGCCTTTTATATCTTTGGGTTCCGGTGGAGGGTGAGTTTTAAGACATGAAGTTTAATGTTACTCTCTTGGGCCCACCTCATGAGGACATTCCAATTCCATGATCTTCAGAGCAAAAGGAAAAAGCAATGAGTAGCTGCTTCAAAAACCACGATTATTCTACGTGAGTGAGGGTTCCTACTTCAGATCACAGTACTACACACTAGTGACTAACGAGCCAGGTCTGACGTCCATCCCACTGGCCTTCCTGGAAAGCACAGCATACAGATTGCCATTTCCGATGTCTTGACGCCCCTGGAGCGGGGAAGGGAAGTCCATGGCAGACGCTGGCCCTCCTAGAATTGCGTTTGTAAAAACACCACATGCTGTCAATGCAGCCAAACAGCTTGGTAACTGCAGCTTCTGAAAGAGTTTGAGAAGTGAAAACACAAAATATGCAACACGTCTAAGATTAGTAACATTTTCACTTTTGTGACATTGGACAAAATACATTTCTGCTTGTAGTTCAGGAAAATTCTATGCAGACAAAACAGTGGAAACTGCGGAAACAGTGGCCATTCAGCTTTTGGCTAAAGCATCAGTGTTCAAATACAGTGCTGTGGAACAAACACCAAAAGGCTAATAAAATTGCGTCACTATCTTTAGGACGACAATCGGTTCTCCCATTTGCTGTGGATGTCACCTCTAGTCCAGTACATGGGAATTGCTAAGGAGTCAGAACTTGGCAATGCTTTATGAGGAAAAATAATTAAAATGGCCACACAATGGGCCAGAGGCACATTTTCAGCTCCTTGCCCGTTCCTCTGACCTTCAATGAGCTGGAATAAAGGCCTCGGAGACAGCTTTACCTGTCAACACATCGGAAAGCTACGGTAGTCAACACATTTACAGGGAAGAGTGACCGAGAGATTGAAGAGAAGTGGCTAGCAGGGAAAGCAAAAGCACACAGAAAGGTTTTATAACATTTTGAAATTCACAGTTAAATTTGCCTGGAGGTTAGAAAGGGCAGGATGCTATCTAAAACCAATTATACCATTTTAGTAGTCTACCTTTGCTTATAAATCCCGATGTTGAGAATTCTTATCAGGGGAAATTGTCTCAATAAATCCAGAACCTTTCATCCAAAGAGAACCCTGTTTTAGTCATCTGACATAACATTTCCTCTCAAAGCTGGTGGAAAGAAAACCCTCTACAGGGGCTAGAGCAAAAAGATAACAGCTGCAGTTGGAGATAGAAAATAAAAAATGAGAGACGCCCCCCTTCCTGGTTTAAAGAGAATTATGTCGATCCCTTTTCGTCTCTTACAAAAAGGATAATGAAATTTTTGTGAGAGCACATCTGAGTTTTATGAGACTTCCTGTACCAATAAATGAAGTTTGTATTTAAATCTGTACAGTGAATTTCCTTTTGACTTAAAGAATTTTAATGTAAACTAGTTAAGACTGCACACGCTAAGTTGTAAAACCTGTACATTAACTTTACGATGCTGCAGACTGGTGAAGCTTTGAAGTTCATCATTTGGATGGCATAATTTTTGTCATATTTAAAGCATGACTATTAGACTTAAGTGCCTTTGAGATTTGAAAGATTTGACATGTAGGTGAGCTATGTTATTTTGAAATAAAACAAAACTAAGTGACCCACCCAGTTCAAAAAGGCCATTTTTAATATTTTGCTTCCCTTTCCACTAGGATAATAAAGTATTCAAAGTATGCATTCAAACGATTAAATCTGTTTTAGGATGGCAGTGTTTGTAAGAAGTAAATATCACAGTAGAACAAAAGCGTAGGTCATGGTTATGGACCAGCAACTCAATTCTGAGCTCTGTTTGACTGACCTGTACCCCTCCACTCTTCCCATCTTGGTCTTCAGTCTCAAAAACATGGGTTATCTTTGGGAAAATACTTCACAATCTTGACATACAATGATCATATAATTTTTTTGTGATATTCATAAATCCTTTGTATAATCCTAACCGAAACAAGAGTGAACTATAAAGCAGGATCCAAAGAGATGTAGTTCCATCTTGGGCTGAAACTAGGGGTGAAATATATTATTTCCTTTTTCACTGAGGTGCATTTTTAGGGTTCAGAAATATATGTGTGTGTATATATCAGAATTTGTATCAGGAATGTTATGCAATATACACTCTGATATTTTCTCTCTACTGTCTCCAAGAAAGAATAAAAATGTTAACAAGTTCAGTACATTAGCCAAAGGGTGTTCTCCTGACCTAGAAATGGTATTTTGAAAATATGCTTGAAAGTTATAAGAGGATTTCTTTGTTGTATGCATTAAGCCTTTGGTTCCTGAGAAAAGCAAGATGCTTTTGAATTTCATGTGGTAAAGCCATCTATCTAATACAAGGGATGATACATACCACTCATTAGTAGAAATAATGGCCAACACATTCAAGAGTTCTTCAACACCTTATGGCTGGCATCATAGAATCAACCTTTCTTTATGTCTTCTTCATGTGAATGCTTACAGCATTCGTTTCACACAAGATGGATAAAAGCATTATTTCAAAGCATTGATCATGTCTCCATAGCTTAATACTCTCTGCTTCATCAGCTCCCTGCCCATTTTTACTTTGTTCTAATATAGTCAACCTCTAAGTAGCTAATTAGCTGCCTTTGATTAACCTAGGTCCTTGACATTGATTGTCCTGAGTGTGGACAATTAATTAAAATGTCCATCAGAAGATGAGCAGGAGCAGATGTGTTTATGTTCAGGCTACCAAAACAGCTTGTCAAAATGATTTAACAGGATTAAACATGGATTAAAGGGTTAAGATAAAAGTCATGAATTATCTGTGGATTACAACTTTCCCTAATACCCCTGCCACATATTAAAATGGGAAAAAAATCATAATGTAAGAGCCATACGTCAGCGATTCTGTACAGAGAACACACTTGGTGATGGGAAACTCCCTCTCGTTCTGGAGCAGTGTGGTAGAGGTGTTCCTCAGTATTCGTAGGTAAGTGGATACAATTGAGAGCAAAGACTTGCTTCTCAAGAGGCAAACAAATGATATAGAGCCCTACTGAGAGATTCTGTGATGACCTAGTACCAAAAAGCTAGAAAAGTTCAGGAACCTGGATTTAAAGGTACAGCAAAATCTCTCATGCCATTATAACATGAAAACAGAATCAATAGGTGACTTCAAATTTGAGGCCTGTGACATCTACAGTTTATGTATCCTTAGACGTTATACGACATCTCTTGTCTCTCAAGTGTGTGTAATAAACTGTGCTCTAATCACACTCCCTGCTGTCTGAGCAAGTTAGCTGGGAGTAGAGATGGGACTGCGTTGTTGAGTCAGGAGAAGGCTATTCCCATAGTTAAAGGTCTCAATATACTCCTGGAAACCCTTTCTTTCTGCTGTCCTAGGTAAGAAAGGGGAGGGAAACAAACAACATGGATGGATTTGTCTTGGAGAAAATGAAGGTGGGGTATGCTTCAAGACCTTGTTATTGGTCTATTTTTACCTCTCAATCGCATCTTCATTAAGTGGCTAGGATAGACACGGCACTGGTGCTGGTGTAAAGTACTCTGATTCTAAGTTCAAAATGCCCTCGTTTGAACCTTGATGCTGTTAAGTTCATACAAATGGGTTGGCCACCCAACTCCATTTCTGAAAGTGCTGTACAATGATCCCCAGCGCCACAGATGCCAGGAGAAAACTCTGACATTCTAATCTGGTATCAGAATCAGCTAGTTCTTTGGGGCACATCCTTAAAAACCTGTTTTCAAAACATGCACTATTCAAGGTGTGCCTCCCCAGCCTCGTTACAGCCAATCTTTTCCCATAGCTACTTTTATCAAGCTGCGTCCCTCACTTTTTTTCTTGCAACTCCAATCTGAGGAGTTTAAGTGTTAACCCAAGTGTGGACTCAGAGGGGACAGGGAAACCAGTTATCTAAAGGAGCTTGTAATTTTCCCTATCATACCTATTAAAATTCAATGTCTACAATCAGGAATTCTCCCTGATTGGAAAGGAAGGCTGATTTCCCCAGAGCCCCCGGACAGAAAGCTGCCTTTCTCTTTCTCTATCCAAGCAATGTCCACAAGCTGGTCTTCATTTTGTCTCAGGAGAGAACGTGGACTAGAGTCCATTCTGCCGGCTGTAGTTGAAGTCGGCTGCATCAAGCTGGGCTTCCGTAAGGTTTGAGAGTTTCGTGTGTGTCCTCCCAATCTCTTCAAGGGCACAGGCCAGGGAGTCAAGATCACCATCGTGCTGATGACGAGCTTCCCACAGGTTCAAAATGACAGCAGATGGGCTACTTTGTGTAGCAAAATAAGATAAATTCCTAGACAGAGAGAGTTAAACAAACAAACAAAACAAAAAGAAAGAAACAAATAAAAATCACCATAAAGCCAACATTGCCATAGAGTTGATGCCAACTCTCAGCAACCCCTTCAAACAGACTCGAGCTTCCCCATATGTTCCACAAGGCCGTAAATCTTGTGACAGAAGCAGACGGACACAGCTTTCTCCTGTGGAACTGCTGGGGGATTTAAACCATCGATCTTTCAATTACCA
This sequence comes from Echinops telfairi, assembly GCF_000313985.2. Classification (NCBI taxonomy): domain Eukaryota; kingdom Metazoa; phylum Chordata; class Mammalia; order Afrosoricida; family Tenrecidae; genus Echinops; species Echinops telfairi. Next base: position 37,611,589 of record NW_022103906.1, read on the forward strand.
CTTGGGTACTCGAAGCATTACACCACCGGGGTACCTCTAAAATTACACCATAAGGGATTTAAAAATTAATTTTAATTATAAAAATAGAAGTTGAATAGTATACGAGGCAAGTCTAAGCAGTTTAATTTTGATACAACACTGACATTGAACCTATGTTTGTGGAATGCTAACAATGGGTTTCTCAAACTCCAACTCTGCTCCTAAGCCGTCAAGTTCGATGAGCTCATCGGGAAAGTTTGTGTGTATCCCTCTTGACATGCACTTAGTGAAAAATTTTATTTCCTTAGGTTCTATTATATTTTAACTTATTTTCCCATAATAAATACCACTTCTTTCTCTCTCGCTTAGTAAGCACTGCCAATGTATTTTTGCTTACTTGTTCTTCCTCCTTTTTCCTCACTGGGAACATAAACTAGATAGTTATCAATTCCAAATGGACAGTGTTTAAATCTACACCTTCAGTCACTTAGGTGAATGGAGCTATTTACAAGTATCTAAAAGACATTGGATTTAGAGATTGGCTGTTTTCAATGAGATATTCCTCAACCTTTTAAAACTCTGCATCAAAATCTGCTATTTCCATGCTTTCAAATTAGATCCTCTTTTAACTATAGCAAGTATTCCAGGAAATAAAAATTTCGTCTACATTAGTACTCTAGGAAAAGTAATTTGATCGCCTTCCTTTACGTGGACTCTTCCTTTCTAACATACTCATCAGATTCACCCTTTTCCCTCCCTCCACTAAGGTGACGGAGACATTGTTATGTCCTCGTCATTTCATGGCCTGCATCACCAGAACCTAGTGCAATATTCCCTGTAATCTGTTGGCACAGTCATTACGTATCTGCCCTCTTTTTAATAGCTTCTATGGCCTGGCCTTAAGCTAGCTCTGGCAATAAAGATTTTTCACTCAGTCTTCTTCCACTGGTCAACAATGACTTAGTTGCAACGTGGCTTTTGGCTTTCATTCCATCTATTCTATTCACTAGCCTTTCCCACATCTTCCTTTACTCTCTGATTATCAAATTCTTATACTTCTTTCGTGACAAGTATAATTCTCCTCTTTGCTCAAAATGATTTATGACTTCTCTGAGCTCTTTCTATACTTGCACTTAAACTTTCATATGAGGAAAATGAAGATATATATATATATATACATATATATATATCATGTGAGAGAGCTTTGCCTTTACTATGAACTACACACTCCTGGAGGGCAAGTATCATGTCTAATAATTTTCTGAATCCGCTAAAATTCATGACATAAAACTAGTCACATATGATAAGCTTTTATTCCATATCTATCAGGTAAGTGATTTATAACTATGAGGCCTTCCCAGAAATAGAATCTTCAGTGAAAAATACAAAAACAAAATCCTTCTTAGACAATTTTTTGCTAATTGTCTAATGAAGTAGACTAAAACATCAGAATAGATCAACGGTCACTGTTTTTCTTAGGACCTTAGATAGCAGAAATAGAAATGTCATGTTTGACAACATTCTGATGGGATCTAAAGATTGTTCAGACTTAACCTAAATTTGTATATTTTGTGGTTTATAATGCTTTACATCAACCAGTTTAATATGCAATCGCAAAGTAGACTCATGTAGATAAGAGCACTTCGAAGGCAAGCAGACTTTTAAGAACACATTACTGAGGAAGCCCAAGATAGTGATTCAGGCAGACACCTGCTGTCTCCACTGGCAAAGATCTAAGACACCTATTGAAACCAATACAGATGACAATCCTGGAAGGTTGAACATTAAATAAAAGAGTAAAGAATGAAATTGGAAACTGTTTGGAAGAAATTGAACAAAAAAAGTGATGAGGAGAAATATAAGTTGGAATTTTCCAGCAAGATAGTGGCACACATAGGGGCATAGGAAGCCCATTTCATGAAACATTCAAAAAGCGAGGCAGAGACACTGGGTAGGAATCATGGATTGAAACAAGGGTGATCAGGACATGAACCTGTTCTCAGGAAGAATATTGAGATTGCATACAATGGTCCTTTTAGCCATCTTCTCATTTGCCATAAACCATTTTGCCATGTATTGTAGATTCTAAAATCTGTGCTAACAGGAGACCTGCTTGGTGGCATAGTGGATTACATTTGGATTGATAACAGTCAGGTCAGCAGTTCAAAACCACCCTCTGCTTATAGGGAGAAAGTTGAGGCTTTCTACTCCTGGAAAGATTTATAATCACAGAAACCCCTTGGGGCAGCTCTGGTCTGGCCTGTGCCAATGTGTTTGTTTTTTGAGGCCTCTGTGCTTGCGCTCTGACCCCATTTGGGAGGGAGAGGCCGTTCCAGACACAGTGTGAATGCATCATCAGAGTCAACTCCTGCTCTGGAAAAACACAAATCTGAGCAGAAATAAATGACATGGGAAAGAGAAGCAATTTAAAGAAGCAACAAAACTGGAAATCGCGTCTTTGTGTGGATTAACCAGATGAACCACTGGTTGACCGACAAAGGGAAAAATGAGATGACTCAAATGACCAAAATGGGAAAGGACTCAAGGGAAAAACAAATCAAACCAAGAGATATAAAAGAGGATCATAGCAAAATATTATGAAAAACTATATTGTAACAAATTTGAAAACAAAAGAAATGGACATACGTCTAGAAACACACTATCTAAACTAACAAATACATGTAGAATACTTACATATATAGATCTTTAACAAAAGAATACATTTATGGTGTCAGAAAAAATACCAATAATGACAAAAAAATGTTATGGCCTAGATGATTTTACTGGAGGGTTCTAACAAATATTCAGAGAAGAAAACAAACAAACTGATTGCCATCAATTTGATGCTGAGTCGTATGGCCCAGGATAGCCCTGCCCCCGTGACTCTCTGAGACTGAACTGTTTATGGAAGCAGACAGTCCTGTGTTTTTCCCTCAGAACGGGCTGGTGGTTTCAAACAGCTGGCCTTGTGGATCACAGCCCGAAGTGTAACCACTGTGTCTCCAGGGTCCCATTCAGAGAAGATTTGACACATATTCTATTCAAAGTATTCCGTAATATTAAAAAATGAAGGCGTATACCTTAATTTATTCTATGAAGCCAGAATAACACTGATATCAAGTCCGAAGCAAAGATACCATAAAATAAAAAAAACTACATATTTTTATCTCTCATGAATATAGACAGAAACCTTCTCTCCAAAAGAATATAAAATCATATTTTAAAAATATATCACGATCAGGTGAGATTCATATCAAGGATGCACAGGCAATTCAAACTAGAAAAGCAATCAATGTAATTCACAACATAAATAAATAAAAGGAAAAGAATCACATGATCAACTGAATAAATGCAGAAAAGATATTTGATAAAATCCAACACGGTTTCTGTTAAGATAGCGCTGCACCGTCGGAACCAACAGTCAACATTACTCTCACTGAAGGAAGACTGAAGGCGACTCGGATGAGGCAGGAACAAGCACAAGATACCCATTACAGCCCCTTTTGTTCACTGTTATCCTGAAAGTCCCGGACTGAGCCAAACAGCAAGAAAGGAAAATAAGGGGCCTCTAAATTGGGAAAAGCATCTCCATGTGCAGACGACGTGGCCCTGTCCTAGAAAATCATGGAAATTACACAAGAAAGTCACTGGAGCCAAAGAGCCCACAGGAACCACAGCCTCCTCTAACGTAAGGCCAGAAGAACTAGACATGCCTGGTTACTGCTATTGACTACCCTGAGGAGGAGCACAGTGGAAAATCCCTGTGAGATGAGATAAAAATGTACAAACAAAACAAACCCAAGTCAAAAAGACTAGATTAGTGGGCTGATGCAGACTGGAGGAAATCGGGAGACCATTTGAATTCTCACGGAAGCCCTCTCTGAAGTCATCTTCCGTCAACTGATTGATTGCTCTGTGAAACAGACAAAAACACCCCAGAGGAATGTGCTCTTTAGGCAAATGAGACCACCCGGGAGACTACCTGGGCAGTATTTGCCAAAAAGCAAAGACAGAAGCCAGGAGGGGCAGAGAAAGTAGAGGGAGGAGAAGGGAAGGCAGGGTAGAAATGGGAAGCGTGCTGACACATTGCAGAGACAAAAATCAAAGGCACAGAACAACTTGAATATGAATTGTTCAATGAGAAAGCAATTTGCAGCGGAAACTTTCACCTAAAACACAGTAAAATGTTTTTGGTTTTTGTTTGTTTGTTTGTTTGTTTTTTAAATAGAGCACACATCATTTACAAGCAACACACACACAAATGGAAGTCTGAGCGAATAAATTGCTATTTTATTCAAAGGTCTCAAGAGGTTGTTTATAGAAAGTCCATTGCTAAGTAGCATAAATACCAGGGGTATTTGATATGCTTTCCAGTGTATTCTACCAGGGATAAGAAGGTCAGTCTTACAGTGTCCTTTCTTGTTTTGGTTTCTCTCAACCCCCCCCCCCCCCCCACCTTCTCATTCTCTCCACCCTTTCTTTTCACTCTCCTCTCCTTTCCTGTCTTCATTGCACCCCTCCCTCTATCTGATTCCCATGTTTCTGCAAATCAAATATGGTTATTCACTTTTAAACCAACAAAAATCTCATTGAGAACCTTGTTTGAGTAGTTGATCTTAGTTCTTACATAACAGCTTGATTTTTACATTGCCATTTATTTTCCTGGTCATACGGAGTTGTTTACAGGGAAAATTGAGATCTCTCCAGGTCTGCAGTCAACCAGCACACTCTGAATCACATTCAAGGCAGAACAAAAGTTGAAGGAATAACCGGGAGAAGGGCCAACTGAGATCTTAGATGTGAGGAAGCTGTATGAACATTTCTTTTAATGCTAGTTATGAGAATAATAACCAGGAACACACTTTTGTTTCTGGTACCAATAAATAATCATTTGTGACCCATGTTGCTGTTTTGTAAAATCAAAACATCAACTAGAGCAGCAAAAGAATCACTAGTTATCCCATGATTTTACTGAGAATTTATATTTTGCCCTTGTCCTTGAAGGATGGGTGACACAACCATTTCAACAATAATCACCCGTGGTGGTGGCTGGTGCTCCTCTCCATCCAAGGTTACATGTGATTAAATACTGAGGGCCAGAGGGAAGGGCCAGAGAACCAACACTTTTTACTTTGCAGACGCTTACTGTCTCTGTTGCAGCAACTCAACGCTGCCATTGCAGCACAAACACAGCCACAGACCACAGATAAATAAATGAGCATCTCCGAGCTTCAATAAAACGAGAGCCACTAAAGTTTTAATGGCATATAATTTTCAGGTATTAGAGAGTATTACATTTCTTTTGATTTCATTTTCCAGCCAGTTTAACATTCACAAGCTCCTGAATACAGAGAAACAGGGCGTAGGCCAGATTTGGCCTGTAAGGTATTGCTTTTCTACCCCTATGCTATGTCAACTTTCAACCCAGGGTAGATTTCAATAGCTAATGGCTATTTGAAAGATGAGATTGAACTTTCAGCTTCACATTGCACTGGAAAGTAAGCAACTAAAGGGCCCAAATTACTGAATCTTCAACCTACATGTCTGCCTTCAGCATGCTGAGAGCTTTAAAAGCAGATTTAAAGTATATATGCTGTTGATGGCTCTGATGAATCTTTGTCCTGGGAGAATATTCAAAATATTCATGAATCTGTGCAGAGTGGAAGGATGTTACAAGAGTAGCGGACTAGAAAAGAGTTGCTGAGCAAGATTATGTCTCCAGGAGGAAAATCAAGGGAAATAGAGGAAAGAGCTGGGAGGCAAAGGGCATTTATAGTGGTCTAGATAAAGACATGTACA
>NW_022103906.1:37618409-37644146 GCF_000313985.2 Echinops telfairi
GAGGACCAGATGACGGGGGCTTGGTTGGAGATGAAGTGTTTTGAAAATGATGAGGGCAATGAATGTATGGGTGCGCTTTACGCAATTGATGTATGTGTGGAATGTGATAAGAGTTGTATGAGCCCCTAATAAAATGATTTAAAAAAAAAAGATAATGTCTCTAACAGCCACCTGGTTGAGAAAAGTCCTGCAAATGTTCTGGTTGATAGAACAGGCACCGAGGCGAAAGGAGGTTAAATGGCCAAAAGAGGTAGAAATAGAACTCTCACTTGGCACAGGTCTCTGCACATATTGTAGCATGTAAAGTGTGCTCTCTGGAGCACATTGAAATTTCAATGTTCACTTAATTTTCAAGGATATGTATAGGAGATCGACCTTATTAAAGATAATACAATTTTGTATCAACCTCATCTTCTGATGCTTGTTAAAATACTTTTACCTGTGTCTACAACAGAATAATTACTACATAATAAGACTAAATTCTTAATGTAGGATGCTCTTCTTCAAAAAGAAGTGAGCAATTTCGTCTGCTAGCATGTGTACACATGCATAATAATCTTTGATCATTGAAATATTTGACTATCTTCATACTTCTTTTCTGGGGTTGTTCATTTTATCAGTTATTAATTATGCCCCTGACTACCTATCTTTCCAATTGCCATCCTTCTTTTTTGAAACTGGCTGATTATCCCAATCTATATGATCATAATATGTGGTCACTATCAGGCAAATGCACGCCCAAATCAGGGGAAGGCTGAGAATACTACAAAAGGAAATAGTAATAGTTGATTTTAAGCAATTTGATGTTATCTTTGATTTCTTTGGAAATGAAACCAGGACATTAGCAAGAGGATTCTTTCTGAATATTTAGGTAGATATTTCAAAATAAAATGCTTTCTGAAAAAAATAATAAAACTCCCCCAAAGTGGATGGTGACTGTGTTCAACTTAGCTGCTCAAAACTGCTACTTTTTGTGTGCGCAGAACTTAAGAGAGTCTCTTGTCACAGCGTTTTTAAATTCTGATCCACATGAAGTCATTTTGAAAAGTAAGATTTGTTTTTCCACGGTGTCATATTATTACCTGATCTCCAAAACCTAGAAATTAATTTTCAAATCACTCTAGGTTTGCAGTTCACATTCATTTTCCTGAAGACTCAGTGATTCACCTTTGTTTTGGGCCCGTTCACTGAGACAGGATGGATGCTCATACATTCAAGGAGCTGAAAGCTTATACGAACCTAGTAAATAAATATATCCACATAAATTCATAACATCATAATGGTGTATTGTATTTTATTGTCTTTTGTTGAGCCTAAATGTTTTCTATACACCTGACTTCCTGGGGTTTTGTTTTATTACCATGGTTAATTTCATCTTTCTGAGACATCGTTCTCCCTATTCCCTGGCCCCAATTAAAATTCTATGCTTTTTGTGGAAGCAAGGTTAGAATTGGAAACATGAATGTTTACATTAGCAATTTCACTAGCTAGATGCAGGCCAATTTATAATAGTGTATGTGGGTCAAAAAGCCCATAATTTTTACAGAACACCAGTTTTCAAATCCATATTGATTAATAACTGTGCTGAAATTAGTAATGGAACTAAGGTTAGATTTGAGGATTTGGGGAACTAATTACGGTGCTTTCTGTTTTCGTTTTCAGCAAAAGCGTACTGAAGAATTGACAGACCGTGATAAAGTTATGCTATGTAAGGTCTTCATAAATTATTGCAACACAGAACCAGTTTTATGACAAGGAAGAGTAACTGGATCACCGTTTAGTCAGTGCGTTACGCTGCTAGCGTCAAAGTCGGCAGTTGGAAACCACCAACCTGAGGGAGAAAGATGCGGCTTTGTGCTCCTGTAAAGCCTTACAGACTTGGGACCCAGAGGGGCAGGTCTGTCCAGTAGGGTCCCCATGAGTCAAAATGGACTCCAAGGCAGTGACTTTGAGTCTGTGGTAAGCACTCCCTTAGTACTCGGAAAGCATTTAAGTCTCCCCCCAGGCCTGCAGAAATTAAACACAAATGTAGGAGGCTGTTGTTAGGTGGCATCCAGTGGGTTAGGACCCATCGCCACCCTCTCTATGCACAAGAGAATGAAACACCACGCTGTCTTCCATCAATTGTTCTTCTACCTGAGCCCACGGTTGGAGGAGGGACTAACCAAGAAACCTAAACCCAAACCTCACACACTCCTCCAGTCAATTCCAACTTAAAATGTTCCTGTAGGATGGAGTGCAACTGCCCTTCAGGGCTGTAAATCTGTAGGGCAGCAGACTACCACATCTTCCTCCCATGGAGAAGCTGGTGGATTCTAGTGACCCAACTTTTGGTCAACAGAGAGCACTTTAACCGTGTACCTCTCTACATCGGCAATCAGCTCACAGAGTTTAGATCACTGGAACTGAGAGGAAGGCACCGCACTGAGGCATTACCTTAACCCTGGGGGAATGCACTAAAAAGCTGCTAAGGACAGGTTTCACAAAAGAGCATATCTGGAGTCCACTTAGCTCAGTGTTCTGTCTTCAATAGCTGGGCTCTGTCACACTGTTTGGGTCTGACTCTAAGCAACCGCTTTTCATCCTGGATTCCAGATAGCATAGCTTGCCTTTTAGTTACTCAGAGCCATGCTGTCAGGGGGCTGACACTGCAAACATGCTTGCGGTAACCTCTTCCTGCTGCTAGTTGTGAAAATGAATTTCACACTAAAAAAATTGTAGGGGTCATGTCTGAGCTGATGTCTAACATCATTAGCATTGAAGACACTTCAGAATAGGTGCATGCAAGAATTTTATTTAGAAATTTTAGCCAGCATCCAGTACTTTTAAGGCTCCTAGAAACCTGAGGGCAGTAATTTTATTTGTTTATATTAAAGAAACTATTGCCATTTACATCTAATTCAAATATATTTTAAGCATTTAGAACTATATTTTAACAATATGTTCTTTCTGAGAAGTTCATCAGTACACAAAGTGAAAGTAAGTTGAACTGCTTATCATAAATTGGGAAACATCATTACAAGAACAGTAGTATGTAATCCTACTGTATAGCACCAAATAGGGAATTGAAACAGTGATAATGAAAAAAAAAATTAATATCCTTGCTATCATGCTAATTGTCTCATTTAATGAAAGCCTCTTATGTGACCAAAACCAACCCTCCATATGGTTCTTTAAATGCAAATAAGAAAGAAAAGCCATTTATACTGAATGGCGGTAATTGAAGACACTATAAGCCTTTGGCCCATTCATCAAGCATTCATCCCCAAACTTCAATCTCATTGGACACGCAACAGACAGCAGAGCAGTCTTAAGGAAAAAACAGCCCACTGCTTCATTTTCTAGGCAATTAACAAGGGAGGCCCAGCATGATGTAGGCTCCGCCTCATCCTCATGTGTCTTCAGGTGAGCCACGATCACTCGGAGCACCCAAAATGAAAGGTCACAGGCAATTGACAGCACACTGAGCTCCTCTCTTCGTCACCCTAATGGGAGTACATTAATTCTTGTAGGCCAATTAATTTGTCAGTAACATTCTCCTCTTAGTTATCTTTCGCCTCGCCTGTTTCATGATTTGGTCCATGGAAGAATTATAGCCCCGAAGCCTTGAGGTGTGCCTGGGAACTCCTCAGTGAAAACAAGCCGTGATAGATCCTGTCTTGTACCCTCCAGTTTTGTTGGTTTTGCTGTTGTTGTTTTTACTGCTTGGATAAGCCTCTGTTTCTCCAATTGGGAAAGACAAAGATGAAGAAAACTAGCCAAGGAAACCATCACTTCTCTCTGAACACCATGGAAAAATAACTCTCATATCATTGAAGTCTCACACTCTTAAATAACCCTCAAGACCTTTTCCAAAACCCTGTGTTGTGAAGGGGAATAACCACGAAGTCCCTCCAAAGAAGAGACCACAGTGCTACCCTGAATGAGGGAGGCATGAAATACCTATATTCCCCATGTTGCAAAATGTACAGCATGCATTTCAATAAAAGGACACAATAGTAATTCAGTGGCAGAATTCTCATCTTCCCTTAGAGAGTGCCTGGGTTTGATTTCCGGCCAGGGCACCTTAAGTGCTGCCACTGCTCCCCTGTAGGGTGCTTTGATGCTGAACAGGTTTAGTGGAGCATCCAGACTAAGACGGACTAGGGAGACATGGCTGATGCTCCATGTCTGAAAATCAGTGATTGAAATCCCTATGTAGCTCAATGGTATGATCCCCTGTACCTGGGGTTAATTAAGGCAGTAGTACTATATTGATACAGCCTCATGAACCAGTATAAGAAAATACTTATCACTAACAACCCCCCACTCCCCAATTGTCATCGAGTAAACTGTGACTCATGGAGACCCTATAGGGCCGGAGAGAACTGCCTATGAAAGTTTCCCAGACTGTAGAAAGCTTTGTTTTTCTCCAGAGGAGAGACTAGCAGTTTTGAAGTGCTGATCTTGCAGTTAGCAGCGAACACGTAACCACCATGCCAACAGGGCTCCATAAATATTGAGGTAAAATTCAGCTTGTTTTCAAATTATTAAGACACTATACTTAGAGATGCTGACTTGTCAGCCTTTCCTGTTCAAGACAACATTTGTGAAGGGGACTATTTAGGCTATAAAGGGGCTTTGACATATCCATCTTGCCTAAAACTATATTAGTTTAGAGAAAGGAAATCTATTTCTGCTAAAACCAGTATAATCCAACTTCTTGCTTAGGAAGAATGGAACACCCCCACCCCCACCCCACCCCTGCCTTTGTGACTCTCTCCTGCATTTCACAGGAGGAGCTTGACTTTGTTTCCCATGGGGAAACATAAAACACTTCTTTGCAAATGGCCTTTAGTATGGACACCTGCCACTTGCAAACTGTATACAGCTTGTTCATGGCTAAATTTGTCCCAGGGCAGTCTGTTTCCAGCTTCGTATTAGTGGGCTGTTTCATGAGTCATTGACTTTGGTGGAAAGCAGCCCAACTACTTGCTACTTTGTTTTGTTGGGTCCCTCTGGCTTGACTATAAGGGATCTTCAAATATCAGATCTTGCAGCAAGCCACTAGAGAAAAGGTGATTGGCCTTCAGCACATTTTGCCTCCAAAGACCTCGTATAATTATATCTCCCTACATATGAATGCTCCTTAGAAGACGGATCCAGATATATCTTTGGAAATGACAACCTCACATTCAGTTGTATCGTTTAAAAGGTAAACTCTGTTTTCTAGCCACTGGGGCCATGAAAGCTTATTTTGGTGTAATCACAGTACAACGTGAAACAGAGGAAGGAAAAGATCTAGGCATAGTAAGAGGGAGGAGCCCCTCTCAGTGGTCACCTAGGAAACGGGCCATTTGCATGCATTCTGAACTCTCTTGTCCCTTGACTTTCTCCTTCCTCCTTCTCCCCCAGAAGAAAAAGAAACGTGGACACTGGGACGCTTTACCTTCTAGTGAATTCTCAGCAGTCATTCAGAAAGAAATTAATAAGCTGCCTTGTGACTTCCCTCTGCCCTTTCCCACTGCCCTCTGGCCATTTCACTGCTCTTTTGCATCCAATTAAGAGGGTGGAAAGAAGGAATGGAAGGAGATGACCTCCGTGTGAGCAGGTTCTGCTGCTGATTAGAGGTCCTGTTAAAAGATGTGACGGTAAAACAAGCTCTTCTAGCACGGTATATCAGTCATGAGCTTGAAGAATTTGTTCACGATTTAAACACCATCACCCATTAAGGCTAACATCGGAAATACGTTGGTATTATTTTTATTAGAAATATTGTTCTGGCAGGATTTACATATCTTTAAGTAGGTATGCAATTAGCAGGGAGGGTGTTGGGAAAAATCATTAGTAAGATGCAATTTACCTATTCCTTTCTCTCGGAATCCTTCGCTTTTCCTCTACCCACCCTCCTATGTCTCATGCATTCTACTGGCATCTGTTCCCATAGCAACTTGGTCAAGCTGGCCGTGTATTCAAATAGATAACTGGAATAGGAAAATGATGAGGTCTTCAAGAATTACCTAATGGTGGAATTGTAGGTACCATGTAAAATGTGTGTGTGTATATATTCCAACTTTCAAAACCCTTTGGTGCTTGTTCAAATCCATTCTGTTCATTAAGCGGCAAGCCTTTAAGGTAAAGTAGGTATTAGGCTATACAGTTGCTTAGATTATTCAGAAATATTTTTACTGAATTCTCCAAAGGTAGATGATACTATCTACATAATGTTTAGCTAAAAAACTAAAAAAATATATCATGACAATACAAAGTGGTGTGGAAGCTGACATATGAAAGAAGGTTTTTCTAGCTGAAGCAGTGAGTTGGGAATATTATTTAATTTTGTTTAATCTTTAGCAATGTTTTCTACCACCTACAACTGCATGTTCAATTCCTCATTTCTCACCCCCACCCACCTACCCAGCACAAGTGCCCGAGCACTGAAGTACAGAAGTACCGCCGCTGCATGTGTAGAGGGGATGTGCAGTCTCACTTTAGAGAGGCAGCACGTGGAGAACATGAGTCGAGAACATGAGTCGTAGTCAAAGCTTGCTCACAGGATCTGTAATTGCCACTCTTATCTGTGACATTCTTTGCTAGGTTATGAAGCTCATTTGGTGCGATCCATATGCCAGACAAGTTGTTAGGCCCCCTGCATCGTTAGCCTTCTAGCACCCACCACTGACCTTTCTCACATTGTCATAGATTGCTAAGGCTTTTACTTCAGATGTCCTGCTTTTCTCTCCAATCCACCTATAAGTGGAAAATTGTGAGGCCAAAAAAGAAAAAAAAGCAAGATGATCATTAATGACATTTGTATTTCCTAAAGGATAATAAGAGAATATTTCCCACAAGAAATAAAATAAAAGTCAATGTATCCCTCTACTGCCTTTGAAAACTCTTCTTTCATAATGTGAAAGGTAGGGGTTTTGTTTTCCTGATTGGGATTTTTCACCCTTTGGAAAATGGGGAGGAGGGGAGGATGGTACAAGACCAAGGTAGGCGAAGTCTCCATAGAAAGATGTGACCGTGTGTTTAGTTAGCTTAGTTCTGTTTGTGACCCGAGTGCTTATGGAATCCCAAGGTATGGCACAGGTTTCCTGTCCAACAATAGTAGAAAATTGACACAGTTAGATTACTATGTTTCAGAGCACAATTTTTAGTCTATATTATGTTATGTGTAACCATGATGGATTAAAAATAGCAATGATGTAGCCCTGTGAATCTTCTAAAACATGCTTTTTTCCATGTAGAGGAAGACATATTTTTGGTACGGTAATGAAAATATCAAAATAGCATGATAGTTTCTGCTAGTGGAATAAGAATTGGTTAATGAAATGCCTATTAATTGCATAGTCTTTCCCAAATATTTTGGTGGACATTTTTGCTGAAACCACTCTGTGAGGAACCTTGCAGAAACACCTCAACCTGTCACCAGGTTTAGGAGAGGCGCTCTGTGAACAGGCTCAACTCCAGAGCGTATCTGGACGGACTCAACAGGAATGCAGGGGTGTGCTGCTGCATGAAGGTTGTCATTGGTGGGCGCTGTGAGTCTATGACAACTACTCGTGACCCCATGGGACGGTGCAGCACTGCCCCATAGTGCTTCCTTGACTGTCATCTTCACGGAAGCTCCGCACCAAGTCTTTTTATTCAGCAGAGCTGATGGGTGAGTGCTAAGCACTCTGCAGCCAGGGCGTAATCATTGCACTACTAAGGTTCCTTTAATCCAGGATCATTTAAGCCAGGGGTCTGCAAATGATGAAGCACAGGCCAAAGTGGGCCACTGCAGGTCTTTTGTGAGCAAAGCCATGCTTGTCTAAGTGTTTACCTATTTCCAACGGCTGCCTTCTTACAATGGCACAGTTGCCTAGGTGTTGAGCAGTGACAGCAGAGTCACAAGCGCTGTCACCTGCAAAGGTCTGTCTGTTTATGACTTGGTGCTTTACGGGGTTTGCTGAGCGCGGGTTTCCATTTTTCCCATTGCACAGTTCAAAAACGTCTGGTGCATAAAGCTGGAGAAGAAAGAGGAAGCTAGGAAATGCCTCCTAATGTAAATATATATTAACGAGAGACTATATCAAGACAGAAGCAGATGATGTATCGTTATGGTCATCCTGTTTGTTATTGACTGTGACAATTTTAAGGAGAGCAGTAACTAGCAATCAGCTGCTAAACACAAGGTTATCATTTCAAACCCACTAAGTGCACTGATGTGGCAGTCTGCTTTTCTAAAGATTATCCACTGCTGTTAAGTTGATTACAACTCACAACAATCCTACAGGACAGAGTAGAGTTGTCCCCAAGGGTTTCCAAGGTTGCAAATCTTTATAGATGCATACCGCCACATTCCTCTCCCACAGAGGTGCTAGTAGTTATTAGCGGTGGACATTTCAGACAGCAGGCAAGCACTTCAACCACTGTGCCACCAAAGCTCCGCCACAAAGAGTACAGCCATGGTGACCCTAGGGGACTGTTCTACTCTGTCCTAGATGAGTAGAGATGGACTCTAGCAATGGTCTTAGTTTGGTTAACTAACAATCATTGAGAATCTACCATTTCCTGGACACGGTGTTAGAATCTTTTCTTGTGGTAGGTCATCCAAATTCCTCCTATCGATGAAATATAGGTTGTCTGGGGCATGAGGCCATAAGGGAAGCAAAACCCAAACAAGCAAATAAACAGATTGAGTTACTTAATTGTGCCAACCTGGCCCATAAACACATGTGGGACTAATTGAAAGGTGGAGGGATAAATGAGCCTCGCCTTTCTAGTTCTCAGGTCTCTTGCTTTGTGATGGTCGCACCAGGGTGCAGCTGCCTTAGCAGTTCCCTGCTTCAGCTTGCAAGATTGACTTCCTACAAGACATTCCCAAGGAGAAGCTACATGGACCTATCCCGATGCAGCCCTGGGTGCTGGAGCACCCGTGTGGAGACCCCTGCTAGTGCTGAGATGCATATTCGTTCACTGACTCAGCTTTCCTCCTGCAGTCAGCATCATTGCCTCTGTTTTGTGAGGTGGAGGACTTTGTGGACTGGTGTTGGATTGATGGGTTAATGTTGGACTTGTGGGCTTGGGCAGCATTGGGTTGGGATGTTTTCGTGATGCACACTTTCTTTACATAAAACTCTCTTATACATGGTGCTGTGGATTTGTTTCTCTCAAGTACCCTGACTAATACACAGATACAGCAAGTGCTCAAATGCCAAGACCCCAAACACGGAGGGAACAGCTGCCTTGGCGAAGCCCGTTAGTGGGAGGGCCCAGACAGAACAGCCTCTTCAACTTCATCTCCTCGCTTGAAAGGCATTTTCCCTCCTGTGGACTCCAAAATCATAGGCTCTGGAGGCGTTCCTTGTTGGTTCCCCGTGTGTACTGTGAATGGAGACTAAAAATAGAGGCAGGACCACACGCACACATTCATAACAGCAACCAAGTGGATGTAGATATTGTGTGGCAAGGTTTTTTTTTCTGAACGGCGAGGAAAGAGTCATATTCTTTTAGAATCTGAATGCAAGATAGCAGATATGCATGTGTATAGTTCTAATTCCTTGAGCTTCATTTGAAGAAAAATAAACAGGTGTGGCCAGTGATTTGTCTAGGGATACTGGTATTTGAGGACAGAGCCAGCACTGTCACATGGTTTGCTGAGTGCCTCTCCAATGCTCTGTGTCAACAAAATTATGTTTCTTGGGTTAGAACACCCTCACCCCAACCCCAGGCTAAGAAAAAAAGATATACTTGTCATATGTTACACCATCCAACATCTCCCTCACCCACTTCTCTGCTGTCCGACCCCCAGGGAGGAGGTTATATGTAGATTCTTGTAATGTTTCCCCTTCTCCCTTACCTTCCATCCACTCTCGCGGTATCACCACTCTCACCACTGGTCCTGACGGGTTCGTCTGTCCTGGATTCCCTGTATTTCCAGTTCCTATCTGTACCAGTGTGCATCCTCCAGTCCAGCAGGATTTATAAGGTAGAATTGGAATCATGATAGTGGGGAGGAGGAAGCATTCAAGAACTAGAGGAAGATTGTATGTTTCATCATTGCTACACTGCACCCTGACTGACTCATCTCCTCCCCGCGACCCTTCTGCAAGGGTATGTCCAATTACCCACAGATGAGCCCTAATTTGATAAATAAATAAAGTCTTATGGATGTATATATATATACCTGATACCTCCTGGTATATATGGGTTATGATTGAGACAGCTCATTCTTGTTCAAAGAGGCTGGAAATTTTCCAAGCTAGAACCCACAGCTCTTCCCACCCCCACTCACTCTTTTGTCTGCTTTCCTTTCCAATCTCTCTTTTCTCAAGGGTGTATTCTTTCTGGACCCGTCTGTCTCTGTATGTGCAGCTTTCTCTGGCAGCACAGCCACTTCTCCTGATTCTGCTCTCTGAGCCTGGTGACTCTCTAGAAGAGCCCTTCGATTCTGGATCCTTTGAAATGGGGAACAGCACTTGAGGCTTTCCTGGCAGACATTCATTCTCCCTTTCAAAGAAGAGAGTCAGGTAGGGTGTCCGTGGACATGAAGCAGAAAACAAGGCTTTGGCACAAAATAAAGATGAAAACAAAAATGGTACTAAATGAAAGGGGAGTAAAATGATCTAGCAACCATCTTTATCTTTTCCAGGCATTGTGGGAATTTGGAGGGGCAGAATAACTGAGAAGAGGAAATTTTATTTGTTAATGCTTTCTTCCCGCTAGCTCTCTCACAAGCAGAGACCCAAGCTGCCTATCCCATCCCTAATTCTTAGTTTTCTCTCACCTAAAGGAATGAAGCCCATTATGAATCTCTCTACTCTTCTCTTAGCTCAGCTACAATATTAGCCCAGGAATGGGTAGTGTCCGATGTAGCAGCGGAGCTATCAGTGGTGTGTCCGCGTCCTTTTGTTGATTTAATGCCCTGTGGCTTTGGAACAAGAGGGATTGTCCTCGAGTGTTTTTGCTTTTTCTAAGGGGACCTACTTTTGCACACTGAGCATGTCCTTATTAGAAGATAAATAATGTATGGTTACCCTAGGGTGGGCAGGAGGAATGAGAGATTTTCTTCTTTCTGAAGCATGTTTGTTAAGATTATCTATGGTCTGTCACTTAGAAGAACCAGGATGATATAGTCTAAACCTCTATTAAGCTGGCCAATTAGTGGGTCTAGAGATAGTACCCAAGTAGGATTGTTCCACAGTGTTCCCCAAAGAGGGATGGCAGAAAATGCCATCTGCTGTCATATTTGCTTTATTCTGGTTTACTTAGACAGACCTCAGATGAATGTGGTCAGAGAAATAATCCATGAACTCATCAGGGCCCAGAAACCAAATGCTTGTACAAGCTCGCTTAGTAAATCTCTTGTCAGCATGGTACCCAATTACCTGTTGATGCTGTTTTTCTGTGCTAACATCTGCCAGTCTTTGCCTTTGGCATTGGGGGTATCAAATGTAGCACAAATTCGCTGTCTGATGGAGTAGGGAATTTTGAAGGCTTTGGGGCCAGTCTGTGCAGGAAAAGTGCTGTCCTCCTGTGCAAAGAAAGTGATGGTTTCCCTTTCACTCTGTAAATAAAACAAGGAAAGTATGAGCAGTGCACAGTACACATTATGGATTAACATTCATTTCTTTAAAAACTCTGTGTCAACATGTATGCACAAAGGCCTTACCTGTGGGGACAGACTATAAAATTCATTGACGAGTTCCCCTCCTTTCTAAAACAGTAAACACAATGTCCACTTGTCTAATAAATTGTGGACAAGAGATTGACAGCACCCTCTCATGCTCCGGAGCCACAATCACCAGCTGCCAACATGCAAAGACCTGTCAGGGAAGATGAGGCTTAGATGTTCCCCATTTGACTCACAGGGATAGATCTGCAATCAGTAGTAAGCAGCTCTGGAGTGTCAGAATCACATTGTTTTGTTCAGTCGAAGGAATGCTTCTCTGATAGTCAGAAGTGACCACACATGGATGAGCTTGATCAAAGGAATTGGTAAAGAAACCACATGGCAAGAGAGCTATAAGAAAGACCTGCCTATAAATTGATCATCTAAAAGTTTTATTTTGTTTTCATCCTCTCAGGTATAAAGTTGCATAATTCTATAGCACATCTTTTGCTTTTGTTTCCTAATTAAATTGCTTTCATAAAACAGAACAAGCCACCAGAAAGAGAAAATATTTAGACTAGCCCGTGGACTCACACAGGCTTGTAGGCTTCTGCTGCCCTCCTTGCTTCTAGACAAGACTTATCCAAAGAGGTTGATCCATTTCAGCACATCATAGCAATAAGAGCATACATGCAACACAGACCCAACAGAAATCGATCAGATTGAAAAAGCAAGGGTTGATGGTAATTTTATGCACACTAACAAAACTTGAAGGCCTTGAAACTATGTCATTGAAATTGAATCACTCATGATTAAGATTGTATAGAGAAGAAGGAATTTTGAAGAGGTATTAAGAACCCTAATCAGTTGATTTTGAAGTAATCAAAAGAGAGCTTATCCTGGGTGGGCCTGACCTATCAGACCATCCCTTAAAAGAAATAGGAGGCAGCTCCTATCATGAGGATATGCTTCTATTTGTCTAGAGCTGGGGGGGCGGGGGGTGGTGGTGCCTACATCATGTGGCTAGGATGTGAAGGAATCTTCCCTGAACTGAGAGTAACTCTGGCTGATAGCAAGAACGTCAAGGCATCTGGCCTATGGTCATAAAGAATAGAATTCTCCATCAAACCGGGAAAAGCCTCTGAGCTTAAAATGAGATCAGTGCCTTGGTCAACACCAACCTGATTTCAGTCTTGTGAGATCCTGAACAAAGATCCCAGCTGTGCTTTGTATAAACTTCTGATCTACAGATTTTGAGACATCGTTGTAAGATGCTAAATTTTTTAAATTTGTTACACAGCTACAAAAATTTAATCCAAAGAGAAATTGGAGCATCAAATCTGAGTTTGGGTTAGGAGGCAAATTAAGACTATTCTTCCCTTCAGGAACTGGAATTCTCGGTCTCTCTTACATCTTTGTACGTCTTTTCTGGACTCTTTTCCTTAAATGAGTCATACCTTGATATTTACTGGCACAGTTAAATGCAGACTCTGCAGCTAAGGTGGGCCCTCTTAGGTTGTATCCTAGGTTCTCACATCTATATAAAGCATCGTGCTTGGCATATCTTCCTTTCGAAATTTGCTAATTGATGAAATTGGCTCACATAGGGATTCTTATTAATGTATGATAAGGCCTGTTGTCAGTGTTACAGTTGAAATGAGTATTTTGATATCCAATACCCAGACCAGTACTCATTTCACTATACCACCCTGCTTCAGGATGAATACAAAGAAATCCATGGAATAGGGTGGTTAACAAAGTATGAAAGCCTTCAGGCCGGGGTGCGGGTGAGGAGATATTTCTGTTGGTTCCAAGGATGTGTGAGCACTGGGCATCCTCAAATGAACAGAAATTGGATGGATATGTGGATACTGCTTCTGAGTAGACAATTATGTGATGACACATTAGATGGCAATAACACAAACTTACTCAGTGTCCTTACTACATAAAGAAGGTTCCAAGAGACATAATTTTTTTATCATGGTATGTAAAATTTCTCCTAGGTGCTAAAAATGTATATAAAATTAGAATAGATTCTTTGAATAATTCCTGAACTGAGAGCATGATAAAAATTGAGAAGAGGCTGGGGTAGAGGTGATTCCTAAGGTCATCTGGTAGCTGCCATGGCAAAATAGGACTAGAGTTTATTAACCAGAGCAAAGGTGGCTTGCTAAAAGGGCACCGTAGACAGAATTGGTTCTTGAAAACCCTCATGGAACCTGTGAAGAGTCAACTAAACCCTGTCTTTACTGTTGGCAGAAGAAAGACCATCTAAGACAGCTTTAGAAAAAACAAAAAAAACTGGAGAATGTGTTCTTACTTAAAGGTGAATAAAATTTTGCGTGAGATTGACTCTAAGAAGAATTATTTTCTATTTATAACACTTTAATGTGAATACTCATTTCACTCATAAAGTTTCCAAATTTAAAGCATTTCCAGGCATAAAGATGACACTTTATGTAACATTTATGATGCATTCTAAAAGACTTCTGAGGCAGGTAATAAGAATCCTGTAGATACATCACATTTTCTGATTGTTTAAATTAAATATGCAG
The DNA here is from genome assembly GCF_000313985.2 of Echinops telfairi. Classification (NCBI taxonomy): domain Eukaryota; kingdom Metazoa; phylum Chordata; class Mammalia; order Afrosoricida; family Tenrecidae; genus Echinops; species Echinops telfairi. The sequence continues at coordinate 37,632,543 of NW_022103906.1, forward strand.
AAGAAGAGTAGATTTTCATGCTCTGCACATCTGAGATAAGTGGCTGCTACCTGGTTAGCTTAGGGAGTTGTAAATCAATGAGAAATTCCAAGTATTCTGTCTACCCTGTAACAGACATATTATCCCCCAACTTCTACCACTTTGGGAAGATAAGAGAATTGCTTGAAGGGAAAATTACAACATGCAGGATTCCCATTTAGGTTGCTTTCACCAGAAAAAAAAAGTAAATCTTCAATAATATTACATTAATAAAAAATGATGAAATAAATTTCTTGGAAAGTCTTTCCTACCCTTCAGTACTACCAAATTTGTTTTGTTCCAGTTTACATTTTTTAGACCATTCATTCTCTTGTTTTATATGATATCAATTGGCAATAGTGATGGTAAAATTTAGTTTGGCTCAATGAAAGGGAAGCCAACCTACATCTATAGATTGCCTTCACAAAGAACAGGAAGGATACATTACTACCTTGACTACTGAAAGAGGGCATTTAGTTGGAAAAGCACTTAAACATTAGAGGTATAAAGAAACATGATGGATGTGATGGTAACTATAGAGAATCAAATGCCTTCAATGAGGGTGGGCACTGCCTGGATGTTGGTATTAGAAAATCAATATTGTGATATGTTAAATGGAGAGATAGAGAGAGAGAGAGGGAGAGAGAGAGAGAATGTTTCTTTCAGTTTGACCATTACATTTGTGAACCAGTGATACTAAGACAACTTATTAAAGTAGGCACTAGAAATTCTGAGCTTAATGTGCAGGGATTTTGTTTCTTTTTTAGGAGTACAGATTTACATTTTAAAGGAAGTTTTAAAAAAGGAAATTTTCAAAGTTTTCTCTAAAAAGTTCCTAAACATTTTGTTCCATATTACTATTATATAGTTTAACAAGAGAAACTCATATTAACTCATCAAAGCTACCTGAATGAGTCTTCAGCCACCTATTAGCCATGAAGTGAAACACACATTGATAATTGAATTGATTCCTAGTTTGCTGATTGATTTAGAGTCATGTCTAGAAATTACCTTGAAGAAAAATCATTAAAAAGATAATTTTTATTCACTTGATTTATCACCAGACATATGACCTTCTCTGGAGTCAGACAATCCTGAGGTTGAAAGGACTTTGAGTGGTCATTCTATCAAGAACCCTTTGCAGGAACATCTACACATGGAAAGCTATTTTGGCTCTTGAAGATCTTTAGAATGAATGCTCTTCTAGTCCATTTGAAATGATTACATTCAATCCTTGTGCAGCCTTGAAGAGAGATCTTCTCAATTTCCATATACTTCCAGGTACTTCAAGAAAAAATGATCGATACTTTGATGCTTCTCTCTAATGCTTGCATCCTCAGAGAGAAGACTTACATCACATTATCGACAAAACCCACATAGTTAAGACTATAATAAGTTAACCAACTTTGACAGGAATCCTGAGGCATTATAGTGTGATAGCCAAGACATTAATTCCAGTGTCTTAATTTGGAACTCTGGCTTCCATCATACTAGCTCTGTGACCTTAGGCAGGATAGTTGACCTATTTGCAAATATCATATCATGCAACATTATGATGGTATTAATAATCAGCCGAGTTTTGATGGTTAAATGACAACTGTGAAATCACATATAGTGCATGAAATATTATACCTTTCTAAAGTAATTATTCTGACAAAAATAATAGCAAATTAGACTGCTTTCAGTGATATAGTTACAAAACATTAGAGACCCCTGGACTACACAATGTGACACTTGACAGGATAAAGTGTCTGAAAACACAGTAGCCCACAAGTTGCAATATTATAGTCCAATATTGAATATTTAAATAAGATTCCCATTACAGAGAAAATCTATGGTGCCATCCTCAAGGCATTTTGAAGTGACTGTAAACTTGTGAAATATTAGAAATAGGACTGAATACAGGTCCAGAACACTATTGAATGTATTAGCCCATTTTCATCCATGTACTTTAATACTTTATTTAAGGAAGGAGGAATGATACCAGGATGGATTGACTCTATTATATTCCTCTTTACATAAATACCCTGTATGAGCAGAACCTGTTCTCTAATATCCAGGTCTGTTTAAAAAAATAATGAAATAAAGTGTGGAATTCTGTTTGTGTCCTGTTACATACACTGAAGGCAAAGAGACAAAGAGCCCTCTTTCAGTGCTGCCTGTTCATGGCACTTCTCAATACCAGCACTCGGATTTTTCTTTTGTTTTGATTTTAAAATCTTTCCACACATTTTCTTTGACATTAGAATGCACTGCGTCAAAGATGCCATGAGGATTGAAGAAGGAGGCTCTAAAAATATCCCACCCTACATTTCTTCATCTAAGCTCACGATCAAAACCATTTTAGCACATAATGCCAATTGACATTAATGAATGCAAATACTGTATAAACATGCCAGTTAAGACAGATATCAATTTTGAAACATAATACTTGCAAAGTCATCTAATTCCTCAGAAAAACTATTTGGGGAATTAGCAATGGCAAATTAGGAATTTGCATAAACAATGAACTGAAAGGAGAAGGGAGAGAAATGATAACGTTAGAAGGCTTCATGATTTTGTTGTTGTCATTTAAAAAGAAAACATCCTGACACCGAGTTCTATGTATGTACATGTGACTCAACAGTTGCTGTTGAATCAGTTCAGATTCATGAAAGTCGCATTGGGGAAAAGCAGAGCTGTAAGATTAGGTTTAGTATTAAGGTAGCAGAAGGACATTGGGCCTCTACTCAAGTACTCCATCAATGCAAGAATTCTTTCTTCTATTAAATTGGCATTCTATGATGCTCACCTCCCCAAAACAACCGCGGAAGACTAAGCGGATGAATAAGCAAATGTGGTGAAGAAAGCTGATGGTGGCCGGCTATCAAAAGATATAGCATCTGGCGTCTTAAAGGCTTGAAGGTAAACAAGCGGCCATCTAGCTCAGAAGCAACACAGCCCACATGGAAGAAGCACACCAGCCTGTGAGATCACGAGATGTCGAAGGGATCAGGTATCAGGAATCATCAGAACAAAAAATTTTATCATAGTGAATGAGGGGTGGTGGTGCAGAATGGAGACCCCAAACCCATTTGTAGACCACTGGACATCCCCTTACAGAAGGGTCTCGGTGAGGAGACAAGCCAGTCAGGGTACGATGTAGCAATGATGAAACACAACTTTCCTCTAGTTCCTAAATGCTTCCTCCCCCGGCCCCCTCCCACTATCATGATCCCAATTCTACCTTGCAAGTCTGGCTAGACCAGAGGATGTACACTGGTACAGATAGGAACTGGAAACGCAGGGAATCCAGGGCAGATGATCCCTTCAGGACCAGTGGTGTGAGTGGCAATACTGGGAGGGCAGAGGGAGGGTGGGTTGGAAAGGGGGAACCGATTACAAGGATCTACATGTGACCTCCTCCCTGAGCGGTGCACAACAGAAAAGTGGGTGAAGGGAGATGTTGGACAGGGCAAGATATGATAAAATAAAAATTTATAAATTATCAAGGGTTCATGAGGGATGGGGGAGCAGGAAGGGAAGGGAAAAAATGAGGAGCTGATACCAGGGGGTTTGAGAATGATGAGGACAATGAATGTACAAACGTGCTTTACACCATTAATGTATGTATGGATTGTGATAAGAGTTGTATCAGCCCATAATAAAATGATTTAAAAAATAATAAAATAAAAAGGAACCATAAATTGTCCTTGAAAAAAAATTGAAAAAGAAAAAAGAAAAAAAATTGTACTCCATAAGGAATTTAATGGCTGAGTTACTTCAGGAGTTCTAGATCACTAAGTTTTCTGGTCAGTCATTTAGCACTTAACTATTTATGCCAACTCGTGACTCTTGTGTATCTGTGTGTGTGTATGTATGCATATCTATCTAGCTACATATATGTATCTAACACACATATACAGATATACACACATATACATATATGCTCATATTATATATACATATATAAATATAAACAAGTATATATATGCCGATCCTCAGGTGAATGATAAAATGTGTTGTTCCTATACTGCCCAAGAATGAGCCCTACATTGCTAAATAAAAACATTACAATCTCCTTTCTACCTATCTGCTATTTTCCCTTCTACCCCTAAGTCACCAGGGAGAAAAGATTGCCATTGTCCTTTTGTCTGCTCTATAAACTCAAATTCACAGCCATGAAATCATTCAATGGTTTATGGCAAATCAGAACCATGGCAGAGAACAGGTGTCTTTGTGGAAAAGTACCAAAGTGAATTCTCCTTTGCTTTCCATTTTAATTCTGCCCTTCAATAGCAATATGATCTCAGACAAAGTCCTTCACCTCCCTGCACTTTTGTATCCTTATCTCGTGGAATGAAATTGATATCTATCTTATATTATTGTATTGATGTAATGGTAATTTAATGGAAATGTGGTTGTGGAGAACCCTGAGCCTGGAGGTCACAAGAAATGATAAGACAGCAAGGAGCCAACGCACCAAGACTAAATAACATATATGGGCAAAACTAGTCAGAATCAGAAAAAAAATTAAAAAAGCATCCTGATGATGATCTCGTGGCTCTTTATAGTATGTACTTCAACTGTCCCATCTAGCTTCAGTCATTAGGAAATCTTAGATGATATGCCAAGTTTACTAGGGGCTGTGAAAGTTTCTATAGTTTTGTGTACAAAAGACACTGTAGCATCTCCTTGTCCAAAGGGACATTCAAAGAGCATACGTCTAGAACAAACAATTTTGTGCAGGGCTTCGAGCCAATGTTTGGCAGTTCAAACCCACCAGTGATACCTCAGAAGACAGATCTGTTGATCTGCTTCCAAAAGAGTATGGATTATTCTATTCCACTGCACACGTGGGCTCTCCATGAGTTTGAGTCAACTTGATGGCAACTAACTACAACATCAAAGCTCTCTGATGAGTGCACTTTCACTGTATAGGGTGAAACTCAATTAACCAGGTCCCATTGAGTTGACTCTGTGTCAACAGCCACACACGTGTCAGATTAGATTGAAGCAACATAGGGCTGTCCATAGGTGAATTTTCAGAAATAAATCACCAGACTTTTATTCTGAGGCACCGGTGGGCTGTCTCAAACCTCCAACCTTTGGTTAGTTGTTGGGCACATTACCATTTGCACCATGCCAGAATTCACTTAGCATTCCCTTTATGGTTTAGGATTTAGTTCCTTCTCTTATTTATAAACCAAAATGTCAAAATAGAATAGCCAGAAACTCTCTTTTTAACCTTTTTATTGTGATTTAAGGAACCCTAGGTGTGCTGTGGGTTAGGTATTGGTTAGGTCAGTGGTTCAAACCCACCAGCCTCTCCATAGATGAAAGATGACCTGTTACTTTAAGATTTGTGGTCTCAGAAAGTCTCTATAGTTCACTAAGAGTTGGAATCAATTCGATGACAGGGCCTTAATTATTACTATTATTCTTTCTGAATTAAACTAGAAAGTTGCCTTTTACTTTTTTAGGGGAGTGACGAGTGGGTTGAGGATTGGGTTGCTAATTGCAAGGTTGACAGTTCAAACTCATCAACTATTCCGATGGAGAAAGAAGACACTGTCTGCACTTCCTAGAATTTATAGCTTTGGAGCCAAACAAAGAAGTTCTGCTCTATCTCTAGGGTTGTTATGAGACAAGATTAACTCAGTGGTGTGGGTAAGTTATTGTGGTTTGGGTGAAAGTGTATAAAACAAATTCATCTTCCACTCAACGATTCATTAACATTTTCTTTCATGCCATTGATTACAGTTCTCACGATGTAGCAGCAGTTATCCCACTTCCTCCAGATGTTTACCATTTCCATTAATCCTGCTTAACTCTTCCCTTTTCATCTGGAATGATTGATGGTTTGTGGTGGATGTACTTCCTTATTGTACACAGTATAAATGCGTTTATTCCTTGCCTGAAAGTTGAGCCACCGGGCTGAATTCAAGGCCAGGGCTGATAGCTGATCTCAGGTATTCCATCAGTCCCTGGTTAAGCAGGGAGGCTATGAGTTTATGATTTTGAGTTTTAGTCCACATTTTTCCCACTCTATTTTGGGTCTTCTAATGTGATCCCTTTCAGTGTGGATGGTAGTGGTAGAAAGGCATCCAGTTCTTTTGATCTCAAGGTTTTAGAGGCTGAGGTGTGTGTGGTCCATTAATTTTTTTCCACGAATCTTTGATGTTCATCATTTTTCTTTGCTCTGAATGGGGTGAGACAATAGTTACACCTTATATGGCTACTCACAAGCGTTTAAGACCCCATTGCTTGCTATTCACCAAAATAGGATGCAGGGCATTGCATTTGTGGATTATGCTTAACTTGATGTCCCCCAAAACGATGGGCTCTGAGAGATCAGGCCCACTGCTCATTCTCTTGAACTATCTGGCTATGGCTAAAAAGTCTTCCTTCACAATTGTTTCCACTGTGTCACCCATGATATCTATAGATATATTTCCAGTATATGTAGCTACGGTCTCATTAATCTTTCCACATCTGTTCAGTTTGTGTTCCGGCCTGTGTACCCACTCTGAGATGATTGTTGTTGCTGTTATGGTAGGATTATATATGTAATAGTATGTCTCCTTGATGCCTTTACCTTTTTTGCCCAGCTTGAAGCTACTTTTTAACCTGTATAGCAAGGCTAGATAGCATTGCTATTAGTATTGTCCTTCAGAAAGAGTCAAATACATTGTAGACCAAAGGCTCACCTCTAGGATTGATGTCTGCACTTGGAGGATCTGTTCATGGCCTTTGAGCTGCCGGATGCAAATTTTGCAGGACAGCTGGGTAGTGGTGGGCGTGTAGCGCTCGAGGGAGAAGGCACAGTGTAGGGGCTGCCGGTTACTGCACCACACGCGGGAGAATGGGACTTCCTGCAGAAGAGATAGGGGCAGAAAGAGAGGCATGGTATGCACAGTCCAGCTGAGATGAACAGAGAACAGGAGAGACTTAATAGCAATAATTATGATGATGATGGCGATGATCACAGCAGAGATAATTGCCTAAGTGACTTTGGTGGAATAGTTGTAGAAATAATGTTTCTGCATATGTCAAGCAGCACAAAAGTAATTAATGTCAATTTCAGTTGATAAAATTTTAATTCCATAACCACAATGCAAGAGATGAGATTTCACTTGGTGACACACAATTAGAAAGAATACCATATATGTTTAGCTTTTGTCTTTTCATTTATGAAGTATTTGTCTTTACACGATACTGCTGATCCATCCTTTTTTCTAAACATAAGGTAGGAAAATGTTTGCTCACTTAAAAATTATGCTAAAAAATGGTTGACTGAATTTATCTTCATACCATAAACACACCCAGAAAATTCATAAAATTTTCACACAAAATTCACACACGATATTGATCAAAAATATTAATATTTACTATGAAATCATGCACACAGACCCAAAACAGGTGGGTCAATGGAGAGTGATATAATTTACCAACTTCACATTCATTCATCCATTCCACAATTATGTGTATGATGCTTGCTAAGGGCCAGACACAGTACTTATAATTACTTTCATAGGAGATAAACAATAAGGAAAACAAACAAACAAAAAACGTTGTAGTTGGTGCCATCCTCATGAGACTTAATGGGGATTTAGCAGCAATAGTAATTTTTACTAACTGAGGGTAATAAAAAGGATTATCTATACAAATCATCATTTCACCCCCCAATATCAGCCAGTATTTGCCATCAATTGAGCTATACTGAAACATATGCCTTTACAATAATGTGAAGCAGAGGTAAATCATTGAAAGTCTTTCATGTAACAAGTGGTCTCTTCTTCCTACTCAAATCAGGCTGGGAGTGCTAAGCAGTGGCTATGTATATCCAACCTCTAGTGTCAGGGGAGAGAGCCCCTAACAAATCATCACAGGCCTGGCTAGCTCAGTCGGTAGAGCATGAGACTCTTAATCTCAGAGTCATGGGTTCAAGCTCCACATTGGGCACCATATGTCAGGGGAGAATAACCCCTGACCTACTTCTCTTGACCTCCAAGTGTAGTCCATGTGTAGCAAGCAGCTAAGTTTGGCTTATATTTGGGGGAGACAACTTGAGAGAAATCTTCCTGTTTCCCACACTCTAATAGTCCTACTCCTCCCTCCTGCCCCCCTTCTTCTTATCTCATTAATTTGCTTCTTTACATGTTGCTATAATCTTCTCCCAAACCAGAAAGGTGGACAAATAGTTATCAAGTTTGAAAATCTGAGAGTGCTCATGAAGTTGGTGTGTGCTTTCAGATCAACAGCCAGGCTTTAAATGTCATCTATTCATGTGAAGTCACGGTGAGTCACATACTCTAGCTCTAATCTGCACGCTAGTTTCCATACCCTTCTTTCTAATTATCCCCATAGAAAATTCCACGTCATCATTTTCAGCAAGGAGGGATGGATTAGAAGAAACACCTGAAGAAAGCATAGGATGAAAAACTAAGGAAACAGTTACTACTGCCATGCATCTTAGACACCAGTCTAAGACCTTTTGTGGTTTTTCAAAACCCTGATCTAAGGAGAAGGTAGTGGGTCTCCATCTCGGGAAAAGAGGGCAAGGGGACTTAAAGAAGGCCTAGATGTCCAACACTAAGAGACATTTCATTGACACTCCTGGGCAAGGTGTGATCTGTTAGTATTGAAAATTATCTTTCCAGTATCGCTTTACCAGAGGCTGTAACTACTTTGTACAGGTACTTTTACTAGCCAGACTCAATTCTGTCAATCAGAGGCATTCTTCTAGATATGGGAGGTACAGAAGAGAAAGCCACTGTTACACTTTTTATACCAAGGTACTAGCAGGAAGACTCAAAGGCGTTTAGTCTTCACACATCTAGTACTTATGAGGTTTGCTGGGGTCTCTGTACCTTCTCTTAAGGATCATCTGCTCATTTGGTTTTCTTAACTGCTCTAGTTTGGTATTCTTGGATACCTGAAATTGCTTGCTTCCCAATATCGTTAGTGATATTCTCTGATGCTGGCTCTCCTATTTCTAACTATGCTCATACCAATCCTTTGATTAAATCTCTCTCATCACAATATCTTCAATTGTTTGCTTCCTTGGTCAAAATAGTGATTTCATGAAATGACAGCATATGTGCTGTTCTCGTAGAAAAAGTATAGGAACTAGGAAACCATGACATATACTCCAAGTGAGTTCCAGAGGATCACTAGCATCTTCAGGAAATCCTGGGAGAAGCTGGGAGAAGTCCTACACTGTCAGCTACATAAGGATGCATCGTTTGTTCATGCAACCAACAAGATAGCACAGGTCCATTGTATGAGAAACACTCCCACCCCATTTTAACGTATGATATATTTATGTATGTGTGTGCTGTTTTTTTTCTTACTTAATATGCTCTCTGTTCCCTTCCTTGTAGTAAATGCTGCAGCAGATGACACTTCAGAATGATGTGACCTTCCCTGTAATTTTTAGAGGAAATAATTTTCTCTAAAATGCTCAAAATAGCTTTCCCCTGCATCGAATTGTACATCATAGCAAGTAAATAATAGCATGTACAAGCTCTGCTATTTCTCTGTACTATCTGATTCTTTCCCTACATGTCCTCCTGAATTCCCCTGTATTTTATAAACCCATGAAGAACCTTTATTTCAAATCTCAAGCTTCTATCTTCCTTTGTCTACTGATTCATCAAGAGCTCATCTGTTTCCATATGTCGACTTGCCAGCTCTTGCTATTTGGTGTCATTGACTCATAGTGTCTCTATAACACAGCGGAAGGAAACACTGCTCAGTACTGTGCCATCTTCACAGTTTGAATGTTTGAGCCCATTGTTGCAATCCTGGTGTCAATCCATCTCCTTGAAATGCTTCCTTTTTTTCAATGACCATCAAGCATGATGTCATTTTCTAGGCAGTGGTGTCTTTACTGATAACATATCCAAAGTACACGAGACAAAGTTTTTCCTTTCTGGTTCTAAAGGGAATTCTGGTTGGACTTTATCCAAAACACATGTGCTTACTTCTGTTAGTCCAAGGTACTTTCAATATCTTATCTAAAGTCATAATCCTAACGGACCAATTTCTCTGCAGTTTCCCTTATTAATTGTCCAGTTTTCACAAGCATTTGAGGCAACTGACAATACCATTTTACTGAGAACTCCAATAATAACATCAGTGTCAATCGCTGACCTTATGCCTTTAATTACTACAAAACATTTTATAAACATTTTATGGGTTGTGATAATTAAGGTTTTATGTTAATTTGGCTAGACCAGGGCTCTCAGTGGTTTGGCAGTTAACACCTAGTAATCCCCCAGGACTTGACCTAACACAATGCAATCACAGCCATCAGTTGTAGGCCTCCATAATGGGATAAGATTAGAGAAGAATGCAATACCCTTACTCAGGTCACAACCTTGAGGCAATTAATTGCCTCAAGGGTGTGGCTTGCTTCCAATAGAAGTGGACACTGTGGAAAAGCTTGCTTTGCTTTTTGCTGGGTCTGGAACCTGCATCTGGCTCATCAACTTCTGATACTTTGGGCGTTAGCCAACAGCTTGCTTTCCAATCCAAGGAGCCCTCAGCACCCTGCCATCTGACATGCAGGCATTGTATTCATTCAACTTTACAGCCATAAGTCTGACCTGTTGACCTTGGGATCGCCAACAGCAAGAGCCACCATCCTGTGTTCTTCCTGCTGATTATGGGTTCATCTGCCCCAGTAATTATGTGAGTCAGGAGAAGCCTCCTGTCTAACGTTTGACAGACTCAGAGTGTATCTAGACTTGGACTTGCCTGCTTCTACAGCTGTGTGAGCCATTTTATAGATATGAATTTGCACACTGCCCCCATACACACACACACATACACACACGTCAGTAGTTTTGCCTTTGTAGTCAACCGAGCCTAAAACTTGGACTTTATTTTCCATTGAAATTATACCATTATACAAAATTCATTGCCACCATATTTTATCTCTGGCCATTCTTCTCCAGTGTTCCTACCTCCATTAAGGCATGCTGTCTCCTCCTCATTGTAACTCACTACACTGACCATTTTGTCAGTCACCCATCTTTCCATCTCTATTATACAGAGTTTTGAGAGTGTTGGAATTCGACTGAGGAGGAAAACAGAGCAGGGGACTTATATTCTCAGTATTAACTGAGGCTTTTCAGAGAAAAATAGTCATTGTCTTACCGCAGATCATGTACAGCATATTGATGTAACTGGAACGCCCAGGAACTGGGCCTTCCTCACAGGATCCGTTTGTTAGTGGGAAATTACAGTTCCCCCTTGTGTGCCATGTTAAACCTGGGCCTCAACCTGCTCTTCAAGGGTTTTGTCATCAATTATCCCAACCTCACTCCCTTCTTCTTGATTTTGATTAGCCTTCAAATGAGCTGTCTTCTGTAAACCTGTTCATTTATTTATTTTTTTCTTTTTTAAAAATCATTTTAATAGGGCTTCATACAACTCTTATCACAATTCATACATATCAATTGTGTTAAGCACATTTAAACATTCATTGCCCTCATCATTCTCAAAACATTTGTGCTCCACCTAAGCCCCTGGCATCAGGTCCTCATTTTTCCCCTCCCTCCTGGCTCCCTCCTCCCTCATGAACCCTTGATAATTTAT
>NW_022103906.1:37644772-37649964 GCF_000313985.2 Echinops telfairi
GGAGGTGAGCACACAATGATATGATTTTTTGTTCTTCGATGCCTGATAACTGATCCCTTCAGCACCTCGTGATCACACAGGGTGGCATGCTTCTTTCATCTGGGTTTTGTTGCTTCTGAGCTAGATGGCCGCTTGTTTACCTTCAAGCCTTTAAGACTCCAGATGCTATATCTTTTGATAGCCAGGCACCATCAGCTTTCTTCCTCACATTTGCTCATTCACCTGCTTTGTCTTCAGCAGATGTGTCGGGAAGGTGAGCGTCATAGAATGCCAATTTAATAGAAGAAAGTATTCTTGCATTGGGGGAGTACTTGAGTGGAGGCCCATTTATTTTTTTTATAAAGTCACTTTGTATGGAATTCTTCAATGCAAATAATTGTAATAGATCTGTGGGCAATAGGGATTTTTGCCAAATTTAGCTGGGAAATTGGTTTGTACTTTTTCTTTTGTTTTTTGCTTTTCCTCTAACTGACTTTGGACTCATTGTCATGTAATAAAATTACACTGATTTTAGAGCTAGCAAAAGCAGAATGTCAGGTCTAACTTTAAGCAAGCGTATATCTTCTGGGCTGGATTTGAATCCTGGGTGATGTTTACCCTCCTAAAAAGTATAATGTTGATCTTTTATTTTAAAGTTTTCTATGGTATCACTTGCTAAATTTTCTGTTCTCTTCTTTTTTCTCTCCTAAAAATATTGGAAGAAAGCTAAGAGAGTAATTGCTCACTGTTGAGAGAATCTTTCCTAACCGAAATACAAGACAACCTAGAATAGAACTCCTCTTTCTCTTTCCATTCCAATATATACAATCAAAACATTTCTTAAAAGTCTGATTTTGACAATATTAAGAGTCCATTTTATTGTTGGCTTGAGAAGCAACTGCCAATAGTGCTCACCAAAACACTAAAACCAGAAGATTTAGAAGCACTGTGATTAGTATGTTTTCAGGATAACCATTTTTGCTTTCATGTATTAAAGCACACACCTAGACCACACACACAAGATGCTGACTGCACTGGGAGGAATTGTGTGGAAAGATATAGGGGAGGACACAGTGTAGTAAAGTTATGGGTGTTTAAAGAATTCTGGAAATGTTTTCATTTTGATTCCCATTATAATTAGGTTCCTAGCAGATGGAGAGAATGTAAATCACATCTTAGCAGGAGATAGACACTGGGTTCTCCAAGACATGTAGCATGCTGAAAAAGACAGCTCCATTTATCCTAGGGAGGTGACAGCCTGACTGTGTTTCCTGGGATTTAAAAAATAAATTAATACTTTTTTGTATACTGTTTACTACAGTTTCCTCATACACAGTCGGCTAAGTATAAAGAGAAACGTGACTAAGTAGCTTTTTGGCCCCAACAACCTCTTAAAGCAGAGTTATTTATCTCTTCTTACAGGAGAGCTGCTAATTCTGAGCAGAGCACAGTGCCTTACTTATCCCTAATTATGTAGAGTCTTAAAGCCCAAGAAGAAAACAAGAAACACTATTTCACAAATTACCAATAATCCCTGAAGACTGAAACCAAGAAGATGCAAAATCCTGGCGATCCCCGTAGCTGTTGGCTCTCATCACACACCTCTGGACCCAATCTTGAACTCTCAGCATTATTAAAACCTTGTTCGTGATGTTTGTTGATGACACATTTTAGGAACCAGGTGGCAAGCATTTTAGGGGTTGGGTACATCTGAGGTCGAGCCCTACATGGGTAAATCTATATTTCACAGGAGAAAACAGGTATGTTTCTTGGGAGTATAGAGTTTGGGTACCAAGCCTAATATGGTGAGTCTCAGAATCCATCATTTGAAGGGAGGGGAAGCCATGGGAATGAGATAACAAACTATGCGAGGGGTCTTCTCTGCATCGAGCTGAGAGATGACAGGGAGAATTGTTGGTTGGAGGGGAGACCTATAAGTGATCTCAGAAAGAATGCGATTTTCTGTCTCCACAATAGCTCTCTGGGATAACAAGAAGAAGGCTCTGTTAGTTCCTAACCACTAAGCCCTAATGAAAAGCCATTTTCTATTATCCACGCCAAGTTTGTCAGTGCACATGATGTTCTACATGAGGTTCAAGCAGGCTGAACTCAAGCCCTCCCCAAAGTGCTTGTTTCTAATGCCTGCAGCAAACACAGCATGGCCATTAAGCCAAACGCAATACGCATTCACACCAGCTGGAGGGTTGCAATGATGACAGGGCAAGGAAATTGGTGGTTGGGGATGGTGAAGAGGAAGGAGGAACAGAGCAGAAAGAGGTTCCTGGGTAAGAAAAATGAAGTGAAATGACAACTCAGTGGGCAAGCCTTCTGGTGCAGAGAAAATTAAATTGTTTCTCAGCCTTCCAAGACTCATTCAAATTATACTCAATTACAAAAGGCAAATATTTATACACATTCACAACCTCCTTGCTCTCCAGCTCATCCTGGGCAGTGAAATGTGTGCGGTTTTCTCACAAGCCAATGCTCTCCGGGATGGGCTGTCCCTGTGGCATCTTAGGAAGTCAGAAGGCACTTAGTCCTCCCAGTGTTTGCAGGCTCAACTCACTTCGGAATCCCTGGTGTTAAACTTATTGTTTAAGTGCTGCTCCAAGAGAATGGCTCCTTCATCTGATTTTTTTTTATCTCTGGGCAATAAACTTAATAGTTACTTTGGACTGATGCGGGCACATTAGATCCAGTGAAGTAAGGCCCTTATAACCTATAAAGATTAATAAAGAGACATTTGCATGACTATCAGGACTTGTTTTAACGACACCCTGAAGTTCCATTTAGGCTAGAAACTTTGAATACTGCTTACTGGAAAACAGAGCCAGCTAGATCTTGAATATCATAAACAATACATTTATTCATAGAAAATATCCCTCCATAAGGAAATGTGCTGAATGTGCCACAAAAGAAGAAAAAGTCTGTGATCATGAGAGGTGTTCATGTTGCTTTGAATGCACCCACACAGCACAGAGAGGGGTGATTCCCCAGGATAACAAGAAGGCTGAAAAAGTAAATAGAAAAAGGCAGGCATGTCCAACTTGAAAATTCTGAATTTTAGCAGTTGAAAAGATTAGTGGTTCACCTTTCTTCTAACTCTCCTGCCGCAATCAGGATTTTCTCTTTGTGGTTTGGCTGGTTCCCATTCTGACAGGCTGGCCTGCCTTGTGTATTAAAAACAACACCACCAGGATGGCAGCAAGGATGGAAAGGTTACGAAGCCCACAGGGCTTGGCGGGTTATGCTGATGGGCAGAACAAAGAAGTCTGACACCCTCCGTGATTCCAGATCAATATGAATCCACCAGAAGCTTCTTCAGAGCTTTAGAAACATCCTGTCACACGAAGCGCAGGTGCCTCTGGCTTAAGAAACTATGGCCTGTCAGTTGGCTCCTTACGATGACAATACATATAACCTAAGCAGGAATGCTCATGGAATTTAGGGTAGGGTCACAAATTGATAAGAGTGTAGTGAAACATCTGCTAAAATGGTGCACAGAGACTAGAAGTCACCCTAAAACAAACAAACAACAATAACAACAACAGCAACAAAGCCTCCAATACAAAGGCTGTAGACCGTAGTATATAAATATTTTTACTTGTAAAAAGGTTCTAAAGAATTATTCTACCTTTGCTCCTCAGTATATAATTTCTTCTTCCCATCTTGCCTAGCCTTAGCGCTCTTACTCAAAATCTTGACTCTGAAGCACACTCTCACGAGGTTTCTCATTAAAAGAGTATCTTAGAATGAACCGCCTTTGATTCATGACTGACAAACTGAGTGCTAAAGTGTTAAGTTGTCATCTTCCACTTACATCAAGCAACCATACAAAGGGGGAGAGGAGAAATGTCTTGTCACCTGACATGCATGCACCTTTCCCCTACCTGTTAGAAACTTCCGAATATAAGCCAATATGCTTCATTTTACGTGTGTGTGTATGTGTATATGTATGTGAGACCTACACTGTTACAATTCGGTGACTGTTTTGAAAGTGAAAGCCACACTTACAAAGGCCGGAGAATATCAAGAGGATTCTCACCAGAGGTGGTGACACACTTGCTGGCTAAAGTAATGCTGTTTCTTTAGCAACCCATTGGGCCAGTACCTGGCATGCAGTGAATGGTTTGATTCTCCAGAGAAAGGGGGGGATATCGAGGACGGAGATCTGCAGACTGAAAGTATTCCCTTTGAAATGCAGCAACTTTGGTTCTTCCAGTAGCTGTCCACCTTGATGCCTTTCATCGGAAACCACCTCCTACAGGAGGAAACAAGAAGCAAAATAAAAGTCCAGTGAAATGTCCAGTTTCTTACACATATTCTATTATATCTAGAATTATGTCTATTATGTCTACACATATCTATAATTATAAGAGATAATTATATATATTCTCCACCAGTTGTCTTACAAATGGACAAACAGCATAATGGGCATGCACGTCTTTTCCATCCCACATTATTGCAAGATCAGAACTGAGGACTGGAAAACAGACCAGGATTGGGCCCAAAAGGAACAACTCTTCCTGATGTTGAGTGTTAGGGTCGCTCTGAGTGGGAAGTGACCCCGCGGCAGTGAGTTTGAGGTTTTTAGAGCGTGCCTTTCTTTGAAAAGGAAAGACTTCCACCTTCTCAAGCAAATTAGTTTTGTGTTTGTTGAGTTTCCACAGCTGTGTGAATTTCATTCTGATATGACCATAATCAAGAAAAGTGTTTCTATTGAAACTAACATGTCATTATATTTCACACTAAAGGTAGAACTGTCCCCTCCCATTCTAATTCAATTGCTCACCACTAACACTGGTATTAGCTGGTATTTAGTAATTCCTTTGCCTTAAAACAATTGCTACTGAGTGCAATTTATTTAAAATTAAAAATATGCTTATTTTTAATAATGCAAATAAAATAAATATATCAGAAGGCCAAGAATAATTAAGCTTTACCTCAGGAGAAAGAAATCAAATTCCTGAGGTAAACACTCTTGAACCTCTCACTGAAAAGTCTTGGTAATTATATTGAATAAAACACAATCACCTATATTCTAAATTGGTTCCAATTTTGTGGTGCTCAGAATCACACTGGGGAGATAATAGGATATGTGATAAAACAGAAGATGATACTATAATATGTAAAATGAGAGACTAAAGGGCAACATTTTTAGTGTGATTGGTGATCTGCTTAAATTCATTCTTAAAAATCAAGATTAATTGATT
>NW_022103906.1:37650237-37651860 GCF_000313985.2 Echinops telfairi
TCTGACTAAAATGAAGGTGTCTGGTGTCCATCCTTCACATGAACATAAACTATTATTTATGGTGCTTCATGTCTTTGTTTCAGGGTTAAATGATTCCCTTCCAAGTCTTCTCTTCAGCGTTTTGTCATACTGGCAGGAAGGGTATGTCTTGCAACCCTCCAGGTCAGTGGAGTTCAATAGAATTTCCTGTGAGGATGGAGATGTTCCAGGTCTGCACTGTCCAATGGGGTAGGCACTCGCCATGGGTGACATTGAACCACTTCAAGAATGGCTTCAGGAAATCAAAATGTTCATTTTAATTAATGTAAACATCCATGGGGGGCTAGTGACTACTATACTAGGCAATGAAGCATTAGGCAATCCATGATGGTGTAGATCTCAGAGTTGGTATCCAATGTTTGCTGGGGGCTGCCAACAATGAAAGGAATTGTCAGAGTAGGGAGGAAAATTAAAAACCATTTAATTTTAAATGTTTACTATGGGAGAGACATTAGGATTTTTACAGACGCTTCTCACTGGTTCTTTCTTTGGAGATCCAGTGAGTGCTCACCAGAACGATGACTGAGCTAGGCGCTATGTGTGCACAGGTGCGACCATCTCTACTTCCAAGGAGCTCCAAGTTGAGTGAGAGTGCGGGAAACGTAAGCATATGGATCTAATGCAGGAGGGTAAGTAGGAGGAGGTACAGCACAACTGTGTGGTGCACTGTGGCGGGTTGCACATTGTTTCAGTACTCTAAGTGATGCCATCTGTATTGCCAATGTTAGTAGGCTTGCCCTAAGTGGACAGGTTTCAGGAGAGCTTCCAAATTAAGGCAGACAAAGGAGAAAGGCCTGACAATTTACTTTGTAAAATTACCTAATAGAAACCCTATGGATCACAGCAGAATAGTGTCCGACATAGTGCTGAAAAGTTAGCCACCCAAGCAGGAAGGCACTCACATAGCCACAGTGGCCACAACCATGAGCATGGACATAGCAACGATCAGCAAACAGTGCAGGGCAGGACAGTGTTTCATTCCGATGGACAAAAAGGCTCCTGCTATTGGGAGTTGACTTGGTGGCAAGTCATCACAACAACACATATTACAAAATATGCATGTCTAGGAGGTGAAGGCAGGACCAGGGCACTTAACCAAGATGGGAAGAATGGCCAGGAAGGGAGTCTGGAAATTAGTGAAGGGATGCTATTTGAACAGAGTCTTGATGTAAACATTGCATTTACACTGGTGGAAAGGAGGGCAAAGGCAGGAATATGCACAAAGAGATGGTGGGCAGATAGAGCTGGAATATAAAATGAGACTGGGAATGATTTGACTATATGTGATAAAAGTGTAGGCCAGGAAGAAAGCCATGGATCTGTGCTTGTGGCTAATAATGATGACAAACAACAGGAATCCTCATGTTCTATTGCAGTGATGGTGCTCAGCTCTTTGTGTGCATAAGAAGCGCCGGGTGTTAATCTTGAAAGCTGAAACAAAAGGCTCTCCTCACATTTCTATGTGGCCATGGGTGAACGATTCGATGTCTTTGAGAGTAATTCTAACCAACCAAGGTTATAAACACTGCAAACAAAAAGCATACTTATTAAAGCTGATGGTGCCCGGCTGCCAAAAGATATAGA
>NW_022103906.1:37653922-37685637 GCF_000313985.2 Echinops telfairi
TGTTTACGTAGGCAATTAGGTACGCAGTCTACATCCTCCTCTTACTAAGGAGGTTTTAAAAGGTTTGTGGAAAGATGGAATTGAATGAAATTGAATTTCTTTTTCCACAAGCTTTTTAAAGCCCCTCACAGTCCTACGTTCACTTTTTTCTTCATTGTTTCTGATGAATAGAAACTACTTATTGGGCCTTGGATGGTCACTTGTGGAAATTTAAAACCCTAGGAGTTCCACGGTGAGTTCAATGGGGAGAGGTAGACAGAATCACTAAATATGTTATTCCAATCCAAACGCACTATGGTCAAGTCAATGCTGACCTGTAGTGACCCCTCTGTGGGTTTGTGAAACTATAACTGTTACAGGAGCAGAAAGCCCAATCTTTCGCCCGTGGAGCTGCTGGTGTTTTCATGTGGATCACACGTGGATCACATGGTGGTGTTGACCATGTGGCTCACAGCCCAAGGTGTAACTAAGTCATGCCACGAAAACATGACCTTGAACCTACAAACCAAGGAACCAAATCCTATGAAGATTTTCGTTTTATGCAAGTAGCCTTGGCAACTACCTTGTACTTACTTTTTGCATCTTTGTTGTAAATATATTTACTATACAACTTTGCCAATTCAACTTTTTCCAGGTGTGTCCCTTTCCCCATCCTTCTAACTTGTGGTTACCATTGATAACTCTATACATTTGCCTTTTCTTGTCTTGTAAAATAAGGGAGGACATTCAGTATTTGCCCTTTTGTTATTGATCTATTTCACCCAGCAAGATGTCTTCTTAAAACCAAACTATAGCCGAGCTTAGTTAATAAATAATGACTGCTTTGAACACTGTGGTCTTTCAAGTTCTATCTATTGGGATCAAATGGTGAGCAGCAACTCAAAATACTCCATAGGAATCTGAGGGGGCAGTGAGTTCATGTTAATGGAGAAGGAAACCCAGAAAACTGGGGTGAGAGTGGATCTACAACTGAGAGAATGAGATTAGTGTCATTGAATAGTCTACATAGAGATAGTTGGATTGGTGTATGTTTTGCTTGTATATTCTCATTTGCATGAGATAAGTAAAATAAAACATTTAAAGATTAAACGTGTAGTTGATGGAGAGAGCAGTTTAGGAAATGAAGTGGTTTGTTCCACATCATGCAGTTATTGAGTCATATTCTTCGATTACTTACAAACTACCCAGAATCATCATACAAAAGGAAACATTCGTACCATTTGATCTCCCCCTGACCCATTTTAAAGCTGTGTCTGTTAAAAAACAAACAAACAAAACTGTGAAGGGAAAAGACAGGTGGAAGACTCCCCTCTGACCACTGACCTGGCATGTGAACAGCCTTGGTAACAGGCACAATGCATGGGATGTGAGTTGCAGCAGATGCAGTTAGATTAGCTAGTTAGCACCCTATGATGTGATCTCTCTTATGATCCATTAAATATGTTCTGGTTTGTAGTATTTTGTTTCTTGCCAAGTGAAGTTTTTATGTATTTTACTTTGTTATTCTTGTTAGTTTTTGTTTTTGTTTTTTTAGGTTTTTTTTCTGTGTATGAAATCTAGGATAGGAAATCTATAGCGACAGTAGGTGGACTAATGATTCCTGGAGGGCATGGCAGGGAAGGTTTCGGGGAAGGGGGAGATGATAGTGAAGAGTAACAAGATGAAGAAAATCTTCGAAAGCGGATTGTGGTGATGACTGCACAACTTTTCTTGATGTGACCAAACTCTTGAATTGTAGGATATGTGAATTATATGCCAATCAAATGGCTGGAAAAAAATATCCAAAAAACAAAAAAGGAAACTACAAAATTTCAAATCATGAAACTAAAAAACCCAGTTGTTGTTGAGTTGATAGACCCTTGGTTCCTTCGTGCATGTCAGACTAGAAGTGTACCGAGCTCCGTAACATTTTCAATGGCTGATATTTTAGAAGCAAATCAACCGAGTTTGCTCCCAGAGGAGTCCCTGGATACTGTAAATGGTTAGAAGTGTGACTACCAATCCAAAAGTGGCCATTCAAAACCACCAGGAGAGAGGCACCTTGAGCCAAAGGCCTGGCAATCTGCCTGTGGAACACTGCAGCCTTGAAACGCCCAGAGAGCCAGGATCCCTACACTCCTTGGGCCAGCGGTCTCCTTTGCAGACAGAAACAAAACAACTCAGCACCCCTTTGGCATGGAAAACCTTTTGTAATAGAGCCCCTAATCCAGGATAAAGTACAGGCATCTGCTTTTGTAGACCCTCTGGATTATTCCAGTGCCCCCTGAGGAGGTAGTATTGCCCACTTTGGGAAACACTGCTCAGGAGCATAGTTTCATTCTGCAGTACATGTGGTGATACTGTGTCAGTCCAGTCCAGGCACACTGGTTGGGTTGAGTTTACTTAATCAAACAGCTGAATAAGCATCCTATCATATTAACCATTTGCATCAGTTTGGGACTCCTTTAAAGCATGGATGAGAACATAGAACATAGACATGATGAGAACCAAGGCAGTGATTTGCCTAAAGTCACATGGTCAGTGACTAACCTAAGACTTGAACAATACAATTTGATTCATGGTTTGGAATTTCTTTTGTACATGATTATCTTGCTTTTTATTATATATCATACTTGCCTGTGTTTTCTTAAGAGTCATTTCAAGGTCTGGTTATTATTCATTTTGTCCCATGAATAATTTTTCCTTGGTGCAATATATGTGTACTCACTCACTACCATCAGTTGATGCCGACTCCTGGCACTCCCATAGGTCAGGGTAGAACTGCCCCTGTTTCTGAGACTGTAATTCTTCATGGGAGTAGAAGGCCCAATTTTTCTCCTGAGGAGGGCGGATGGTTTCAAATGACTTGAGGATCATAGCCCAATGTAGAACTTCTATACTACCTGGGTTCCTTGGTGGTATGTGTACAGGATGATGTAAATCAGTTGATATCTTCCCTGTTGCTGTTGAGTGCCATTAGTCCAGCCTGACTCACTATAACCCAGAGTAAAACTACCCCATAGAGCTTTCTTACCTGTCATTTTATGGAAGATTGCCGAGTTTTTTTCCCTTAGAGCTTTTGGATAAATTTGGATGGCCAACTTTTCGGTTGTAACCAAACATTTAACCATTATATCACCTAGACTCCTTGAATTTGCACTATAGTTATATATACTATGTATTCCCTGAAATGTAGACTGGTGAAAATTAGAAATTTGAAAGGTGAATATCTACTAATATTTAGCACAGATAAAAGAATAACTTTTTAAAAGTTATGCATTAGGATGCTAAATTTAAATATAGCTCTGGTTTCTTTTTCAACTTACTTTGATTTGCACATATTGAACCAACTATATCTGATTCACAGTGGATCATAAGCTCATACAAAATAGGAAGCCCAAGAATGATTTTAATTATTGTTTTTATATGCTTGTAAAGGCACAATTGACTTCAGAGTTAAAGACATAAACACCAGTCCAAAGCTTTTAAAGACTTTCCAAATAAAATGGACGCTACCCTACTCAGATGTTCTAGTCATACTCTGGACCGACTGAATTATGCTCTGGGACTGGGCTTGCACTCTGCAGTTCTAAGTGGTCCTCCCTAATTCGGATGCCCATCCTTGTTCCGAATCAGCGATGCAAACAGCTCTGCAGAGTCCAGCCTCAACCATGCTCAGGGATGAGTCACCCCAAGACTCTATATAGTTTTCTCTTCCCCGGAGTGCTCCTATCTGCCTCCTAGGTCAAAGGCCCTCCTGTTAAAGCTCTGGTTCGATTGCCAAATTGCTATCTGCATGACATCCTCTCGAATTCAGGATCTGTCCAATTTCTGGCACATAAAATGCAGCTCAAAGTTCAATATGGTGGTTTTTCGAGTCTCTTGACTTCACCATCTCACACTGAGAGTTGCTAGTCATCCGATTCTAGGAGCTGTGGCCAGGCGAAACTTGTGCTCTGTGCCTCGCTGAGCTCTTTATGTTGATTTAATGAGACAGGCAGCAATATTTAGGTGTGCTTCAGGGATACTAAAACAGGCAGGCTGGATTTACATATTTATGATACAAAACTGTTTGAACTTCCACATACACACACACAGAATCTGTGTCACTGTGGTGTTTCCCTTTAAATGCTTTACGTGAACAATATCTCCCAAGGTTGTATTATTGATAAACACAGGAACTACATCTGGAGGAAAGCCTTTGAAATTAGATTCTAAATCCACATTAATGCCAAGTAAGTAATGAGTACCAAGAGGTACTGAATAGGAGTGCTCCAAACAGCAGAGGGGGAAAAACATAGCTATTTTTCCCCCCCGCTCTTTTCTCTCAAAGGTAAGGCAGAAGCTCAACTCTTTGCTTTTCCTATTGCAGATTAAATCTGGATTAAATGTATGTGTATGTTTTTGCCTGTGTATGTGTCGTAACACAAAAACAGGAAAGAAAAAAAAAACTAGGTCATAAAAGATCCCTTTTTTGAAACATCTCACCACTCCTTGGTTCTTCCTTCCTTTGGTTTGAATTCACCAAAGGAGGCAAAGCCAAATACACAAACATTACACAGATGCTTCAATGGTGACAAAACAGCAGAAGACTGGAAAAGATGCCATTGGGTCCCTCTCTGCTTACCTTCCTCTCACCTCCAGGAGGATGATATTTTTATTTACATATTTTTTAACATAGCTGAGCTGATTTAATTTTCTATAGAAATGGTTTTAGATGTGTTTATCAGAGCAAGTCTTCAAAACCCTGCATCTAAATGAATGATGTCTTCCACAGAGTTGGTGTGTTGCTTTTGTCCTTTAAAGAACAGCTACAGTTATTCAGATTCAGTTTCTCTGGAAGAAATGAGAAGCATGCTTAGTAGCCCCAGGGAAGGCCCACAGGACAAAAGGCAGGACTGAAAAGAGACTTTTTCTGTTTGGTTTCTGAAATTCTCTGAAGGACTGTGTTTAATGGATGCTGGGCACACTAGTTCCGAGAGGGTGGGTGGTTGGGGCTGGAAGATGGCACTCTCATATGATCTCCAAAACAAAGAATGGATTTTTAATTATTTGGTGGGAACATCTTTTCCCAGTAAAGTGTAAGTAAAATGAAAGATGCAGTCCTACCCCTTACCCAAACCTTCCTCACAGGTATTCTTGATTCTTTGGGATGTAAAAGACCCATAGTATATAAAATGATGTCAAACTATTTATGATAAAGGATAGTTAAGGAAAATTCCAAGAGGCGCCAAGTCAGTGGAAGTGCACGCTGAAAAAGCACATAGCAACTTTATGAACTCAGGTTCTACCAGAGCTACGCAAAGTGGATCATGATGCAATATATTTCTACCACATATCACATCACTTGGGGAAGCGGAGATCAATCATTGAAGTATTTTCAGGAGCTCAAAAAGTGAACTATAAGAAAACCAAGGATTACTTAAAGTTTGATAAACTAAAAGAGGTGTCTTCAGGTCAATTCCATCTCTGTGTGCCACAGGGTTTTCAAGCCATTTGTCTAAGGCACTCTGGATGAATGAGCCTCAGTCTGACCTCTGGGATAGCACGTGAGCACGTTACCTGTTTGCACATTTGCCCCACCCGGGGACTCCTTTTAATTGCGTTGGACAGTAGACAACACTGCCTTCTGATTAAATATCATATATCGAGCTATGAAAAAGATTACATCGATGATGTGGGCTACTAAGCTGGGGGAAATAAAGTGATTCAGAAATCTAAACCAGATAAAATAAATCTATGCACATCCACTTAGCAAGGTGAAAATCAAGAAGAAAGGTCCTTTAGAAACAAGCAAGCAAAGAAAACAATGGGCACCAAGACTCAGGAGTAAATGGTGTTTTCTGGACTAGGAAACCTCCAGCTGCAAATTACGTTGGAATCTCTCTGTGAGCCTGCGACATTATTGACTGGCTGATGAGCTCCCAGAACCTGAGGGCAGGCTGAGGGGAGTATGGCCTTTTGCCTATGACAGCTGTCCGACAGTTTATCAACAAAAAATACGACCCCAAACCACTTTGGAAATCAGCATGATCTGACATAAAAGGAGAGGAGAAGAATCACCAGAGGTAAATAGATAAAGACAAATGGGGGCCCAAATTATTTCCACTGAAAACACTTCAGGAGCATGCAGTTTAAAAGTTTTACCAATTTAATTAATGCTCATAAATGAAATGATAAAGATACTTAGGTTGACTTATAGGGAGAATAATATGCATATGTAGTTTCTAGCACGGACTCAGAAGAGTGAATGATCAAGGGGATCGGATAATAATTTGGAAAGCTGTGTTTAGGGCCTAATTTGCTTGACTTCCACTGCAGTTCACATCCATCTGTGTGCAGTTAAGCTGCAACCGATAGGAGTGGGACCAGATGATCTGAAAGGCACTGAGAGTAAAATCTTTAGGCGAATGCATATACATTGATTGTGAGGCCACTGTTCAAAGAAAATACCAAAATGATTCTGAGGGTTGACTTACAAGGCCTTTGTGCAGCGATTAGGACCCTCTAGTCAGCGAAGCCGGCAGGCGGTGATTTGTGTTTGCACCAGTGTGTTCAGTCCTTCGGACCTGGCTGAGATAGGTGCTAAACGCCCAACGTGAGTCAATGGAGCACTTTGCAGCTGTTTAATGGCCCTAGTGGCCTGAGGATGAACCACTTTGGTCATTCATTTCTGATGTTGGCTTCGTGAATGTCTGTTATGTATGTTCTCTTGGCGGGAGCTCTTTAAAGGGGTGGAGGAGAGCAGATGAAGCTTACTGGACAGTAGCAATCATAAGAAGTATTTAACTACTTACACTAAACTTCTTTACCAATGAATACCTTGACCAACAAAGCCACTGTCCAAGAAGAGGTAAGTCCGTCGTAAAGGTCCATGCCACTCAAAGGTCAGCCAGGGCAGGTCTGGGAACACAGGCTAGCACTGTGTCACCTTCACTGGCTGACGCTCGGCATTCAGGTCACTGTATCTTTCAATTGGTAAACATGAGTTTTCCAGCTCGAGGTCTTAAAAGCTAGGTACTGAGGAAACGCTCCGCATAATGGAATTAATGATCCAGGACTGGGATAGCAGGGATCTGGAATGAGGTGTGTCAGGAGACCGATGCTATTTATAGATGGGCAAAGCTTACACAAGCACTTCTGCATTATCCTTGCTGCTATTAATAAACAGGCACTCTGTGAGTAGCTAATTTAAAATGAACCTTACATGATTAAAAGTACTCAAAATGGAAAGGAACCTTGAACCATCTCTGGCCTTGTAGTCCTGATAATTAATAGACTATGTGTTCAGGATATAATATGACTGCTTCGTGATAGGTATAATTTGTAACTGTTGTTCTCTAACTACAACCTTCAGTTGATTCAAGCGAAGCAGTTTTCTCTGTCCTCTGGGCATCAAATAACTCTGCCTCTTAATGGGGCTCAGGATGTTTTCCTTTCCAGATCTGGTAGTCCTTCCATTTTCCCTCCATCTTATCTAGCCATCAAGATTCACAAAAAGTCCCTTAAAATGCACCTCCAACTCTTCTGTCGAAGCTATGTTTCTGTTTCCCGAACTTATCTTCAGTTTTATGACTTAGCACCCACTATTCTCCATATGTGTCGATTTAACCACTCTCTCCTCTTGAATGACAACTACCTCATCTCCTCAGAACCTAGCAGAGCTAAGAACTAAATTGAGCTTTGGCTTCAAGATAAATATCCTCATAAAAACCAGTCACGTGGGTTCGCTGTTCAGACCTCCAGGACCAGAATTATCAGTTGCTGCTGATCTTGAGGGTGCTCCAAGCTTTGATGACATCAAAAGAAGAATTTTAGAAAAACCAAACCAAAAACGTACCTGAAATGCACAAGGTGTATTGTCCACGCAGTAAACTCTCAAATTGTAATCCAGGGAGTTACAGGACATGCAGCCAAAAACTGCCACCTTGAGCTGTTTTACGGCACAGTCTGTGATGGGTTCTCCAGTGAGGGCATATGTCCCAAAGCTGTCTAAGAGCACATGACACGCGAAGGGGTCCAAAAGGCAGTAACAAGATGTAGATTCATCCTCTACTGACATTACTTCCTGTTGAGAAAACATGGATTGAATTCTCTCAGTTTAAGATGTGATGCAATTATATATAATTTTAGACTCTTTGTATAATTCTCGTTATACTGATATTAAATCTGCTCTTCTGTTATCAATATAATTGTTCAATGTGGCAACTCAAGAATTTGTTATGTCTATATGTTATAATTCTAAGTATATTCCAAAATATTACTTTGAATTCCATCTTATTTACAATGTACAATGTCAGGAGTTTGGGTGGTATAGTGTGTTGCCAGGTGGGTTTCAAATGGCAAGGTCTGCTGTTTGGAACCACCAGCTATTCTGTGGGAGCGAGATGGGGCTTTCTGGTCCCCTCTACAGAGTGACAGTCTCAGAAACCCACAGGGGCAATTCTACCCTAAACTATAGGGCATGGCTAGGAGTTGGATTGACTCAATGGCAATGACTTTGCTTTGTACAATGTTAAGCTTAGAAGATGTCTCGAACATTAGCATCCATATTGCTGCTCTTTATTTGTTCACTTTATACTAAGGCCTACTTTCGGAACCCTCACTCAGTATTCTTAAGGTAATATGAATTTTTAGGCAAGCATTTTTATCCCCTTCATTCTACTATAATAATTCACAAGAGAACATTTAATCAATAGCTGTTTGGGACATGGACCGTACAGTCTCACGCAGTCTTAGGCATGGGTGAGTGATTTGATAGAACAGTGAGACACCGCCATCTGGATATCAATGATCAAGAGAAGGAAACTAAAGTGCCAAGAATCAAGACCTAAGGAAACATAATGGAAGAGAAGTCTAAAATTAAACCCATGAAACTTCAGACCCAGGAAATTTGCTCGTAGTTGTACTAGAACTGAAGAAACAGCAGACTGCATTTGGGAATAAAGAAAATAGGACATCCATGACCAGTGGAGAGGCAACCCATTTCCACAGCTGAAGATTTTCTGTTCCTAAAGAAACAGGAGTCTCTTTCTTTTCTTTTGCCTGAAGCACCTCCTGGGAGGCAAGATCCTAGGGCTATCTGCAACAGGTCATTGTGTTCCATCCAACAAGGTAATTCACCTGCTTTCATACAAACTGACTTCGATGGACATAAAAGGGATTCCTATCAGGCAGATAAATCAGAGCCTTCACTTAAAGTAGAAATTCGACTGCAATCTGTCTTTGCTGTGACTGGCTCCTGAGTTGTTTGCCACCTCTTCTGTGTCTTCGTTTTCTTCTCTCATCTCTCTCCCTTTTGTGGACTCCTGGTACTAGATCTTTCTTACATGTACTTAGATACATAAGGGAATGGCCACTCAGAATTCATTTCAATGCAATAATTAATCCACCCTGCATCTATTTAGCACCTACTGTGTTCCTGAATACTTAAATCAAGATGTGCTTTAATCTCCTTGTGGAAGGAAGGGAACATCCTTCATGATGCATTTCTAGTCTGCACAGAGACTGCCTGCCCTCTGCCACCTACTCAAACCACCATAGAGACCACAGAGTAAAGTCAATTCAGAGAGGCACCTGGCCTGGGAGGAAGGGAGGTGAGTTGGTGAGCAGGCACTTAAGAGTCCCTGTCTGTGTGGATGGAAACACCTGCAGCTGGAAAGGAGGTTTTCAAAGCTCTGGATCACCTCTCACCCCTCATCTCTATTATCATTGGAAATGAAGGAGCCATTCCCTTGAAGAGGCAGTGAGACCTACACTACCCACCCTCTGGAAAATAAGAACATGCTCACAAAATTCATAGCTGATTTATGTGTTAAGAGAGACTTAGTTTAAATCAATTTCATAGCTGGAACTCAAATCCGCCCCCCTTTTAAAAAGATGAAAAAGAACAAGTCTCACCTCCCACTTGCCCTGCTGGGTCCTCTTCTTTAAATGGATATTCCAGTGCTCAGAGCTGACATCCGCACAGTGTGGTATGGTCAATGCAAAAGGAGTGGTGACAATCATGTCTGGGGGACCACAGGTGACTTCAGGACTCAGGAGCACCTCAACTCCATCAGACTGGAGGCTTTACAGTCGAGAAAGAAGCAAAGGGAGAAGTGTGTAAAGGTGCTGTATTTGAATACAAGTTTTTGTTGTGGACTGGGGTTTGCCCAGGCTGCCCTGAAGATAACTCCACACCTGCACAGGGTGGGACAACCCACACTCCAGAACCCAAAGGGCAAATGTTTATTCTGACTGCTCCAGGCACACAGGCTGCTTTAACCCTGGACTTTAAATCTAGGTTTTATCAAACAAACAGAATGACAAACCACTTCCTAAGAAATGAAGGGCAGGACTAGAGAAATCAAACAGCTGACTGGTGTGTGTCACACCAGCTACCGAGACTATATCATTGTTGATACTTAAAGATGAAAATTTTACAGAAATGTCTGAACTGGTAATCTTACCATCAGCTTCTGTTCCCCTAACAACGCATACAACAATATTTTCAATCCCAGTCAGTGATGAAACAAATTATTATGGAACGAAACAGCATTTGAAACATACTCAGATTGTGTATGTCTATTCTGGTTTTGAAAACATTTGTTTCTGCCAATGCATAAATATATAGGTAATATAGTGACAGCATGGCAGATTTAGCTATTCATGTATATAATCAAGTACATAAATACATCTATCTTTCAACTCTTTCCTATTTTAGATGAAAATTTTAAATCATTCCACTTGTAACCTGCCGTCCAGATCTTTCTCGAGTTTGAATGATTTACCATGTGGGTGCAGATTCGTGAAAGAGTGAAACTTAACTCAAGGGGAATCATACTATCTCACTGGATAAATTTTCTTCTTGCTCGTTTGTTTGTATTTTATTATGGTGAGTAGATATATAAAAACCACTTGCCATTTTAACATTCTTCAGCATTCACAGGTGATCGATTGTTTTGAATCTTTGCCCCCACTTCATCATCAGAGGTGTATGATAGCGCAACAGTGAATGACAAGAGCCCAGAATTCTACTCCTTCCTCAACCTTGCATGTGATCTTGGACAACCTTGCATGTGATCTTGGACAAGGGATTTGTTTTTTCTTTTGCTGGGTTTTCTTTTTTAAAAGATAGAGTGACACAGGTGACCGTGTATAAAGCAATTGAGGGCTTTCAGATGAACAATGCTACATAAGAGCTAGGATTGGAATAATCACACATACACACAAATTACTTAGATATGCCAACCATGATCAATGAAAAGACCCTTTTGACTACATGCCACCCTTTTCTGTATAAACAAACAGCTGTTACACGAGCCCATTAAGTATGTTTTTAACCTCTGAACTCCTTTTGCTGATAACTCCCTCTTTTTCTCCAAGTTAGTAATGGTCACTCTTGCTCATAATTTGCTGCTGCAATAAAACCGAGGCATAGCACCGAGCATGGTTCTATTTGGATATATTTACTGCAACCAAGCCAGACCCTAATATTTTCACACCATCTTCTCCTCCTCCCCAAGAGGCACTGGAGATGCCTTTCAGAATATTCTGTCTTGCGCGAAGTTAGCCATGGTTCAAAGTTGGCAATTCTTCTCAGAAAGGCAACACAGATTTAGCTGGAAAGATGGCTGCTTTTACCTATAAGTAGGGCAGGCCAGAAGAGAAAGGAGTGGAAAGGAATGCATTAACAATACCGAATGCTCTCCACAAAGCCTACAACAACATACTTGAGGTTGAGGGGGCAGAGAGTGAACTGTAAATGTGAGCTACAAGCGGCGTGAAGTGGCAGCCTGCATGTGGATGCCTGCCAGCAGCCATCAAAGAGGGTTAAGCACATTCCGTGTAATTGCCGCCTGCATTCATCATGGACAGGAATAGCAGGGATGCTTATGAGTGACCGATGACAAGCTCTTCTAAAAGAACTATTTAATTGCTTTTAGAGAATCATCCCCCTAGTTGAACATATTGTTCAAACATATGGGAATTTGGGCAATTATTTAATGCCAAATGAACTGAAATCGGCTAATTAGATGAACTCTCACACTCATTGTGAATAGCAAGACTCCTTTCGGTAATAACTTAGACAGCATTAGGAGGCAGAGGCAGTGCATGTTCAGCATTACCCAGAGCACAGGGTGGGAGATCTGCATTAAGCAGGCATTGAGTATTTCCATAAGTGCAAAGTAAGTAAGAAAAGATTTACATCTAATCCCCCTAATGTGAAAACAGAGTGAGTGGGTGCAGGGTCTCCAGTGAAGAAACAAAACTTAATCTCTCTGATTTGTTTTTTTCCCCATGATTAATAACCATTTGCCCTTTTCTGCCATCTTCTATCTGTGGCAATCATGAGGGCTTACAAATATTAATTAAAGCTCTTCACATACCTGTGGAGACAGGTGTTAACAGCATAAGGTCACCCAGAAGTCAATCAAAGGGATGGGAGCAAAATCACCTACATTTCTCACTCACACATTCCTGCGAACCATGGATTGCACTTTCTTTCTGAGCTCCCACTAGGGAAGTTCTGAATACATTGCTGGCTCCTCTGGCAACTTCAAAAGAGGTGGGACTTTGGTGGGGATGGAGGCCGCTGGATGGGAGATGGATGTGGTTTAAGAGTAGCCTTGGATACAAAGGCAGGACATTTGAGGATGGAGGGCTAGGAGGACATGCATTTCATTTGGTACAGACAAACAAATGAAGATTTGTGAGAAAAATCGAGATGGCAATTGAGTGTTTCCACATTATATTATACATGACGTTTAAGTAGTCCTGTCCCCGCTAGAAAGAAAGGGGGGGGGAAAACATCAATTTCCCCCCCTAAATTTTTGTGAGTTAATAACAACTGTGACCTGATAACAGCAGCAATTTCAGGACTATATTATGAGTCGCCTCACTGCATCATGCACACTACGTAGACTGTAGATTGAAATGTTTGGATTCATAGAATTTTTGTGACTTTTGGTTTTCATCGAATGCCTTTTCCTTCTCCCTCTCCCTCTTTCTTTTTCTCTCTCCATATATAGCACCTGGGTGGCACAAGTAGCTTTTTATTGGCTGGTAACCTCAAAGTTGGCAATTTGAAGCCAACTAGAGGCATTGCAGAAGAAAGGCGTGTGATCTATTTCCACAAACATTGTCATTTGCAAATTGGATGGCACAGTTCTACTCTGCGTTACAAGAGATTGCCTTAAATCAGCTACTGATTCAAAGGTACCTAAATGCCTGCCCCCGCAATGTGTGTGTGTGTGTGTGTGTGTGTGTGTGTGTGTGTGTGTGTGTGTGTTTGAACATAGATACTGTAAATGTTATACATTTCTAGGGATATAACAAGATTAATAACTTAAGTGCCTGATTCGTGTGACTGGACAACTTGTTGAACAAGGCACACTATGTGGAAACGTGGCTGTGAATCCACATTTCTGCTCACCCAGTATGGGAGAATATTCTGAGGAAGACTCTGACAGCTTTGCAGTCCTAACCTCTGAAACAGCAGAGTGCATTGATAGGCAAGAGCAATGTAAAGCCATAGGAGCACTGTAGGGCAGGAACACCCAAATACCAGAAGTAGGAACCAAAGATGCCTTCAGAGAATGTGGGGAGCAAGACAAAGAGCAAGTCTATATTCTCACTCTGCTTTCACTGCGCTCTTCATAGCATCACCCCAGCACCACGACCCTTCTCAGGCTTTTTCTCTGTCATGAAAACCAGAAAACCGGTCAGTGGGACAGAGTGCCAGATTCAAGGCTTTGGGGCCATATAATGTTGGGTGCCAACCAGGACCAGCTATGCTTCAAATAGCACAGCAAAGGGACTTTGAAAAGCTGAGTTACCATTTTAAGTCACACTTTCCTCATTGGTTCAATGATGTCCATCCCCCGGGGTTCATCCTGTGAATTAAAAGGAGTAAAACTTGAAAGTAAACAAGCGGCCATCTAGCCCAGAAGCAACAAAGCCCACATGGAAGCAGCACACCAACATGTGTGATCATGAAGGGCCAAAGGGACCAGGCTTTAAACACCAAAGGTGGGGAGGGGGAATCCTATCCTCGTCAATGAGGGTGGCGCGTGATGGAGACCCAATGCCCATCTCTAGACAACTGGACATACCTTGCAGAGGGGTAGGGGGGATATGAGTCACTTAGGGTACAGTATAGCAGTAATGAAACCCACAACCTCCCTCTAGTTCTTCAACGCTTCCTCCCCCCAACTACCAGGACCCCAATTTTGCCTTGCAGACCTGGTTAGACCAGATGATGCACAGCGGTACAGATGGGAATTGGAAACGCAGGGAATCTAGGACAGATGAACCTCTCAGTGGTGATACCAGGAGGGAAAGGGAATGTAGTAAGGGGGAATGGATCACAGGAAACTACATATAACCTCCTCTCTGAGGGACGGGCAGCAGAAGGGTGGGTGAAGGGAGACGCCGGACAGTGTAATATAAGATACAATAATAATTTATAAATTATTAAGGGTGCATGGGGGAGAGGGGAGGAGGAAGGGAAGGGGAGGGGGGAAAAAAAGGAAAATGAGCAGATTCCGGGAACCCAAGAGGCAAGCGAATTTTGGGAATAATGAGGGCAACAAATGTATAGATGTGCTTTACACAATTGATCTATGTATTGTGATGAATTGTATGAGCCCCACTAAATTGATTTAAAAAAAAAAAAGGAGTAAAACATAAAAAAACCCACTAATCTTTGCCCAACTCTGAACATCTACCTTCCCTGCTTTTCATGAATCTCATTTCTCTAGAAATTTTGCTTTGTGAGGTGCCAGGTTTATTTAATAAATTGTCACTGCATCAATATATCCTTTAAGGGAATTTTGTGCATTACATGAATTTACAAAGCACTGGCAATGCAACTTGTCTCCTTGCTCTCATCTTGGTCTCTGATAATTACTCTTCAACCCAGCAGAGGAACATCGCACACAAAATAAGCACTGCTCTTGCTGCTCTGGGGTGCTCCATGTTGCCTGGAAGGGTTGCTCCAGACATGCATATAATTGGCTCCCTCCGGCCCTCATGTCTTTGCTCATAGGATACCTGCTAATGAGGCTTTCGAAAGAGCTCTGGTGGCCCAGTGGAAAAGCACTCAGCTATTGCCAACTCTATCGGAAAGTCTGAAGGTCTGAACCACCCAGCTGCTCTGCTGGAGAAAACCAAACCAAAACAACAACCCTGGCGATGTCTTCCCTTCAAGGGCGAAGCCCAGGAAACGCTATGGGAGTGTCTATTCTGCTGTACAGGGCGATCGCGGCAGAATGAACTCCACAGAACGCAGCGACGGCTGTCACACCAGGCCTTTCCTTGACCACCCAAATGTAATGACAAGATCTTCCTCCCCAAGGGAAATTTTAATTTTCCTTCTCTCCACAGCATTAAAAGTTTGCTGATGTCAGTTTCTTCCTTATGTTTTCTCCCCTGTCCAGTAGAAGGTAGACACCCAAGACCCAGGATTCTTGTCAATTTCATTCATTGCTGTTTTCCCAGTGCCTAACAGATGCCAGTTATAAGCACGTAAGCACATAACTGATTGAAAATAACACAGAGACTGGATTGAAGAAGTGCTCACTGATCCAATCTGAAGCATTTCGAGCATCAAACTAATGAGAGTTTGTTGCTGTTGTGGTTGTTAGATGCTGTCGACTTGGTTCCACTGGTTCCAGTTCATAGTGAACCCCATGTACAACCTAGCAAAACACGCCCCAGCCCCGCACAATCCTGACAATTGATTTTCTGTTTGAGCCCATTATTGTAGACTTGGTGTCAATCTCTCTCCTCAAGAACCTTCCTCTTTTTAGTTGTCCCTCCACTTAACCAAACATGATATCCGGGCAGCCCATGATTCTTTTAACATTCTTCACCGTCACCAAAGTTTAAATGTTTCCTTATTTTTTTTCTCTTTCGGGTTTCATGTACAGCTTTCATATTCGTATGAGGCAATTGAAAATACCATGGCTTGGGTCAGGCATGCCTTAGTACTCAAAGTCTTGTGTCACAGATTTACCTAATACAATGTGTCCTCTGGTCTCTTGCCTAATACTTCATCCATTGTGGATCCAAACAAGATAAAATCCTTGACAACTCCAGTCTTTTCTCTGTTTATCAAGATGTTGCCTATTGTCCAGTTGTGAGGATTTCTTTTAATTGAGTTGTAATCCACATTTAAGGCTCCAACTCTTGATCTCCATCAGCAAGTGCCTCACTTCAAGTCCTCTTCACTCTTTCAATAAGCAAACATGTGTCATCTGCATATCACAGGTTGCGAATAAGCCTTTCTCCAATCCTGATTCTGCATTCTTTTGCATACAATTCAACTTCTCTAATTATTTGCTCAGTCCATGATTGAATAAGTATGGTATGAGAATACAACCTTGATGTAAACCTTTCCTGATCTTAAACTATGCAGTATTCCCTTATTCTGTTCCTGCAACTGCTTCTCAATCCCTGTACAGAATCCACATGAGCACAATGCAGTGTTGTAGAATTCCCATTCAGCTCCAGTCTATCCATATGTGCTTATGATCCACACAGTCAAATTTCTTGGCATAGTCAATTAAATACCTGTAAACATCCTTCTGGTAATCTCTGCTTTCAGCTAAGAGCTATCTGATATCAACAATGCTATCCCTTGTTCCACATCTTCTTCTCAATCCTACCTGAACCTCTCTCTGGAAGCTCCCTGCCAAGAAAATGCTGCAGGCATTCTTGTAAGATCTTCAGCAAAATTTTACTTGCATGTAATATCAATGATATTTCTATGACCAGAGTATTCTTTTGGGTCACCATTCTTAGAAATGGGTACAGATATGTATCTCTTCTAGTCAGTTGGTTAAGTGGCTGTATTCTAAATTTCCTAGCACAAACAAACATTTGCTGCTGGTGCTTTATCACTTTGTCAAAACATTTCATTTAATATTCCATCAATTCCTGGAAACTTGTTTTTGTCTAATACTTACAGTGCAGCTTGAAATTCTTCCTCCAGTATCACTGGTTCTTGCTCATATGCTACCTCTTGAAATGGTTGGATTTTTTTTTTTAAAGTATCATTAATTACCTTATTGAATATATATTTTAAATCATTTTATTGGGGCCTCTTACAGCTGTTATAACATTCCATACATCAGTGGAATCAAGCATATCTGTACATATGTTGCCATCGTGTCCGAAATATTTTCTACTTGAGCCCTTGGTATGAGCTCCTCTTTTTTCGCCTTCCTCCCCCTCTCCCAACCTCTGAATCCTTGATCAATTATATATTGTTATTATTATACAGTGGTCCTGTGTAATATTTCCATTTTCTGTTGATGCATCTACATCGTTCAGTATTTTGCACATAAAATATTGCAATATTGCAATTCAATGCTTGGTTTTTTTCTTTAGTTCTTTCAGTTTAAGATATGCTGAACAAATTCTTTGTACATTATACTATATTTTACTTTGTTGTCTTGCGCTGCCCTTTGAACTTTTCTGTTCATCTGTTTGACTTCATCATTTTTTCCATTTGCTCTAGGTATTTATTCTAATAATGAAAGCAAGTTTCTAAGTCTCTTTTGGCATCCACTTTGATCTTTTCTTTCCTGTGTTTTTGACGACCTTTGACTTTCTTCATGTTTGGTGTTCTTGATGGCAATTCATCAAATCTGATCTCGAGATGGTCTTGAAATCTGAGTGGGACAGACTCAATGTCATAATTCTGGTCTCATGGACTTGTTCTAATTTTCTTCAACTTCAATCAGAACTTACATATGAGCAAATGACGGTCTATTCCGCAGTCAGCCCAGATCTGGTTTTAGCTGATGATATTGAGTCTCCCCATTATCTTTTCCCATAGATGTTATCAATTTGATTTCTTTGATTCCATCTGGAGAAGTCTAGTTGTATAGTTGCCTTTTGTATTGTTGAAAAAAGAGTATTTGCTGTGAACATATCATTGGTCTTAAAAATTTTATCATGGGGTCTCCAGCTTTGTTTCTATTTACCAGGGCCATGTTTTCCAACTATGTGTTCCTTCCTCTATGTTTCCAACTCTTGCATTCCAATCACCAATAATTATAAATGCTTCTTGATTGCATGATTGATCAATTTTAGATTGAAGAAGTTGGTGGAATTCTTTAATTTCTGCATTACTAGCTTTAGTCTTTGGTGTATAAATTTGAATAATAGTTGTATTGTTTGGATTTTAATAGTGTCATAGCCAGTCTTGTACTTCAAGATAGATCTTAAAAAGTTCCTTTTGAGGATGAATGCAAAGCCATTCCTCTTGGTTGTATCATTCCAGATTTAGTACATCTACAATTTTCTGATTCAAAATGGCCAACGCCAGTTCCTTTCAGCTCATTAGTGCCTAGAATATCGATGTTTATGTGTTCTATTTCAATTTTAATGATTTTTAATTTTCCTAGAGTCATCCTTCATCTACTTCAAGTTCTATCTGCTATCTGCAGCTGCTTCTTCTCATCTTCATTCTCGACCCAGTGGCACAGGAGGGTCCTGGCAGCTTTGCTCCTGCGGGCGCTCCTCCATCCATGTCAGTGTGCCCGACTGCTCGGAGGAGGCAGCTCTTCCTCAGTCATATTCTGAGAGTCTCTGGCCTGAGGGGCTCTTCTTCTGACATTACCTCTGAACGTTCTGCTCCTATTCA
This sequence comes from Echinops telfairi, assembly GCF_000313985.2. Classification (NCBI taxonomy): domain Eukaryota; kingdom Metazoa; phylum Chordata; class Mammalia; order Afrosoricida; family Tenrecidae; genus Echinops; species Echinops telfairi. The sequence continues at coordinate 37,672,539 of NW_022103906.1, forward strand.
TGCGGACTTCAGTGACTGACAATGCTTCCCTGCTATCCATTCGATTTTCAGTGACCAATACTTCCAACGTGGACAGTCTATTCCTTCCTTCGAGTCTGTTCCTAGTCTGGAAGCTCTGCTGACATCTGCTCTCTTCGGGTGACCCTTCTAGTATTCCAGATACCAGTGACATAGCTGCAGTATCGCAGCAACACCCAAGCCAAACTACAATAAACTGACAGAACAAATGCTGGTAGTAACAGTTGTAAGCTATTCAAATCCACTGAAGAATAAGAAAGGACTAAATCACTGGCCTTTGCTATTTGGAAATGAATGAATGAATGAATAAGAAGGGAAAACTCTTTCTTATAATAGCAAGTGGTGATCTGAATCATGCCATGCAGAACTTACACTCCGAAGAGTGCATCTGCACCTCATCAGGAGGGCAGGTACAAGGGCAGCTACAAGGAGGCCAGTCCCAGCAGGGTCTGTCTGGCGGTATCCCTGTGCATCTTTCCCTCTTGCTCTCTCCAATTCTTCACCTGATCCTAGATTTGTAACTTGCCGTTTTATTTAAGCCAAACAACCAGTTCCAGGCTTAAAATGCAGTTTTTATTATTGTTGCCGTCGGCCACGCTGCACTGCGTAATTATTGTTCCCTCCTTCCCTCTTTATGTTCTGGATTATAGATTAAAGGAGGTTTGATCACCTTTACCCAGAATATCACTCAGGAATCCAGGCAGGAGGGCAATGATAGTTTTACTATGTCAGGCCTGGGTCAATACATAATTAAATCATATTTTAATGTGGTAGATGTAAAAAGCAGATAGATGGAAGCTGTACTTAGTCTTAAAATTAGAGCTCAGAAAGGAAAGACTCTCCAGCCTCCCACTGTTTTCTGCCCAAGAAGAAGGTACCTAATTTCAACTATTATTATATTCTCTATCTTTTGATTAAAACCCTCCTACCTTGACCTAACTTTCTAAAATTGCTCTGGGTAAATATCCAGATTTCGAGATCGTTATTTCTGATTTTTTTTTAATCATAGAACCATCTGACTTTGAAACTATGACCAGAGGTTTCAGAACAGCCCCAGGAAACGACATCACAGGATCTTCCGGGGAAAGGAGACCTTTATAGTCAACTGGGCACATCAGTCAACTCCAACACAAGGGATAGGCCTCCTGAGGACTACAATATGGGTGACAGCTATACGTGCTTTAAGAGAATAGACTTCCGGAAAGGGAGAATAGGGGTTGAAGAGTAGAGCAAAGGGAAAATAGTGAAGACAAGCAACATCTTTTTATTAAAATTAGAAAAACAATGTCATCAGGCTGCTTCTGACTCATGATGACCTCCTGCATGTCAGACTAGATCTATGTTCCACAGAGATTGTTATCACTCATTTTGGGAGCTGGATCTTTCTCCCAAGAGTCTCTGGATGGACCCAATTTCCAACCTTTTGGTTGGTAGTGTATTAACTTTAAGTACCACATTTATTCCTGAAGCCAACCACCAAAAAAGTTTGATTCAGTGTTTCTTTGGTAGGATCCAGAAGCCACTTTTCTTTGGCTTATATTCTCTAGCAACAAGTTTTCCCAGCACTAAAATTTAAGAACATTTGAGTAGTTTTAAGAAAATACCCAAACAACAACCCCTGCTGTGGAGGGTTAGTGTTCTGTGAACTTGACAGTAGAGTATTAACTGAAAGGAATCATGGTGCCTCTGAGGGTTAGGCATTGAGTTGCTAACTCAAGGTTAGCAGTTCAAACCATGAGCCACTTTCAGGGAGAAAGATGAGGCTGTCTGCTTCCATCAAGTTGTAGAGCCTCAAGAACTCCATGACATTGGATTGAATCTGGTTCTGAAATGGAGCTTGGATATTGTTCAAACTTAAATGTTCAACATTAAGGCTTTGTCTAAAAGTACTATGACTGAAAATGTAAAGGCACAGTGATTGTGCCCACAACCTATTTTCTCTAAGAAACATGTCTATTAAGAAACAAGAATTTCAGGTTTGAAGGTTGATTAGCAGTAACTGGATATAATATAGCTCATCAAGCCATTTATTCCATTAGTTGGAGAGTGGAAGGGAGCAGTTAGAGAGGTGGATTATATCAAGCAACTAGTGCAATTCACAGAGGATAGAAGCATATGGCTCCACTATTAAAAGGTGTAAAGATCTGGGTCACCCGCACAGCATTATTTGAAATAGGATCACAGGAAGGGAGATGGCACAAGGGGTGGGTGGGTGGGAGGGGAATTGCACACACACTGAAATGTAGATCAGAATTTGCTGAAATTTGAGCAACACCATGCTGAGAGATTAAACTGTTTGCATATGTTAAACGGCTTTAGTTTGCACACACATTCATAGGGTGTTTACCAATTAATATACTCAAGGAATCACAAATCATGTGCAAATCACCAGTTCCTAGATGCAATTTAAGCCTCATCTTTCATGCAGTGTCTGGCTTGCGATTCGCTTGTTTTTCTAGAAGTGAGATGGTAGTTCCCTGAAAGTGCCTTAAAGTGAAAGATGGTGAAGGAACAGGGGGGAAGCAGGGCCATGAATCATGTTTCTGTGACACTTTATATCTACTCAGTTGCTTATTCATTTACATTTTGAACAAGGAAAGCAGAGTCCTACTTCATAAAATCATTTTATTTTAGCCTGGGAAAGCACCTTGGGGAAATCAGGGCTGACACTCTCACTGTTAAGATGAGGAAACCAAAAGTTATGGCGTGGACATGGAGGCAATGGCTAAAGCCTCGCTCTAAGTGCTCGTACCTCTTGGTGGTAGTGGTGGTGATGGTGTACATAGGATGGAAGAAACAAGGTAGTAGAAAGAGATCTTCCCTGGGACATATTTTTCCAAAGGTGGAATTTTTAGGATGAAAGAGTAGTATAAAAGTTACACACACACAACTGTATGTATGTATATGTATATCTATCTATCTATATGTATGTATGTATGTATGTATATATATAGGGTAAAGATTAACAGAGCAATTCAATTTCCCATTCTAAAATGCATAAACATTTTGTTTCACAATATGGATTGCAATAGAAAAATAACAGTCAGGTCTAAAGGGGGAAAAAAAACACGAGAGAAGTATACAAATATCAGCCAATTGAGATAAAAAAAAAAGAGGCAGTTTTTACCCAGGGATGATGTGTAGAATGACTAGAAAGGAAAGTGGAATGGAAAATAGGAAAGACAGGGAGGAAGTGGGGATTACCATCAATATCCTGAAAGGGTAAACAGTGTTAACAGATGCTGGAGAAAGCCTCAGACAAGCAGGACTTTAAAGCATGCAAAATAAGCAAAAACAAAACAAAACAAAAAACCCTTGAGCCTCCTTATGGTAGTTACATAATCTGGTGTCAATTTGGGACTTGAGAGGATTAAGAGTAAAGGGGTGTCCATTGGATCATAGCCAATGAGGCCTCTGTGTGGGCATGGTCTTCTCCTGAGAATTCTGGGAACTCCTGTATTTTCCTCCTTGGAGACGGGAGACACTTTCTCTCTCCCCTCACTCCTTTGGAGATGCTCTACTGACTAACAAGATGCACTGTGCTATGCTGATAGAACCCATGCCCTGGAAGCTGAAGGAACCACGTGGAGAGCCCAGCCAGTACTCTGATGCCTCTACTGCCACTGGATCCATAAGAGTTTGCATCCATTGGCCTGTGATCATCCTGTGCTTGGCATCATTGCATGTGTTTCATGAGACTGAAGAGGACTTTATAGATTGGTATCAGGCATATGGGCTAATATCGAACTTATACTCTTGATCTGGACTAGGCTGGGATGTTTTCTCAATATTCAATTGCTCTTATATATAAACCTCTTTCTTATACACATAGGAGTGTCTATGAATTTGTTTCTCTTGTCTACCCAGACTCACACACCCCTGTAGTCAAGTTGAGTATGACACATAGTGAACCCATAGGACTTCCGGGGCTGTCCCTCTTTATGGAAGTCAACGGCCTGGTCTTTCTCCCCCAGAACTGCTGATGAGTCAGATCCACCAGCGTGCAATGCTCAAAGGGGAGGTGTTTGGTTTCCTTCTGCTGCTATCACAAACAAATTTACTAGCTTGCAACAACACAAAATTATTATCGTGTAGTTCTATAGGTCAGATGTCTACTTAGGCTAAAATCAAGAAGGGCTTCTTTCTTTCTGGAGGCTGGAGGGTAGAATCTGTTTCCTTGTTTTTCCAGCTTCCTTTAAGACCACTTGTATGTCTTGGCTCCTGAAACCTCCCTCCATCTTTCAAACAAGCCGTTTGATATCTTTCGATTGTAAATTACTTTCTCTTACAAGAATCCTTACTTTGGGGTCCGACCAGGTAAACCAGGATAATTCAATCATTTCAAAGTCCCTTTGCCATGAGAAATCACAGGTTGTTAGCCATCTCTGCAGCTGCCTAGTAGCCCACTTTGCTCGTCGAGACACCATACGGTCCAACTGAAATGTCTCTATCTTCAGACTATCTTTTTTGCTTTAATTCCCCCCCGACCCTTTGCTGCTTTCCAGAGTAAAACTCCCTATTTGCATATATATTTATGGAGCTTCGGGGAGCTGGTATGGTTCACCTTAAAGATTATAACCAAGGAAATATGGAAGTTGAATACCCAGGCTTTCAAACGGCTATGTGGATTTCCTTAGAAAGCCAGAGGGTCGACTCAATGTGGGCAGGTGTCTTCTCCTGGCATTTCCGTAAAGCGCTTACGGAGTAAAGTGGAAAGGGTGGTATATATTAAATATCTTAATGAGGCAGGTTATTTCTACTTGTAGCAAGGCCAATAAAAGTGATGATACATACAAATGAAAGTAATTACAGTATGTGGTGTTCCTTTACAATGGGCAATCAAACTCATGAACAAGTGACTTTCCTATTATTGAAATAAGGCCCAACGTGTATTCATATCTATTAAAAACATTCATAAACCATTGTTATCTTGTCAACGGCATCTTTAATTAAAGATGCCTCTGGACTACTCTAATCACTTCATATTGTGAGCTCACATGGGCTTCAAATGTACTTTGATGAAAATGATGTCGCTTTTTATATTATGCATGCTACTGGTAGAACAGGAGAGCGTGGAAAGACAGAGTAAAGTGAAAGGGAATCTAAAGGATAAAGTTTGGGTAAATTATCTATTCCTTTAAAAAAAACTAAAACACTACCATGAAAACTTTAAAAAACATCATCATATGAAAATGTAATTATCTCCTCCTGCCCTTTTTTTCCTCTTCCTCATTTCTCCTTTTGGGGAAATGGTAATATATATATTTCTCTAATCAGTGACTTTGTGATAAAACTATCATGATTTTACTGGGAAAAATAGTACAGACTTCAGCTAAAGGTACATTAACCCTTCTGGTTCATTAAGAAACCATTTTATAAATTGTCTTTTTATTAGGCTGCATGGCATTGGTAGCCTGAAAGAATTATTGCCCTTCCTAAATAGAAGCAAGTTAGTCCCTTTGTGCTCATTGGAAGAGTCTGTTTGTTTACTGCTTGGTAAGTGCCTTTCCTTGGCAGTTTCCTAAGCATGAGACTGAGTTAATTAATGCTACATCTTTTCAAAGGGATAGGCATAAGCCATCAACTGCATTAGTCCCATAAGAATATTTGAATCTGGTGTCAAACAACAAAGTGAATCTAAACCCATGATACACTGCGGAGTAGAAATGATGTCAGAGCTAATTCATTCATTTCCATCCATTGCTATCTGGTGGGAAAATCCTGGTAAAGTGGCCTGGGATAAAGTTTCTTTGTAAGTTACCATCTCAACTTGATTGGTCAGTGAGCTCCTAGCCTAAATGACACCCCACCTGTACTGAATTGTTTGGGTCCATAGGGTGTAGCTTGAAGTGCAAGTTACAGACCATAGGGTATTATGAGAAACAGAACTCGATGCTAAAGAATTGATCCTGGGGATCGTTCTTATTTTCATAAGACTTTTAATTTTTAGTAATAATTAATATATTTTATTTGATTAAATTAATTCATTTTCTAGTGTGGAAATGTGATAAGCATTAAAAAAGGAAAAACAGCATCATTGGGATATAGTTCAAGCAAATTAATTGGCTTTTAAGAGCTTCTATTATCTATGTAATTAGAAGAATTAAGGAGAGATGAAGACATATTAATATCAAATATTAGCATTAATATGGTAATCCATAGGTTTCAGTGGACTTCAAACATATCAATCATTTGATTTTCCTTATCAACCTTTGCAACACAATTAAAATATACATAATTTATAAATAATAAAACTGAGACCTAGAGTAAAAGAATTATTTTTGATCAAAGCTATACAGCCTAGAGAAGCAACAGCCTGTGACACCCAGTCTAAGTCTTTGTGTCCTCTCCACTCTACCATGTCACCTTTTATCTGAAAATTCTTTATTTCCCAATGTCTAAATCTGCAATACTTGCTTCATAATGTATGCATATTACTGGTTCACTTCACTGGGGCTAAGGATGGGCAGAGCCTTACATAAGAAGCAAAACAAAAATAGCACGTTAAAAGAAAAAAATAAACTAAAGGAAAAAAAAGCAAGGAAGGCAAGAGAATTTTCTCTGCATAAAACAGATAAGAATATTCTATACCAGGATCACAACATCTCACTAGTAAGTAGGTTGCTGTCTAAAAACAGATGTGGAACTTGATAGCTTCAGATACTTTATTCTTCCTTATAAATATTGTCTTTGTTCTTTATTTGTGTATAAGTTAACCAATGTTTCCTTTATATTTTTTTCTTATAAGTCAAGAAGCAGTATGTAGTCTATGGAAAGAAATCCAAAGTTACTCCAGGCCGGGGGCAACTATTACAAATTCTCAAGTGACCTTCAGCTGGCAAATCTGTTTCTACTAATTAATCACCAGTTCCCAGGCGAGAATGCTGGGGGTTATCTTCAAGTCCTTCATCTCCTTCACCCCATATTAAACACACAGACACCCCAGATAGTTCTTAAGTTCCCCTGTAAGTATTTTTCAAATTTCCCTTCTGATAGCATTGTGAGAATTAGGGAATGGACTTAAACTGTTCAAAACTGAAGACAAGGACACACAAATTCAAGGTGGCTGATTTCTTGCCAAAAATGAGATCATTTGAGAGTTAAAGGGGATGCTATTAATAGTTTACCAGCTGACAGGGCTAGTGCTTATAACTGAAGACTTGAACTAGGGTAGTGGCTATGGAGATAGAAGAGGTAATATACCAAAATTGTCAGCATGGCCACGTCTCTCGAACATCACGCCTCATCAAACGAATCTCAACTCCTTCTAGGTAGAAACAGCTCTCTTTATGACTGGCTGATCATTGAATGACTCTCAGCTCCCTCTCGGTAGAAGCAGCTCTCTTTTTGACTGGCTGCTCTGTTAGGTTTCATTGAGTTGCTTCCCACTTACAGCGACCCCATGTACAACAAAAGAGAACAGCCTCATAAACATCGCTACGTTTGAGAACATTGTTGTAATCGCTCTTTGCACTCATACCTTTGAAGGTCTGCTGTTTTTGAAATTACCTTCTACTGTGCTAGAAAGGATGTCTTTCTTGAAGCACTAGTCCTTTCTGATAACATGGCTAATGTTCGGGAGACAAAATTGCATGACCCCTCCTTATAAGGCATTCTGTCTACTCTTCCACATTATCAAATCCTTTTTTTTTTTTTCAACTGCTTCTTTTCCCACTCTTTCTTTTATACTTTGCTCTGATTGGATTACTTTTCAATCTATGTCATGCGATTTGTATCTCTGGGCCTTTGCATGTACCTTTTCTTTGTGTGACACTATTTATGCTCTGCTTTTAAGTTAATTACTACAACCTTTCTAAAATTCCCCCAATTTTTCAACTGAGTTATCCACATTTCTGATTAACAACATTTGCATATTTTTATCACCAAATTTATCACAATACAATATTATCATTAATTTTTATAGCCAGTTTTGTTTATGAGTTTCATCAATCACTGCACTAAATGGCTTCAGTATTCTACTGATGGCTAACAATTCTGCTTGGTGGAACTGCCCAAGGTTGAATAAGCCCTTTAAATGGGTCATTTCACACCCTGACTATAACTCTAACCATAAATCTAGTCCTAAACGTAATTCTAGTCCTAAACCTAACACTAGTTTTACCCTAGTCATTGCAATAGAAACAGTCTACTAGCCCATGACTAGGTTTCTGACCATTAGAAGATATGTCATTTTGACTCTATAATATTTTAGTGACATCTTGTTATTAAGATTGCTTAATTTCCTTGTAAAGGCTTGAGTCAATGTGATAAAAATTCTCAATCTTACTTCAAATTCAAAATTCTGCAAGCATTGCCCACTACCTGCTCTGGGTTCATGCACATGCACACATGTATACACACATGCATACATGCATCGAGAGAAGGGAGGAGGTTGATCACACCTGTATTTCCACTTTCATGAGCTTACTTCTAAGGTATTAGGGGAGGAATGAAGGAGAAAGAGACATATTATCTTCTTTCTTAAAAACGTGTGGCAAGGTGACAATCTTTTCTGGGATAAAATAATATTTTAAAAGATAATCCTGAATGAACTTAGTGTCCGTGCATAGGAACTCCCCAAATCCTCCCTGGCAATGGGTGCAGATATCTGGATTGAAAATAGTGTCCCTAAGCATAGGGTAGTGTTCTATCTTGTTGTATATAAGGTCACTGCGAGGCAAACCCAACTTGATAGCACCTAACAACAACAATGCAGCTGTAGCTTCTTGAGAAAAGCCGTTACATCTATCCTGACCACCAACTGGCAGTATCCAAACTTCTTTCATCCCTCCTTGCCCTACAGGGTCCCCAACTTCAGGGACAGTTTTCTGTCTTGTAGAAATATGAACACTTGGAAATGAGGGCAGTGCTCTTTTCCTTCAGGCCGTGTCACCATGCCTACCTTCTCAAAGCTTTATTCTGTCCTGGTAACACAGAGCAAGTTAATGAACCAATAAGCAGTGAGACCATTAGGCATCAGTATTCACTCCCTCCACCACTTGATGGTCAGTTTGTCTTACTGTAGTGACTCGTGTGTTGCTGTGATGCTGGAAGCTATGTTATCAATATTTTAAATTATCAGTGGGATCAGCAAAAGTGAGCACATTTCAGTAGAGATTCCAGACTGCGAACAAACTATGAAAAAGAAAAGACTGCCCACTTCTGAGGAATTAGCCACTAAAATCCTTATGAATATCACAAGAAATATGTCAGTTATTGAAAACTTCACGAACAGCAGCAGAAGGCTGCCCGGGATAGTGCTGGTAGATGAGCCCATAAGGTTGGAAGGCAGTCAAAATAGATGAAGGAAGAGCTGTCTTTTCAAAGTATTCTCTCGTGAGTATATGGATGCTGTAAAGCCTTAAGGTCCTTCACTTGTTGATGCGGCATGACTCAAAAATGAGAAGAAACAGACACACACATTTGTTAATAATCAGAATGTGGACTAAAAGAGAGATGAGTTTAGGGAATTTGGAAGTGGTGACAAAGAAAATACAGCACATAAAGATCGGTATTTTAGGCATTAGTGAGATGAAATGGATTAATTTTTTGCATTAGACATAGGGTTTCCTATGCTGGGAATAACAAATTCAAGAAATGGCTTTACATTTATTGTCAAAAAGGGCATTTCCGGATATAGTTTGAAGAACAATACTGTCTACGACAAGATAATACCAATACACAAACAAGGAATTCTAGTTCACAGAATAATCATTCAAATTTATGTACCAACCACCAGAGCTAGTGATGAAGAAATTGAAGAATTCTGCCAATGTCTTCTTCTGTTATTGATCATACATGCAGTCAAGATACAGTGATAATTATTGGTGAATGGAAGGTGGAAATTAGAAAAAAAGGAATAATAGTTGGACAATAGGGCCTTGGACATAGAAATGAAGCTGGAGATCACATGACAGAACTTTGAAAGACCAATAACTTCTTCATTGGAAAAGAAAATACCTTTTATCAACAACATAAACAGCAACTATATAGATTAACTCCATCAGATGAAATTCAAAAAATCAAATGAACTACATCTGTAAGAAAAGATGATGCAGTATCAACAGTCAAAATGAGACAAGGGACCAATTGTGGAACAGACCATCAATTGCTCATACATAAATTCAGATTGAAGTTGATGCAAATTAAAACAGGTCTACAAAAACTGACATACAACCATTAGTATATCCCACCTAACATGTGAGACAATCTCAAGAATAGATTTTACTGTTGAGCCAATCACAACAGTCTCAGGGGAAGAGTAAGAATTCTAAATTGATGGTAAGGAGGCTGTAGCTTTTCCGGTCAAGTTTGATCAATTGAATTGTATTTGAGAGGAATTACTGAGAGGTAAATGATGGGTAAACATGATAGTGGGGCAAGAGGAAAAAAAAAACATGAAGGAAACAAAATATGTGTATGTATATATGTAAATATATGTGTATTTGTTCATATATGTATATGCAAATGCAACAAGGAAACAGGGAGATTTAAATCTTACCTCAGTACAAGAATGGTTTGTTCCTATAATGTGGCAGTGTATTAAACTCCTTCCTGACATGATCACTGAAGACAAAATGGGTGCATAAGCAAATGTGGTGGAGAAAGTTGATGGTGCCTAGCTATTAAAAGATATAGCGTCTGGGGTCTTAAAGGCTTGTAGTTAAATAAGCGGACATCTAGCAGGGAAGCCAAAAGCACATATGGAAGAAGCACACCAGCCTGTGTGATCATCAGGTGAGAAAAGGTATCAGAAGTTCAAAAACAAGCAACCAAATTGTGGTGAAGGGGTGTGAATGAAGTAGAGACCCAAAACCCATCTGTAAGATAATTGGATAGTCCCTGTGTTAGTCCGGGTAAACAAGGGGAAAAAATCCACAGAAACTCACATGTATAAGAGAGAGTTTTATGTAAAGGGTAAGTGTACATTAGGAAAGCATCCCAACCCAGTGCTGTCCAAGCCCCAAAGTCCAACATTAGCCCATATGTCCGACACCAATCTACAAAGTCCTCCTCCATCTTACAAAACACATGCAATGACACTGACTGCAGGAGGAAAGCTGAATCACTGAGTATGTAAGCATCTCAGTGCTGGCCAGGGTCTCCACATGGCTGCTCCAGCACCCAAGGCTGCATCTGGGTAGGTCCATGTGGCTTCTCCTTAGGGATGTCTTGCAGGAAGTGAGCCTTGCTTGCCAGCTGAAGCAGGGAACTGGCTAAGGCAGCTGCACCCTGGTCTGACCATCAGAAAGCAAGAGACCCGAAAACTAGAAAGGCAAGGCTCACCGAGCCATTATCTCTTTACCCTTCAACTAACCCCACATGTGTTTATCAGCCAGGTTGGCTCAATTAATTAGACTATCTCAGTCCCTATCTGAAGGACCACATGGAAGGGCTGATCAATATACCACTGATGAATCACATAACCATCCTCTAGAAATGGCTTCACATTCATTATCAAAAAGGGTATTTCAAGATATATTTGAAGTACAAAATTGTCTGTGGCAGTATTCTAGTTCAATACACTGCTAGTAAAACTCCTGTTTTCATGCTTCATCCTCTCATCAGCTTATAAAACCTAGGGTAAGCCTGCACATTCTATTGGTCTTCATTCAATTTTATAGAATTGTGATTATATTATTATTATTTACCATGCAGTATTAATGTAAAACTAAAAATAAAAAGAGACTGTAAGTAAAATGCTTTCTGAAATATGAATGCATTCATTTGGCTTTCTTTTTATCATGTTTGAGATCACTGTATTTGTTGCATTGTGTCACACACAACTTTCAACCTCCTTAAAAGTAGAAGGTAGGAACAAGATGATGAAGCACGGAAATTCTTAATCATGGAGGCCACGTATTTACTTGGCCAACTGGCTGGAATCGATCCATATTTTACCCATCCAAAGAAAAGGGACTCAATAGAATGCTCAAATTATATAACAATATCATTAATATTGCATGACAGTAAAATTTTGATGAAAATCATCCAGCAATGGTTGTAGCAGTAAATCAAGAGGGAGCTGCCAGAGGTTCAAACCAGATTTTGAAGAGAACATGGAACAAGGGGAACATATGTACCTTGGTGGAAAGCATAAAATATCGTAAACATGTTTACTTGTGTTTCATTGACTATGCCAAGACATTCAATTGTGTGGTTCATAACACATATAATCTATAACACATATCCATAACTATGGATAGCCTTAAGAAGAATGGGAATTTCAAAATGCTTCATTGTGCTACATGGATCAAGAAGCAGTTGTGTGAACAAAACAGGAGAATACTGCATGATTTAAAATAAGGAAAGGTGTGCATCAGGGTTGTAGCCTCATATCATATTTATTGAATCTGTATCCTGAGCAAATGCTGAGAGAACCTGGCTTATAGGAAGAAGAATTAGGCATCAGGATTGGAGGAAGGGTTATTAACAACCTGCACTATTCAGGTTACTTGCTTGCTGAAAGTGAGGATAACTTGAAATCCTTGCTAATAATGAGGAAGGATTTTAGCTTAAATTTGGATTATGACTCAATGTAAAGAAGAACAAAATCCTCACAACTTAGACCAAAAAGTAACATCATGATAAATGGAGAAAATATGGAAGTTTTAAGATGTTGTCTTGTTTGGATCCATAATTAATGCTCACGGAAGCAGCAGTCAAGAGGTGAAAAGATGGGTGGCATTGGGTAAATCTGCACAAGAGCTATTTAGAGTGTTCAAGAGCAGAGAAGTAATGTGAGGACTAAAGTGCACCTGCCCCAAGTCATGGTGTTTTCAGTCACCTCATATGCATGTGAAAGTTGGACACTGAATGAGGAACACTTAAGAATAGATGTGTTTGAATTATGGTACAGGTGGGGAATACTGAAAGGACTATGGACTGCCAAAGAACAAACACATCTATCTGTGAAGAAGTACAGCCAGACATCTTTTCAGGAGGGACCAGTCCCTAGAGAAGGAAATCATGCTTGGTAAAGTAGGCAGGCATATAAAAAGGGAAACGCCTTCAGTGAGATGGTTCACAGAGTGCCTGCAACAATGGGCTCAAGCACAAGGACAATTGGGAGGATGGCACA
>NW_022103906.1:37689660-37690758 GCF_000313985.2 Echinops telfairi
TTGAAATATCTAGTATATACCTAACTAAAAGAACAAAAGATCTATATGACGAATACTACAGAACACTATTATAAGAAACCAAAAGTCATGACCTCAACAAATGGAAGAATATCCCTGCTTGTGGATTGGAAAACTCAATATAGTAAAGATATCAGTTCTGCCCAAGGCACTATATAAGTTTGATGCAATTGCAATATAATTACCCTCATCTTTCTTCAAAGAAATGGAAAAACTGATTACCAACTTCATATGGAGAGGGAAGAAGCCCAGAATTATCAGAAAAATCCTGAAGAAGGACACAGTGGAGCAGGGGGCATGCTTTACCTTACTTTAGCGCATATTATACAGCCTCAGTGGTCAAAACCAACATGGTATTGGTATAATGACATATACTTGGGTCAATGGAAAAGAATTGAAAACCCAGAAATAAAATCATCAGCATACTGACAACTGATCTTTGATAAGGGCACAAAATATATTCAAATGAGAAGCAGATGCCCTCTTCAACAAGTGGTGCTGGAAAAAATGGATAACTACTTGTGGAAAAATGAATCAAGACCCTTATCTCACTCCATGTACAAGAATAAACTCAAGGTGGATCGCAGACCTCAAGGTAAAACCCCAAACTATTAGGGCCAACAATGAGGGAATTGGGACCAACCTGAGAACTTTGGTGCAGGGAATACATAGGCTATCAGAAACAAAGTAGTACATAAATACAGATGAGTCACCAATTGACAAGTGGGATATACTGAAGATAAAACACCTGTGTACATCGAAATAATTTACCAAGAGAGTAATAAGAGAGCCCATGGACGAAGAGAGTAATAAGAGAGCCCTTGGACTGGGAAAACATCTTTAGCAATGACACATCAGACACAGGCCTTATTACTAAAATCTACAAGACTCTGTTAGCTTCCAAATAGAAAAAAAACAACAAAACTAATTGACCACTGAGGAGGTGGGCAAAGGACCTGAGCAAAAGTTTCATAGGGGCAGAAATCCGAATGGCCAATAAACATATGAGAAAATGTTCTCAATCATTAGCCATAAGAGAAATGCAAATTAAAACAACAATGAGATACCACCTAACACCCT
>NW_022103906.1:37693183-37712252 GCF_000313985.2 Echinops telfairi
GGGGGGAAATGAGGAGCTGATACCAAGGGCTCAAGTAGAAAGCAAATATTTTGAGAATGAGGGCAACAAATGTACAAATGTGCTTGACACAATGGGTGGATGTATAGATTGTGATAAAAGCTGTGTAAGCCTCCAACAAAATGATTTAAAAAAAAAGATTCAGCACTGGAATACGCTGTTTCCAGTTTTCTTTCCTCTCTCAATTATGAGATGTATAACAATAATTCTCCTCACCCCCACCCCCTGCTTCCCCCATTGACTTTGGGGGACATTCTCAAAAGACAGGTCCTACCTTGCCTAACCTCAGAGGTTTGACAGTGTGATTCTGGAGGATGTTCCTTCCAACACACCAAGATTTGCAGTGCAATTTCAGAAAGCTGTTTTCTTAAAGCATCCCACAGCAAGGACAGATGGAAATGGTTAGCACAGGAGCATCAAAATTAAAGTCAGATATTCTGAATTCAAATCTCAGCTCTATCATTAAGTGGCATGCTCTTGGAAAAGTAGCTTAGCTTATTGATTTTTTTGTGTGTCCATCTCTACATACTCACTATTGATATAAAGGTATCATCCTGAAATATTATTGTAGAAACAATAACTCACATGTCAAAACTAAATATGTCAAACAAGTAAAAAGTGATCACATTTTGTAAATTACACGATACAGTGGTGAGCAATTGTCACTTTTCCAAAGCACACAAAGCCTTGTTTCAGCAGTTCAATGTGTTTGAAATATATACACTACAAATGCATATGAAAAACCTCAAATACTTGCAGAACATTTCCATTATCTTTTTATTCCGTTTTTACAATCTTTTTGAAATCTCATGCATGTATGTATACATATAATTCTGTGTGGGAATATAATACATACATTATACATGTACACATAAACACAGAAAGGCTTTCAAAAACTTACTGGGAAAACAATGGAAATGAAAGATAATGAATTTTCCCATATCCTTTTTCAAGGAACCCCCCCCCCCCCCACACACACACACATAGAACCAACACAGATAATTTCCTAAAAATTATAATCAGCCAAAGATGCAGACCTCTGGAGGAGGTTGGAAAGGTTCATGAAGGTGGTTATTCAAGTCTGAAAATATAGGCAGATAGGGAATTTTGAAGCCGGAGGATGATGTTCTTTCCCTCACAGCAGGGCACCGAGCGTCCTTTGCAGACTTACCGGGAATGTGAGCATGATCCCTGAGAGAGACGGGGACATTCAGTGCAGACACGAAGAACCTCGAGGTAAGCTTATCAAAAAATCAAAGCGCAAGCACCTGACCTCATCTGAATTCCAGGGATTGTTTCTGGATATTTGATTCATTCCACACCATCATGTCCCATGGACTCTGGTACAGAATTTGGATCAATGATATCAGCTACAGTTCCACTAAATCATCATTCTGCTATACCAGGGAGGTAGTTTAGAAACAGTCAACAGAACTATATCCTTCGTAGTAAAATGAGACAGTGTTCAATTTAAATAAAGCAGGAACTTGTGGTTTAGAAGTTCCTACCGGATTCTGTAAGCTTGGACATGACACAGATTCAGGAAACCCAACGTTCACACTGATGAACTAGGAGGGAAGACGGGTGGCTCCAGAGGCAGAGAGGAAAGACACCCGGCGGTGCTGTGTCTGCTCTGAGAACTTAGGAAAAAAATTGGGTCCTATCCTGAGAACTAGTTCAAAATGGCAGAACATACAGTATAAAATAAAAATCGATTTTCAAGTGACATTATAAAGAAAAGATGGCACTAAATAGCTATATAAATGGCGTTTTCTTGATTAATTATAGGATTAAAAGCTGTAAAATTCCAGCAGCTTCCTGGCAGAGATGGGGAAAAAATCGACCCAGTGTGGAAAAAAAAAAAAAGAAATATGAAAGGAACAGAAAGACATTCACTGTTTTTAATGTTTTTGTAAGTAGTAGAGAGCTACTCAAAAGGTAGAGCGCATTGGCCAAGAAGAGTAAATGGCCTGTAGCCCAGGGATTGGCTGTTTTCTTAGGAGATTCAGAGCATCTGGAAAGGTCTCAACAATTTGCAAAAGAATGTCTCCTTCCCACAACTTTATTTTAATTGTAATCTAACCTGTAGGAAAATGTACATTTCATTGCTCTAAAGTCTTGGATAAGCTTGTAGTGTTTGCTTCCACCTTTCTGGACAGCCACAAAGTATGCAGAGGTATCTATAGGTCCACCTTGTATCTGCAGAAGGATACATTGAAGCAGATGGGCTCTAAAATGCTAGAGACATACAGGGCATGACCACATTTGGTCAACTTGTCTTTCAAGGTCTATGGATTTTGCTGATTTCTCTGGCGTTGATCCATTTTATTTTACAACTGCTAGGTGACCATGATCATTCATTTCTTATATATTAAATAAGTCATTTTATTTAAGTCTTACATGTCTGACATTCTAAGAAAGACTAGGGATTGGAGTAAACTGTAAAGTATTAGGTACCTGTGGACCTGGGAAATAGCCCTGGGTGGGTTTTCCAAAAACAGGGAAGGTAAAACACACTGGTGGTGGTTGGTTTGTGAGAAAGTAACTGAAAGTAGGCTCACTGGATCTAAGTCAGTGATAAAGGACGATGCCCATGTGGTGAGTGCAGGAGGCTACAGGTTGATGTGTGAGTCCATACACTTCACTGACCATGAAGTTAATTTTAAACAGGTAGAGTTTTCTACTAAATTAACCGAAGCGTTAAAAAGAGGTGGTTTCCTCTCAGGCAACTGTTTTCAAATCTGTTACATTGACGTATCTGATTTTTAGTGAGCCCTTCAAACCTCTGAACATCAGTTTTACCCCTGTGCCAAATGGAGGCATGCAGACCCCCGCACCTCTTCCTCTTCAGTTGCCCAGATAAAGAATCTAGCTTTGCCAACTAAGGAACTGGCATGAGAAGCAACCCGGTACTGTCTGCAGAGCAATCTCCTGAGAGCCTCATCAACAATCAGCTAGGCGAGCCTTTCTTTCCTCTACTCCCAAGCCCTGAAGAGCAGAATGATAAAACCATCAGGCACCAACAAATTCTTTTATAGAAATAGCTACCCAAATCTGTTAAAACCATCTGTTTCTTTGGCTGTTTTTTCCTTCCAGTGTGTATTCTTCCTGTGTATTTTGCTAACAACAAAAATCTATTCTAAATAACCAAGATGCCATGGCTTAAAATGCCAGAGGTATCTCTTGAGTTTATGAGAAAAATTGCTTTCCAAAGAAGATTTGGTTTATCTTATGTTCAGGAAGGCAGTATTTCCACAAATATTATAGTTACACCAGGAAAACAACCAATCACTTTCATTAAAAGAGTATGTAGCAAGGTTTATAATTGATTGTGCAACTGAATTTAATGCTTCTCAAACTTGTCACTCCCGAAAGCAATGGAAGCTGAACCCATCTATTTCCGTTGATAGACATGCTCTTTCAGTGTAGAACAGGTCTTCTCCCGACGTAAAACCACAGGTAATCAAGCTGTATGTCTGGATCATACCCAGCACCACACATACTTCCAGGAATGACTTTACCCCCATTTTGGAAGAGCGGATGGGAAGCAGAAAATGTTTATGGAGAGCCCGTCCTTGTGACTTACCTACTTTTCTGATAGCTGTTGTTTAAATGCTGGGGACATAGGATCTGCGACCTAAAAGCAGGGATCTATGCATGTTTTTTTGGAACCTTGGTGGCACAATGGTTAAGCACGTAGTTCCTAACTGACTGGTGAGTTGTTCAAACCCATCAGCCACTCCTGCAGAAGAAAAGACCTGGCGACCTGATTCTCTAAAGATTTCAGTATAGGAAATCTAGGGGACCCTTTGAGTTTGCCTTACAATGCTACCCAGGAGCTTTACTGGCACCATGCTTAAAGTACTCAGCATTAAACTGAAAGATGAATTGTTTGAGAGGGAAAGCGGTGGCTAGCTGCTCCATAAGTCTACTCTCTGGGAAACCCTACCGGGCGCTTCTTCCCTATGCTAGAGGGTTGCTGTAAGGCTGAATCAAATGAACAGACACACATTTATAGGGTCACTGTGAGGTGGAATTGGTTCAATGGCACACAAAAGTAACAAAAATAACATTTATGTTTCATTCTAGCCAGTAGTTTAATTCAACATATTCAAGTCACTGGTATCTCACCCACACATTTCTATATCTGATGATCTTGATAACTTAATTTTTTTACACAGATTCCATTCCATGTTCACAAGGTCCTTCAGAGGGCATTCTTCTTTGTCTCTTACCTCGGTTCTCCTTGGTTGATGGACATATATATCTCCCAAGAGTTCTCCTCTGGAATGGCGCCATGTGGTATGAGTAAACTCACTCCTAGAACCAAAAAATATCAAAATGGTTCAACATGCTTCCAATTATCTTGAAGCACCTCAAAATGGTATGGATGCTCATAAAAGTACCTTCTTACAACAATTCATGAAATCCCAATCTTTGGAAAATCTATAAGGTCCAAAAGAATTAGGGAGTAGACATTGTCACCTAATGTTAACATAGAGAGGAACACATTATTTAAACGAGTTTTCAAATTCGTTTTTATGATGATTAGGGATTATATCAAAGAGGCACTGCTGGGTAAGGGTAAGGGAGGGGCCCAAACTATCAGTTGGGTTACAGCCTGATGATACCACCTTGGTGTTATAAGCCTTTATATATATTAGAATGAGGGAACTCTCTCTATGAGTCCTTTGCTCCTCTGCCTACCTCCAGGGACAGCCCCACGTTCAACCCTGAGAGCTGGCAGTGCCCTGTAGCATTTCCACGGACCTTCGATCCACTCTATTCTACAGCTATGGGCCTGTGATCTCCCTGGTTGCTACTTTAACGTTCCATGTCATCAGTCTGCAGCTACCTGAGTCTGAAGAGGGAATTATGGGCTTGAGTTGGACTGGGCTGGTATACCTTTTTGATATATAATTATTTATTGATATAAAGCTATTATTTATAAATATATGAGCTCCACTTGATTTGTTTCTTTAGACAGCCCTGGCCTAATACAGTTTGTTTGTTTTATTCTAAACATTGCCAGCATTTTGAGATCTTTTAACAGATTATGTGCTTTAAGGCAGGCACTTTCAAACATAGCTGAGGGTAGAAGAGTTTATTGATATACTGGTTAGTCTACTTTACATTTTAAAAATTCAATTTTCTATCTTTTCCCTGTCCATTCATTCCCTGGAAAAAGTACCTGAGATGATGGGTGAGTCATTTACCACTTTGGCAGAAGCTGGGAGGAAGTAGCCTTAAAAATAATGTTTTTGGGAATAAGTGCTCAGCGGAGCACTGCACTTTGTTCAGGAAGCTGGAGAAGGAAAGACTATCTAATATGCTTAGGAGCAAAATAAATTGTTGCGTAGCCAGTTTCTGCCCCAAAATGGCAGGGGAAAGACACACAAAAGACTTGATCGGACTAATGTTAGATATTACTTAACCATAGTTATGCCAGGTCAGATGGAAAATAAAACAAAAGCTAATATCCTTATTTCAGTAAAATCATATAAGACAGTGAGAACACGCATAGGAGACCGTATCACACTACATTTCAAAATGCCCCCTCTCCTAGGAATGCAGTGAAGTAAATATTTCACTTTGGTCAAGAGGGAAAAGGATAGAGGGTAGATATTATCTTTAAGGCAGTTTCTCGTGCATGAGAAGAGATAAAATAGAAGCACAGTGAGATCTTTACAAAATAAAATCTCAGGTTATCCGCCTCTTCTTTGAATAATGCAGCTCTCACCCATTCTCCTTTCGCCAGTGCTCCTGTGAACGCACAGAGAGCTTTTGGGCTGCAGGTGATAATTTACATCCAGAGAGGGCGGCCTTTACTGATATCCTTCTGTGTGCCTGTTAGCTGCTGCAGAGTCAAGGAATCCAAGACTCATTGCTAAACAAGTTATTTGTGATTCACATTTATGAGCAATATTCAGTAACATGCTCGTTATCACCATCATCTTTCACTAGCATGAAGAATGAGGTACATTTAAATCTCACTTACAGCCTTTCAGAAAGAAAATCCATTTATATTCTGGACCTTAATGTCAATAGAGGAGAACTATAATTGCCATACTTACAGGCTTCCTATTAAGCTCCTCCTTCCATTTCCTATTCTTCCTTATATGTGCTGCCAAATGAAGTAGCCTTTATTATATCCTTCCCTGCTATTGAGCAAAAGTTGTAAAGCAAAAGAGATGCAGTGTGTTGGGATGCCAAGCTGAATACACACCCTAGATATTCAGCCTGCACTTTCAGTTTGACAGAGCACTTCTGCTCTGCTGCCTCTCCTTTTAGGCTTGATACAGCAGATATTCAGACATTATTCTCCAAACAATAATAACAGTTTACATCAGTAACACTTAACACAGTGCCCAGCACAGAGTTGGCACTCAGTAAGTTTAACATGCGAATGATTAAATTGGATTAAAATTCTTAATAAAAATGTCATGTTCTGAGACCCGCTTTCTTTTGTAGATTACCAGGACCTTCTGGTCTACTCCCAGATCAAATCAGAACCAATATGTATGTGGACATTTGACAAATGGCTGTTTGTAGAACAGATCACATCTCATTCCTTTCATGTCAGCTTAATTCTCTGTTTAGATTAAAACATTATTCATAATGCTTCTACATTCAACCTGAATCAGCAGGATCATTGGAGCTTTACACTATTACTTCTTTCCTTCAATCAGAAATTGTATTATTATGCTTTGTATGTACTTCCCTCTACCTACTCAAACATGCAAATTATATATGGAGACTGAAGATTGTCCAACACAGAGGCAAGGGGTACAGGAATGATGACGATGGCAGCAAGTTATATTTGATGAAGAATGAAAGGTACTATGGGAGAGCTTTATGCCAATGGTCCTATAAAGAAGCATCTAGTTTCAATATGTCATTGGCCACTTATCTCTGCTTAAAGAAGAATAAACTCCCTCAAAGCACACCTGCTACCCTGACAGCCTTTTATTTGATATGACAACAGGACCACCTGTCTGAATATGGGATTTCATAGTTTATATAACAAATGATCTCTGAAGTGTGGGTTCCAGTCCAATCTTTTCCAGAAATCATTGCCAGACACCATATGATGATTTTCCAAGGCTGGGCTTAGAACAATCTAATTCCTGCCGCTTACTCTCCTGACACGTTAGTACCCCAGGGCATATTTTGCAATTATACCCTGCAAATAAGAGAGCATATGTTTCAATTCCCCACATGTCTTTATCCTCAAACAAAGTCCCATGACAATCTTCCCTATTGTCCAGGGCTCCTTGTTAGGCGCTTGAAAATGCTCCTTCCACAAAGGAACTGCATGGGAATTGCAGGCAACACTCTTAGAACTATGTGTTTTCAGCAAACACTTCTCAAACCAGAGGGGAAGAAGAAAGAGCATCTCTGGTTTCTCATGATTCATCTCCTCATTATCTGAGATTATTATTAAGCAAACACAGTCAATGAGTGAGTTGGTTTTGCACACCCACACATGTGTATCAACAAGGATGTGTCCCAGTGAGGAAAAGAAAAGAGCTGAGTGCTGGCTCCGTTATCCATCCAGAAATTATTGAAAGTCTCCTCAGTGCCCAAGACAGAGTTTGAAAGTGAGCTGGAGACAAACACTCAGTGATTCGATGCGCATCTTAAATGTGGTGTGCATATGCTATTCTCTTTGAGAAGGCAGGGGTGTTTCCTTTTCATGGATGGATTCTCAGACAAAGGATACTTGGCAAATATGGCTGACTGACTCTATCTGCAATTGGTCTCCAATATTTGTCTGCTAGTTATCACCAGGCAGGAATACCTACAGACACTGAGTCACATTTAAATGAAGACCTCTACCTTGCCCGAAAACAATGACTTAAGAATAGTTAGAGAATTGGGAATTACGCAACAAGGTCATTGTTAGAGCTGCATTGAGAGAAATATATGCCTCAAATAGTTTGGAAGGAAGTAACTGGTCGAGAACAAGACAACATTAATCTACTTGAAATAAATTTCACTCTCAAATCACTAGCTACAAGAGAGAACAGCTAGCTGCAATTGCAGCATTAGACTAGTCCTATTAGTCCTATTTTAAAATTTTAGAAGGCACATTATTTGATTTGGAGTAGTTAGCCAAAGAGAGAAATCTGCCAAGGAACATGGCCCTAAAGGCCATGATTGCTAGTAACATTCATAGATCCAGTGGACTGTCTTTTCTCTTGTAAGTCAATAAAGCAATGATTCCGTTTACTACCTAATGCTCATTGCTCAGAAATCAGGAAAGATATTGGTCCCTTTTGCCATACTACTAGCTCTTAACTGGAATTCTGAAGTTGAATCTATAGCTAAAATGTCATTTTTAAAGTGATCTGGCTTAGACACCTTAAGTGTCCTGCTAAAACATCTAGAAAAATTTCTGCCAACGGAGAGGAAGAGGAATGTATTTAAGAACTACTTGTACTTACGCTATGACTCTGAAATTGAAGCTTATGTTCTCATCACTACTCACAATAGAGTAGCATTATAGCCAAGCTTATTGATATTAGATCAGTTCCTGATAAAATTACCCTCTGTGTTATTTCACAAGGTGCATCAATTGTTTTGGGGTATAAATACGGTTCTTAACGGCCATACCCTTGAGCTATGTCAAAGAATGTTCTCAATGCTTGCTTACCATGTTATTGAAAATACAATTCAAAAGGGTTTAAGTTTGGGGGAACCACCCAATTAGTTGGAGCAAATAAGACTATTAACTCTAGCTGGGCCCCAAACAAAGTGTTCAGTCCATGCTGAGATGGGAATTGTGAAATCTAATCTCAAGAGTTGGTGCTGGCTTGCTGTGTAAATCAAGTAGACTGACGGAACCACGTTATTTCTAGCTCTAACAAGGGAGTAGAAAACATCCCAACACAGATCTGATGCAAGATCGTAATGCAAATGTAAAATGGTTAGGCAAATGATAGAAAATACACACAGCACTCACCTGTATTTGGCATTACTAAGCGACCCCCTAAATGGCCAAAGACACCAGTAGTCCTTAGTTCTGTCCTTGTGGGGAGTGATGATAGATTTTGGATATATGGCGTTTTGCTTCTGGGATGTATGGTACTAAAGCCGCGGCTGTTTCCGTGGGGAAAAGTCCCAGGATGATTCTTGCCATGGTATTCAGCTCTGTCAGACACTCCCAGAGAAACCATGAATGAGCTCTGGACTTTGACTTTGATGTCTGTCAAAGGATTAAAGAGCGAAGACTCTGTCATGAGTTCCTTGTCCAGGGGGTCCTGTAGGCAGATGGGTCCACTGTATGTCCGGCTCACTGTCAGGTCTGGTTGCAGGGAAGAATTCAGGAGCAGAGAGTTACCTAGTAAATATAATAATCATTATAATTGATCTGTCACTCGAAACTACAAGGCACTCTTTTACATATACCTTTCCTAACAACTCGTAGTTGTCAGCTGTTCCACCCAGAGCGCTCTCTCTAGGCCCGACCTACATAACTAATGCGGCTGTCATGGGCTGGTCAGTAGGGAACAGGATCATGGACTCAGGGTGGCTAGCAACTGCAGTGGTTTCTCCAAATACCACTGACCAAATTATTCACTACTCAAGACCTTGCATGTGGTCTTCTTCAAAACCAGTACCTTTGGCATTCCTTCAGGAAACGGGCTCAGGTATTATTATTTATGTGATTATCATAACTGACAAAAAAGAAGCTAATTTTTTTAAAAGATGCTTTGCAATCCAGTTTGGCACAAAAATAACATCTGCTCATTTTACATGGCAGGAGGTGAGCCAGCATGGTGACTAGGGAGTGCTGTGTATAACGGAGGCTGCACGGATTGGAGCGCACTTCATGAGCAACTCTGGGTTTCTAGAACTAGGGGAGGAGATGATGCTCCTGAGAGCACAAGGGTCAGGGCAGCTCACAAATTGCTCCTTGTCTGAGTGGCCAATTTGCTCTAATAAGGCATCTGCTACTCTGAGAGTGCAGGGACACCACGGGGGAATGGTGGAGGACTCAGACTCGACTTGGAGAACAGCTTCAGATGGCTTCCTCCAAGTCATAAAACCAGGGAAAACAGCCATCTTTACAAACACCCGGGAAACTTTACTTTGTCATCTGTTGGAGCTCAACAATTTGAACTCAACAAAATTTTTTTAAATGCTGTGATCTTTTCTGGTGATGAAGTAATCTCATTTATTAGTAAATAACAAAACACCCCTCAGTCCCAGACCTCCCACCCATATCAGTCCGTCAATGTGACATCTCCAGTGGAACCCAAACCATATTAAACAAAACTCCTTTGGGGCCTTCCCAAAATATTTAAAGTATGATATTTCTGAAAATGCTGCACTACTAGGCCATATTGCATTAACCTCTACAGCGGTCCCATTTTCATAATTTGCAATAATGTCAGTCCCCCCAAAATCTATAATCCTATAACGTCTTACTCTGATGCTGTAAGAATCCACTATGAGGCTCAGAATGTGATGAAGTAATGCTGTCGATCTACAAGATCCTTGATGATGCATTTATTTCTAGTTTGAGGCCGTTGGCCCAAGACAGAGCACAATCAAAGAGCTGTGCTTTTTAATAGAACTGTATTGGGTTCTACCCTCATTCTTATTCAAGTTCTCCCTATGCAAGGAATGAGATTGAAGAACCAGCTTAGATCCTAAAGAGAGTTTTTAAGCACAAGAGTTTACATGTAAACATGAAAAATCCTTAGAGTCTCCAAGTTTATCTCACCTTCTGAAATTTAATTTTTGGCTCTGCTTATAAATCACTCTTAGCTTCTGGGAAGGAAAGAAGCAAAAATATCCCCTTTGAGTCAGGCAACCCTGAAATGCAAGGTGTCTGATTACATAAACATTTATATATGATAGATTCTGCAATTGAAGAACGTTGACTGCCAACTTGATTCAAGTCTTAGCAGAGGCAGTTCACCAAGTCCTCTCAAGCCTTTCCTTGGAAGCATTTGGTAAAGTCTCTGACTTTCCCTCAGTATGGCATTCTATTAAAAACTCACTCTTCCCTGCCCTGTTGCCCCGGCTTTAGTACTCAAGGAGGGAAATCTCTAATGCAGTGGAGGCAAAGTCACGACCATCAGTGTGAAGGTCAATGTGTTCCTCTCAGTGAACCTGAGGTAGAGTAGCATTTAGTAAGTAGCATTTTGTGAGATTCTTGGTGAAAAATAAAATTTTTAAAATGACCAAATATATTTGGAAAGGTAACATATTACTTTAGTGACTCATAATGTATGTAAAATTTGAGAACCTCTGAAGTAATCTCATTTATTAGTAAATATCAAAATAATCCTCAGTCCTGGAACTATGGAATTCAGCATGAGTCTCACTTCCTCCATATTGGTTACCTGTTGGTATTCTGTGCTGAACTAAGAAGCAACAGCCAGCTTTTCGAACTATGTTCACTATGCCTATTGGTTTGTCCAATTTTCCTAGATAATTTCATTCTTACAAGTCCCTAGTGAGGAGGAGGTTGGTGTCTCCATTTCATAGGCATAACCATTGAACCGCAGAGTGGGTATCTATTTAAGGCATGAAGCCATTTCAGGGCCCCTGGTAGCACTTTAGCTTAAAATGCTAAACTACTAATGAAAAGGTTATTTGTTTGAACCTTCCGGTCACTCAAATGGTGAAAGTTGCTATAGTCTGCTCTTTTAAAGATTTATAGTCTTGGACAACCTATACAGCAATTCTACTCTGCCCTCTATGGGCCTACGGACTGCAAGTTGAAGTCAATCTGATAGGAGTCGATTTTTTTCTTAAAAAGCAATTTTGGACCCAAAGTCAGATGATTTAAAAGCTTCTGGTCCCATATCTAACGCTGTCTTTCACACTATTACAGTTCCTCTATTTTCAAGTGTTATGGTTAAGATATGGATGTCTTATTATTTTGTAGAAATACATTTCTATGCACTTTACACAATTGATGTATGTATGGATTGTGATAAGAGTTGTATGAGACCCTAATAAAATGATTTAAAAAAATTAACTTCAATAAAAAAATAAATAAATAAGAAATAGATTTCTATTTATTACATGGCATAAAAAGTAGATCTTTTGAACGTATCACTAATTAAAACATACATATTAGCCTTTATACTGCAATGCACGCAGTATGCTCTTCTCTAGGGCCATGCAGATACCTCATACTGAGATACCCTGAAGTAAGTGACAAGGCTTAAACCTCTCCTGTCATTTCTATTCATCTCCCAATTTGTTTGACTAGCATGTTTGGGATTCAACTTCTGACCCTGTCTGCTCAAGCACTGCTGAGCAGTAAGACCTTTCCTTGCCCTGCGCCGCAGGCCCTATTGATACACAATAAATAGAACCGAAGCTGACAATATTGAAGATGAGAGTCAAGGTAGAAAACTTCATCCACTGCAGAGAGACAGTTTCATTTTTTCCCACTGAAATGAAAAAAAATGAATCTATGTCTCACCCCCATCTCATGAACAAAATGGATTTGGTTCACAGAAGAGAATTAAATGACTCTCTATTTTGAAAATGAGCATTCCTGTATTGTGACATGACAGATTTTCCCTCCCCAACCAAAAAAGATTGCTTGGATTTGGCAATAGCTGAGAATCGTTGAGCCTGAGAATTTCATTTTTCCCTCTTGGCTAACTGACCTATTATATATCTTCTAAACTCCTTTAACATGTAAAATAGAGGCAGCAAAAACAACCACACCTAATATGTCATATAGTAAATGTGCACTTGAGAGCACGTGATATAGGGGAGGATGGTCTCTGAACTTGAACAACATGATAGTAGTTCAAAGAGTTCATGGGGACATTGGGTTGCTTTTCATTTCGCTTTCCATGATCCTTTTGAAGACGTCTCATTGACACACTCATCGTGGGCTCCTTAAGATAGAAAGCTATATGATCTAAATAAAGTGACTAACAAAGCAATCAAATGCAAACAATGCCCCAATGGCCAACTGAGTTATGTTGGTCTTCGTAGCAGTCAAGCACTTACGCAGACCGCTTGATTGAGCCTGGTCTCCGAATGTACGAAGATGATTTGGCAGCGGCTCCCAGAGCCAAGAGCTACTTTCACACAGGGCGCAGGTGAACCCTGGGGCCCTGTGTGAGTGCAGTCTATGGCCCTGAGGATGGAGTGTGGCGGGTACCTAAGCCGCTGACCTTGACGGACTGTTTTGAAGTTGAAGGTCTGGAAGCCACCTGTCAATGCAGAAGAGTCAATGACGTCCACGCCATAGTCGCTCTGGCTCCGTCTATAAAGGGTGACACCAATGACCAGGACTGCAACAGCCACGACGGCAGCACCCAAGCCCGAGTACAGAGCAATGTCACTGGCATTCTCGATGCCTGAAAGACAGAAGAGAAACCATCAATGGTCAGCATCCTCCCCGGCTGAAGAGCCCCCCTGGGGAGTAAAACGAGAGGTGACTGAAGTTGTGAACTACTGCTCTGAGAAAATGGACATACGTCACCCAACACAAGTTGTGCTCCCCTTCCCACAAGACCCATGTGTCTAAAATGCCTTCTGTCAGTCAGGGGGCTGGTGGTCAAATAGCTGCCCTCCAGTCACACGTTTACCACTTAGTAGACTCTTGAAGAGAATCAACTGTGCAAAGGAAATAAATATATTTTTCCCTAGTTAAAAAAGACAACTCTATGATTTACTCATTTTAGGAAGTCATCTTTACCTGCAAAGGACTTTTGTTTACACTTTATTGTTATTCAAGGGAGGACATGAGACCCACAGACAATGACAAACCATGGGTGGACTGCTCTGCTCCTATAGGCCCTGGGTGCATGCATTCCTAAAGGGCCCTCTTGGGAAAGAAGATAGTGCAAACAGCCACGAGGTCAAAGGAGCAAAGCTCACAACAACACGTTTTAACTTTGGCACCAATCGTTCCATTTGAGAGGACAGTGGTTCACATCAGTTTAGCATATCCGATCGCGGTGCGGGAATGTTTGTTGTGAGATATGCAGGCCTCTGGTGCTAGGTGCTACAGGTCGATAACAAATGCTTTCTGGCACCACTTCAATGCTAGGTTCTAAGAGTGTATATTGTGAAGGAGAAGTGAACTCTGAAGGGGCACATGCTGTTTCTCCCATACCTCTCCTACTCCATCCTATTGAATGCATGGGCAAAGCAAAAATAAGAGCGTTAGTTTGGATTTAGAATTGGGGTGTCGCCCACCCCACCACAAAATGCTGTAACTGGTTTCCAACCCTTTGGCTGCATGTATTCTGGGCGTGCTTCTTTCCAGAGTGCATTCATAATGGCTACTGCGAGTCAGCATAAGAGATTTACCCGAGACCACATCACCCTAAAAGAGGCATCATCTTGGAAAGTGTGTGGAAATGGAGGGTGGCAAGTGCTAACTGCATAATTAATCTTCCTACAGATTATGTGGTAAGTACACTTAATAGGTCCAAAAGTAATTACTATGTCACCCAGTGTTGGGCTTAGAGGATAAAATAAGCCCATCGTCTATTTACCTTGTAATTGCACGGCACTTACTATGCATTCACTGCACCCTAATATGGCACTTATGTTATCAAATGAGTAATACTAACCACACGAGTAAAGTGGATTTATTTTCAACAAAGTTAGTGGACTGTAAAATGAGGTGCAACCGGATGAAAGCATGAACAAGGAAAGCAAGCAGAACCAGTTCAGTAAGCGGGTAGCGCACACACACAAGTAACTCTCAAATGAGAGGCCGGCCATCAGAAAGCTCAGTACCTGGAAGGCTACAGGATTATCACGTATTTTAAGACCCAGGAAAGCCAGGTGGGTGTTGAGAAAGAGTAGATGTTTCGACTTTAGTTCTGGCTTCCTAAGGATCCAAATGAGAGCGGGACCAGGATGGAGACAAGCTTCTCAGACCACTTAGAATCCTGGTGACTGACACCACCCTCTGAACTCCACTGCCTGTCTATGTCTATGTAGGAGAGAAACGCTCCCTGCACGTATCTCTCACCCTCCCCAGAGTCAATTTGTCTCAAGGCCAACTTGCTGGAGAACATCATTCTCCAGCAGAGAGAGGTCACAGAAGACAACAGATGCACCACGCCCGGGTGGTGAGGGCACTTTGGACCAATTGCTCTATGTTTCCCTTGGGCTCTATTGACTGATGACATAATCACCTTCAAAAGGTGTAACCAGGGAAAACACCTGTGCAGCAACTGAACACATATCGAGAAACAGCCTGACAGGGCAGGGAATGCAGCTGCTCTGCTGCTGAGTTGGCAAAGAAGAGACAAAGGCCTCTTTAGCTACCCAGGCCCTAAAATAAGAAGGGCCGGCAACCAGAGAACATGTCTCTGGAAAATGGACATCAATGGACATGATCATCCCGAAACAAAATTGAGTAGCAAAAACAAGTTATCTTTGTTCCCCTGGGTCCCCAGTTTGCCCTTTATGTTCCTCCTCTCGTGCTGCACAGGTAATCAAATTCTCATTCTCCCTCCAGACACATGTCTTGTTTTTAGCAAAATACCCTGTGTGTGTGTTCCGACTGAGATATAAAAGTTTCACAGGGCTATATGTGCTTCCTTTTCCAGGAATATTTTCAGAACCTAGTTGATTTAAGTTAAGAGAATGAAATATAAAACTATAGAATTTTCAAAAAGTGAGTACTTTGGGGGATAGAGTGGGAGGAAGAAAGGAACTAGAACGGTGTAGAAAGCAGTGACCCTTCCAAAGCACAGCCGAGACCACCTGTTAGGAACGGACGTCTCTAAAAGCTGGGAGTCAGTGCAGAGGGGTTTCTATGACAAGATAACAGAAGTGGTATTTAATTTACAGGAACAATCTTTTCTGAGCATTAAAAACTCATGATATAGTCATTGTATTAAAGCAGCAAGCATTTGGGGAGCGTCAACCATATAATAGGAGTGAGATGTGTCGATGAATCAACACATGATTTAAATCCTTAGTGTTTGCTGTCTAAAAACAGTGGAAGACTTGTCGGATTCTGGTACTCTCAACGCAGTTACAGAAGTCTGCTCCAGTCATCAAACCACAGGCTTACTTCTGAAGGATAAATATCTTTACCTAAAGCTCAAATTCATCTAATGGTCTTCTTTCTCTTTTTCTCCCTCCTCCTCCTCCTCTTCTTCCTCCTTCTTCCTGCTCTTCCTCCTCTTCCTGTTTACCCTCCTCCTCCTCCTCCTTTTCCTCTTGCTCCTCTTCCTCCTACTCCATGGAATCCATTGTCACTGCTCCCTCCCCTGGAAAATTCAATGAACAATAGGGCCACCTGGTGCAGTTGGCTCTGGGAGCCTCACAGCCTTCTCCTTGTCCACTCCTGTGCTCACATTCCTTTTGGCTGCACTACTGTACACCCTAACTTATAATTAATTTACCTACTAGGTAAACACCCACTGGTGAAAGACCCCTTGTATTCATCACTGAAATATTCTCCTGTCTCACCAGGCATCTAGTACCTACTCCTCTCTCTCTCCATTCATCAAGGGCCAGTCCAGCACCTCCCCTACCCCACCTCATGAAAGTGATTCTGTCTTCACCAAGTCGGAAACCCTGCTAACTTATTGTGCTCTGAACTCTTGTAGCAACATTATACTCAAAAGCTCATTTTTATCATATTTTTATTTTATTGTCAATTTTCCTAGTGCCAGCAAGTTAGTCCACATTTTAAATGCAGTAATGAGAATCCTATCATTTCTAACAAAGACTTGAAAACCATTATGTACAACTATTCATCAACTGCTTGCAGAGAACTATTACATGAACCACATCCTGAGGTGGAGCCTCTGCTGCAAGGCCCCACTTCTATTGACATTTATGCAGACAGATGTTTATTTAATGCTAGATCTCTTTTTCCCAGACACGGCATTGGTGGCGGGTTAGCTCGAAGTGATTTTTAGCAACTATGTGATGTCTTGCCCTTAAAAAAGTATTCTGCCTTTGGTAAACAAAATATTTTTCTGTGGTTTTACGTTTCATAAATAGGAGCTTTACATGTCAACAGGTTACTGGTGTATTCTCTGTGTCCTTCATCCATAGTCCCTATGTTCAAGCATCACGTAAACTTCAAACAAAGCTGGAAAGATCCAGTATGTGATTTTTTAAAAGTGTCTATCATCTACTAATTAAAAACAAACATGATTGACTGAGAAATCTCTTGTATTCCAAATGAATCAGAATTAGTGAGGGATGGAAAGAGTCCCTGGTCATGCTGTCTGGTAACAGCTACCTGCTAGTTGACAGTTCAAACCCACCAGCACAAGATGAGACTTTCTGCCCCTGGAGAGATTACAGTCTCAGAATCCTAGAGGGGGTCTTCATGAGTTGGGATGAACTTGATGGCAGTGGGTTTGAGTTTTTGAATTGAGAATAGAACTGATTGCTGGAAGAGGTATGGGGCAGCTGGAGAGAAAGACCACAGGGTTTAATAGAGAGTTGGAAACCAGGATTCTGCAGAGAATATGTTTATGGATTCATTTGGCCTGGAGAAAGGAGAGCTATAAAGTGACTTTGTGGTGATCTTTAATGCATAAAGGGCGGTTATAAAAGGAGAACAGACCCACCGTAGGTGCTCAGTGACCGCTCATTTATGATGAAGCGAGTAACCACCTCGCCATCATCCCTAACAAGAACTGAAAAGGAGGACCAGGGCTTTTATGATAGCAATTGAGACTCTGCTTAGATATGAAAATGACCTTTTCCACAATGAGGGTTGTTAAAAAACTGAACTGTATTTCTGAGGTAGATTGTGAAATCTCCTCTCACAAAGTCTCTAAAAAACCAGCACAACTTTACAATAGTCTGCAGTTATTTTATTTTATTTTTTCTCCAAGCTGGTGAGGAGGACTAAACGACCTTTCCAAGTCCCTTCAAATTTCTTAGTTCAACAAATAGACATTAACAAACTTAAAGATGTATAATGTATGATAATCACACCTGCCATTGGTAGGAACCAATGCTTCCAAAGGACTAACCAGAAAGGCTGCCCACTTGGTTTGCCTTTCTGTTGATACCTTCTTTCTGACTGAAGGCAAACAAATGACCTGTCTTCATTAGCAGCCCAATGCTTAATCCACTGAACCACTAGGGCCCCCTTTGGATATGTAAGAGTCCGTGGATTTAGGACGGAATCCACAAAGCGGGGCTGAGTGATGTCCTCCCAAAAGAAGATGAGGCCTCAGTTGCCGTATCAGTTCCCACCGAAGCCCAAACTACAGCCACCCAGCAGGGTGCCCGGGTGCAGCTAATGCTCTTGACAAGCAGTCTCTCTGCCAAAATATCTGACTGCATGCTGAAATACAAGATATCAACATTTTGTTAGAGTCACTTGCATTTGCTCCCCTCAAGAAGGAAAACTTAAAAATTTTAATTTAGTATATCAGGAAAGCATTTTTATATGGTCAGCCATGGCCAGCAATTGCAACTATTTTTGCATTTCTAGGAATCTCATATTCCCTTAGCTGATCTGTACCTCGGTGTTTCCAGCTTCCTATCCTTGGAAACATCATTAGTGCTATCTTGATAGCTATTGTTTTACTGTTATATTTCATCACCATAGCCTTAATTATATGCCAGGTACTCTGCTAGTTTCTTACAATGATTGGTGTATGCCAATCCTCCCAAAGTTGGTGGAAACTCCCCCACTTGCATGTAGACAGGAGCTTGTTGGCTGTGTGGGTAAGTATTGAACTGCTAACTGCAAAGTCCAGGTTCCAAGCCACCAGCTGCTCCATGGGAAAAGGTTGACATGGTCTCCTACCATAAGTATATAAAGCCTGAGGACACTAGGTAGGATCAATATATGTCAGAATCAACAGGAGGGCAAGGTGTTTGGTTTTGAGTTTTTAGATGCATAAACTGAGACAAGAAAATCACTTACCTTGCCCAAAGTTTCCCAAATGGTAGCTGGTAATGCTGGGGTTCAATCCCTGGCTAAATCCAAAATCAATGTTCTTAATCATTCCCTATAGAATATATTTATATGAGGATGGGGAAATAGATCTATGTGCCTATATTTATAGGTTTAGTATTAAGGTAGCAGAAGGACATTGGGCCTCCACTCAAG
>NW_022103906.1:37713378-37720092 GCF_000313985.2 Echinops telfairi
AAAAAAAAAAAGAATAGCCTATCAACCTTCTCTCCTGATCTTGTCACTTGGCTAGTTCTCAATAACAACAGCAGAGTGCCTCCGAAACAAAATCATTCCTGAGGTAGCAAAAGAGCAAATTAGACTCACACAAATTCACACAAGGCAGGAGTGAGACAAATGCCATGGAAGGGTCATCTAGAAGCTATGTATTGAAGGACTGTTCAGGACTACCCACAAAGGGGGACATGAG
Organism: Echinops telfairi; assembly: GCF_000313985.2. Lineage (NCBI taxonomy): Eukaryota > Metazoa > Chordata > Mammalia > Afrosoricida > Tenrecidae > Echinops > Echinops telfairi. The sequence goes on from NW_022103906.1 coordinate 37,713,611, forward strand.
AAACAGCAAAAGCTGGTGCCACCAACAAACGTGTGATGCAACATTCCCTGCACCTTCCTTGAAGTTCACTAACTATTTTATTCATTTTCTGTGTCCAAATCACACGTTCATCACAAGCATTCCTTTCCTTTCCTCTGTTCCCTGAAGAATTATTCCCCCTCTGTGTCAGGGCAGCTCTGGCATAGCCTTCTCCGCCCTCTTTTGGGACCTGACCTCATTCATTATTCTCTTTTGGTCTCACAGCTTCAAACTCTCCCTCTGTGCTTGAGCCTTCCCCTCCATCTCCAATCATATTCTAGTCTCCCTGATCACCTCTTCCCAAATGTGTTGCTCAACTTACTCTCTGAGAAACTTTCACAAAGATGCAGCCCTTTATACAACTCCTAAATTATGAGTTCTTTTTTTATAGAAACGCAAAGCATTTTTATTTAAATTACATGTTTCTTAATAAATTTTCCATAATTTGAAGTTAACTGTCTTTATTGAAATTTAAACACTAAATAAATATGAGTCATAATTCATGTAAGATTAGAGAATACTTTGGAAAGTATTTTTTAAGCAAAAAAGCCTTTCCCCAACAATTATCTCACTGCCATTGTCTTGTACCCTCAATTCCAATTCATCGTGCTCTCTACAAAACAAATTTCCTCCAGCCCCCAATAATCTCACTGCCATCCAGTCAATGCTGACTCGTAATGAGCCCCCCTGTGGGATTCCGAGATTTTAACTGTTTACAAGGGTAGAAAACCGTATCTTTCTCCCAAGGAGCAACTGGTGGTTTCGAACTACTGATCATACAGATCCCAGCCCAAAGTATAATCACCAAGCCATCCCCAATAATACCTCCTCCAAAATAGTGATTCTCAATAGTACCTTGTGCTTCTCCCCAGAGAAGGGGAAACATATATGTATCCTTGTTTTTCTCGTTTCATATTAAAAGCATAATGCTGTATTTTACTTTCTGTATCCCGCCCCCCCCCCCACCCCTTCACCTGTTTGTGGTATCTTGTAGATCTCTCCTTATCAGAAAACACAGACCTACTTCATTCCTTTTTACATTTGCCTAGCTCATTGCCAGGTTGCATGATAATTTATTTAACCAGTCCCCTGTTGCTACTTTTTTGATTGTTCCCCAAACCTTTCAAAGTCTGTCTTTCAACTTAATCAGAGTTCTCTTTGAAGGGCAAGTGCAAGTGCAAGTGACGTTGTCTTACTCTTTGCCACTGCTACGCAGCAGTAGACAAAGCATTGACTCTCCTACCAGCTCCTGTCTTCTTGTTCAATAACCACCCTTCTTTCTCCTAGTTTCATATATGCGCTTTAACCTTCAGTTTTACGCCCCTTTTAGAACGTTACTCATACAGGGAGGGTACCAGTAACACCTTCCCTCTGTCTAAAGAATGACACATCACAATCTCTTGCCTAGTTTCCTTCCTTTGAGAAGATCTGGGCTCGTATCTCCCTCCTGCTGGCTGGACAAAACATCGTGTGATAACACTTCACATTTGTCCCCTGATATTCATATTTATCCATCTTACTTTCTTAAGTTTTTCTTCTGACAGCGATACTACCAATGGCCACACCTGACTCCAGTCATCTCAGATCTGTGCTCTTTCGTGACTCGCATGCCTCTCTGATGTACTCACCAGTGCCTCTCAATCTCCATGTTCAATACTAAGCACCCCACTTGACATCTATTTATATAGTCACCAATTGACTGGAACCTATGCCCAGTGGATCATTATAAACCATCCAAATCCCAAACTCATGCCACTGACATGGGGCTTCGTTCCTCTGGCAGTGACTTTGTGGAACGGAGCAAAACTACCTCCGAGGGTTTCCAGAGCCACCCCTCAATGGTGCATTGGTTTAACCACTGGGGTGCTCATCAAAAGTTGGTGATTCAAGCACAACAGCTGCTTTATGGGAGAAAGATGAGGTTGTCTGATGCCCTAAAGATTTATAGTCTCAAATGCACTAAAGTCCAGATCTCCTCTATCCTATAGGGTGGAATTCACTTGATGGCATTGGATTTGGTTTGGAATCTTTACAGAAGCAGGAATATCTTTTTCCCACAGAATGACTGGTGAGTCTGAAGCACTGGCGATTTAGTTAGCAGCCCAGTAATCTAACCACTGTGCCACCAGGGCTCCTTACTCCAAGTCTTTTCTCATGCTAATTATTTTTCCCAAGCATAGTGTTAGTACTACCAGTCTAATATTTTTAAACGGCTCTCTCTAAACTTACTGCCATTGAGTCAACTCTGGCTCATAGAAACACTACAGAACAGAGTAACACTACCTCTGTGGGTTTCTGAGACAGTAAACCTTCATGGAAATAGAATTCATCTCATCGCCATCAAGTTAATGATGACGCACAGTGACCCCCCTGTGGGTTTCTGAGACTGTAGCTATTTATAGGATTAGAGAGCCCAGTCTTTCAACCACAGAGTACTGGTGATTTCAAACTGCCAATCATGCAGATGACAAGCTAACTTGAAAGCCTCATCTAGTATGCATTAAGGCAACTCCAAAGTCCTTTCCAAAATTCTTTCAATAAAGAATGGCAATCACTCAAGTGAGCTCTCTTATGAAGTGAAGGAAAAGCGTCACAGTACCAAAAAAGCATGGGAAAACCTTCAAACATTTTAAGAGGTAGCATGAAGAACCAACAGTATTGAGGGAAGGAGTCAAAACCTCAATGGAGGCATGAGTGAAAAACGTGGCACCAGGTATTGATGGTGTATGAATGGCAAAGTTTCAACAAACTGATGCACTGCTGGAAGCACTCCTTAATCCATGCCAGGACATTTAGAAGGCAGCTAATTGACAGGAAGAGATCTGTATGGGTGCCCTTTCCAAAGAAAAGTGACCTCACAGAATGTGGAAATTATCAAACAACATCATTAATATCACATCCAACAAAAAAGCTGTTGAAACTAACTTTAAAATGGTTGTAACAGTAAGTCCATCAACAGGCAGCACAAAACACATTTGTTTTTACTGTTACTAGGGAGAAGGCACCCGGGCAGTGTAGTGGTTATGAGTTGAGCTACAATCTGTATGATCAGCAGTTCAAAGCCACCAGCAGGTCCACAGGAGAAAGAATGGGCTTTCTACTCCCACAAACACTTACCGTCTCGAACACCCACAGGGGTTGACTCAATGACAGTGAGGTAAGAAAACGCATTTGAGGTGGCATACTGGTTTGAAGTTGGACTTCAATCCAAAAGGTCAGTAGTTCAAAACTACCAGTCAATCCTTGGGAGAAAGATGAGGCTTTCTGCTCCTATCAAGGGTTACAGTCTTGGAAACCTACAGGTTCCTTGTCCTACAGGATTGCCTTAATTTGGAAGCAACTTGATGGCAGTGAGTTTGCTTTTTTAGAATCTGCGTTTGAAGCTGGACAAGGAATATGGAAGACTGATGAAGAATTCATGCATCTGAATTACCATGTTGAGGAAGAATATTGCGAAGACCATAGATGGCCAAAAGGAAAAACAAATCTGTCCTGGGGAGTACAACAGAATGTTCCTTAGAAACAAGGATGGTGAGACTTTACCTCATATTATTTGGAAAGGACCTCATATTGGTAAAGTAAAAGGGAAATGGAAGAGGAAGATTCTCAAAGAGATGGATTGAAGCAGTGGTTGTAACAATGGGCTCAAACTTAAAAACAATTGTGAGGGCGGTACAAGACCTGCAGTGTCTCCTTCTGTTGCCCCTGTTACTATGAGTCAGAACTGATTTGACAAAGCTTACCAACAACAAAAACATCACTTTATTAAATATTTCATGATAGTGAACACTCAAACATGTTCTCATCTTCGTTTAAATAAGGCTGGCAGATTTAGCAAATAAAAGATAAACACCTAAAACTGAATTTCCTATAATTCATCATTTAATGTAGGTACTTCTCATGCAATAGTAGTAGTGTTCGTGTGTTCGAATTTTGTTTGTTGTTTATTTGAAATTTAATGTTAACAGGATAGTCTGTATTATGTCTGGAAAATCTTCCTTTGAATCACTAAGAATGGCACTTTGCCCCATCTGATAGAGAAACTGGTTAACAATAAAAGTCAGAAAATAAATAAATAAATCCTAATTTGAACTCCACATCTTGAGAAAATATCTTCATGTTTTTCAACTTATATTGAAATTTGAGATGACAAAATATGTATAAAGCTTGAAAAGACTTACTAACAACTGCAAGGGCCGAGTGTGTGAATTCACATTTTTAACAAGCACTGTGCATTTTCCTGATGTTAAAGGAATATTGGCTCATTATTATTTGCTGTGTCTATATTTGGTTTTGAGGTACTTAATAAAGAAAATTCATTAGGGGGAGAGTTAACGACAGCATTGGACATGGTAGTAAGAAGAAACATATACTTACTATGAGAAAAAAAATAGATAATAAAAAATTGAAAGTGGGAAGGAAATTACAAATGTTTCACATCTACAGGGGTTAAATAGATACAGCTGGACTGATTTTGAAGGACACAGCAAATCACACAATTTATGGAAAGTGCTAAATTTATGTAATTAAAATAATCAGCAGGAGATTAGGTAAAAATGTCAAAAATGGGGAAAAAAGTCAATGTGACTCAGTGATCAGCATCAATAGTAGTACGTTCATGCAAACTGAGGTGAAGCTAGAAGTCATCTGTGAACTGAAAGGTACAGACAAGGATACAGCGATAGTGCTATAAGTTCAAGTTCTATTCAAGTATACATGGCCTAAAAGAGAAAGTCAGGTCGTTGGTTCAGGATCCTTTTCCCTTGGAGCATTCTCTACCCTTGTGAAGATCAGAGCGGACAAGGGCTTCTCCTGTCAATAAGATTCTACTATGCCCGAGGCCAGGGTGCTGGGGGAGGATAGAAAATGGAATGTGTGCTAGTGAGAAGAAGACCATAGCAAGTTATAGATCCTAAAAGTATGTTTAGACTACTCCTTGATTGAAATGCTTTGGGGAAGCATAGATTGGGGACTGTAATCTAGTGCTGACTCAGGATACCTGCTGCCATCAGATGGATTCTGATTCAGCGAATCTAAAGGTTTTTATTTTTCTTCCCTTCGTCTCACATCATTTACTCTCTTCCTTTATGATGCTGTGGAAAAGAAACATTTCTCAATCTTTCTGTTTGTTTGTTTATTTTATATTTTACAAGGTCCAACTACTTTTACAATAAATACCTATTACATAAATGAATAAGAGTGAATCTATAGAAGCAAAATAAAAATAAAAGACCCAGCAAGGTGTTAGTAAGAAAAATTAATAGGGAATGCAATTCAACATTTATTGATTATCTAACACATTCTAGAGACACTGTAATGGTAGTGTGGGGCATATGAGGCACAGCATTTACCACTGCCTGTATAATGGTGAATAAGACTGTACACTGTATCCTAGGTAGTAGGGACTATGTCTATCAGGTGGGGAATCCAGACTAATATTCAGATTATGAAAATACAGTCTAGAAATGAGAATTATTGAATACCGAGGAACATTACAAGGTCTATTATCCCTAACTTGAGGTGAAGTTCAAGGCCCTTATAGGAAGGACATCTACACCGAAACCTAAAAGAAGATGTTAACTAGACTAAGGGTGACGTGGAAGGAAAGAGTTTCATGCAGACATAACAGACCATCCTTGCACAATGCACTAGATACTAAACACTATTCAGAAAGGAAGCAGCTTTGTTTGATTGAAGTCTAGTGTAGCAAGCGGTGAGAGGGGAAGAAGGGCATTATCTAAGGCTCCAGTGGACTAAGAGGTGGTGACACGATTAACAGAAACATAGAGGCCAGAATAGTTACAAATTAAGTGTTTGGGACTTTGTCTTAACAATAATGATGAACTGTGAAAGACGTTTGAAGGGAGAAGCGATGTGAGCAGAATTCTATGTTAGATCGGATAAATTAATATGGGGAAAATTGGATACAGTGAGGGAATTGTGGAAACCTTCGCTAGAAATGAGGAAGACTTCTGACTTGCTCTTGATCTAGATGTCCGTCAGCTCTGTCTTCAGGTCAGTTTCCTTCTCTGGGAAGCCTCCTCATTCAGTGACGTCATCTAACCGGCGGCTTTCAACAGCGTCTGCACACTCCCAGGTCCCGCCAGTCTGCCAGGAGCCAGGACCTTCTCCCACTCCAACCATCCATACTAACTGCCTTCTCAGTCTCACTGTTTAAATGTTTATTAGCTACCCCAAGCTTAAGATGGACAACCTTTAACTTCTCATTCTCCCTCCAGATTTGCTACATTCGGCTGACCCCATATCAGTAGTGGCAATTCCAGCCTTTCTGTTGTAGAGCCAACATTCTGGAAACATCTATCACACCTGTCTGTCTCCTATCCACTCTACACAATCCATCAGCACATTTGCCTTTCGACCCTCCTTCAAAAGACATCCAGGATATGGCTCATTTTTTTCAATTTCCATTGCTAGCTACCCAGGTTAAGCCACGTTTCACTTGA
>NW_022103906.1:37721509-37735637 GCF_000313985.2 Echinops telfairi
AGTTTTGACAAATCGAGATGAAGATTAGTAGGGAATGCTTAAGTGATGTCCTGTAGGTAGCGAGCTACAAAACTATTCCTTGGCTTAATGCTTAGCACTCATCTCTGTTAAGAACAAAACAACTGTGTGAGGAGATGAAGAGATAATATTTGGTGCGGAGTTATTTTCCAGGGAGAATTTATATCTTTTTCATCCCGAAGGTGAATTTGCTGAACTAGCCACTCACCAGGAGCTCCAGGCTTGCAGAAAGCGGAATCCCCCAGGCCTTGTGGAGTCTCATTGTCTGAGCACAACCACTTTTCAGTCTGACTGGGGGTGTGTGTGCATGTTTGCCATTCAGAACCTACTATATTTTACTGCACCTCCTGACATTGTTACACAACATTTATTGAAAGCACATTTGATGGTAATGAAGTTTCTATTAACTATGATTAAATCTCATAAAGCACCTGAAGATAATTTAAGATGTGCAGAAGCAGAAAATGAAACATTCGGTTTAGTACATTAGGAAACATAATTGATTAAATTATCTCATTTACAATAAGTGCTTTCATGAGCTATGCAGTGCACATATTTCCCCCAGTTTGTCATTATGATTTGCCAACAGATATCTTAAGGCTTCACTTTTCTTACACCTCCCCACAACTCAAGGCTTCCTCCAGGAGGCCTGCTCGCCAGGCACTGAGTGATGTCTTCCCTCCATAGGCCTTGCTGAGGAGCGTGCACACAGCTATATATAGGAACAGGTTGTTTCTCAATTATCTTCATAATTGACTTTGATTTTGCATCAGTGATGATTCATGTCGTCTTAAACTAAACCCCCTCTTCCACTGAGCAGCCACAGCCTGAATTTGTATCACGCACGCCTAGCCACGCAGCTTACAGAACCCCGATTGGATTCCTCTGGGAGCCTTTTGCAATCACATTGATTCTGTTAAGGTTTTATTTTTAGGAAATCACAAATTAAAATGGTTTAAGCGATTCTGTTGCAGTATCCAGCAATTAAGCATGGTGCTCAGGAGCGAGAATCCTAAGCAAAAACGAATTCAGAAGGTCCTTGGAGACTAGAATTAGCTACTGTGGGGTTTATGGCTGGAAGTACAGATGTAACCAAATTAGACTGGCACAGAGCTCACAAACTAAGTGTGAAATTAATTTTAAAAACACATCCATACATTTCTGAGGCACTCAAACTGGTCACCTTACTCACAAGCATGGTCTCACTGGTGCTGCCCATCCGAACCAGGGATGGCAGGTACTCCACTCACTGGAGCACTTGTGCAGAGGGCGGGCCATAACCGCAGGCCTCGTTTAGTGACCAGTCCTATGCTGGCGCCCACTCTGCGCATGTGAAAGTATACGCCTCTTCTCTCCTCCACCCACACAGGGCGCTCATTCCTTCTATCCTTGTGAGTTCAAAATGAAACATGCATAATAGAAAATGACTGTTACTTAAGTACTAGTGATCCCTCTATGGGGAACAGATAGCATGGAAAAGAAGTTAAGAAACTGTTTTACTAAGTCTTCAGGTTCCACAAGTAAAGGCATCCTTATAGAGATCATCTGCCTGAAGCAGCTTCGTGAAGGGTGAACAGTGGGGTTTGAAAAAACCCTTCTTCTGACATGTCTTTGGGTCCCTGTCTTGAGGTATTCCTTGGTTGTCTATCCTCAAACAGTCTTAACTACTTGCAAAGGAGTTTGTTAATCAGCGCTGTTAACTCTCCTGAAGGATATGAAGTTTATTTCCCACAGAAAGTTAAAGATCAAAAGTCTTTCCTTTTAAAACTATTAGTCCAGTGGTCAAATGGACCATATGACCATTAGTCTCCATAGCCCTGAGACCAGAGGAATTAGATGGTTGCTGGCTATCACTACCAAGTGCTCTGAAAGGGATCCCATGATGAGATGGTCCCAGAGAGAGTGAAAGAAGAATGTGGGCCAGAGCCCAGAATCACCCAGCTGACCCCAGGTCAGCTAGAGCCTGGGGGAGCCCCTGAGACTATGATACGTAGTCACCCCACTGGTCTGGAAATGAACTCACTCACTTGGCTCAGTTTTTAGCCAAACAGTAGACAGGTCTGTCAGGGGAGCAATGCTGCAGGCGAGGCATGGGTGGGCACTTTAGAATAATCCACCACTTGAGGTCAAAACAGCAGTATTTATAGGACAGATTTCAGAAAAGGTAAGAAAGAAGGAAAATGGGAACAAGAAACAGTGGGAGAAAGTGGGATTAATGATGTTTGATTGTGGGGATTACAATCAATGAGATGAAACAAACGTCTATGACTTGTTGGCTAGAAACATGATGTGCTCTGTGAAGCATCCCCCAATTTACAGTGAAATCTTTAAAGAAAGAAAGTGTGTAATATCTTTGGGGATAAAATTTAAAAAGTCATTCCTTTTACACTACAGAGGACAGGGTGATCTTCCACAAATTTGACAGCCCAAACCAGTCAGGCCTCACCTGATCTTACTCCTGCTAAAAGGATCATGATGCTGGTGCTCGGAAAGCCTTGTGCTTTCCTTTCTGTGTGTTTTCTGAGTGCAGGATTGAGCTTACTGGATTGTAGGTGCTCAGAGGCTCCAACTTTCCCAGAAATCCTAATTCATTTATTCTGAGGTGGGTCATATTTCATCATATGACCCTACCCTGAGATTCTAATATAGGCAGTCTATGAACACCCTTTTAAGAAACACTTTTTTCAGACATAGTTCCTGACCTGAGCTGCATATTGGAATCCCTTGAGGAAGTAAAGGAAATACACACACACACACACACACACACACACACACACACACACACCTCCAAGTGAGATTCCTATGTTTTAAACCAGTAAGCAGTTGCTATTGAGTCCATCTGAACTCCTGGCAGCCTTATGGATCTCAGAGTGGAATTGTGCTCAAAGGGCTTCCCAAGGCTGAGTTTTCCACTAACTCATCTGGTCTTTCTTCCTAGGCGCCTCTGGGTAGACTTGAAGCTTCAAACTTTTGATTAGCAGCTGAGGGTGTTAACAGTTTGTACTAACCTGGGGTCTTCCTAATTCTAACCCTGTTTCCCACCCTAAATTCTGATGTAGTATGTCAGAGGTCAAGCCTAGGAGTGAAAGCTGTCTCCAGGTAATTCTAAAAGGCAGCCAGGGTTGAGAAACAAAGAAATAACTGCCAAGCTGACAAGCATCCTGGCAGTGTTCAATCCCCCAAATCAGCGAGGTATATGAAGTAGAGATAATGCGAAGCTTCTCCAGGAAGCCAGCCAATGCATGGCCAGCTGCTCGGGGCAGCACCAAGACCCCAAGTCTCAGTTTACAGTATTTCTCCGTGGGTTGTTGGTTCCTAATCTGCCCAGTTGCCGTTGATCCGATGAGAGCTAAGAGTCCCAATTTGCATTCTGATGCCGCTTCCCCTCCTCCCAGACAGGCTTGCAGTTAGTCTTTGGCCAAAGAATGCACTGGCAGATCGTTATTAATTATAATGTCATTAATCTCAGAAATAAGTATATTAGGTGACATTGGTACAGGTAGAAAGAAAGAATCCTGAGGAGAGATTTACTTGTGCTCTCAGGGAGGGAGGAGGGAGGTGCTATCCCTGTATTTCAAACGCACTCAGATGTGACTCTAAACTCACTGAGGAGGCCCCAAGGCCCCGGGTCTTCCACACGAACTTCAGTTCTGTCTGACGGCTATAACCCAGAGCAACAACAAGGAGCACAAGGGAGAACGGATCGTACCCACACAAGCAAAGACGACTTACTTTGGGGTTTTATTTCATGAAGAGGTTTTTTATCTAAAAGAAAGAAAGAGAGAAAGAAAGTTGCATTTAATAAATTGACACGGAGTAGACTTATTTCCACATCACTCTATGTCTAGCTCTGTCCATGGTACATTTTCTCTAGTTCTCCAGATGATAGGACTTTTGGTATTGATAGCTGTCTTTTTGCTACAGTTTTCACATAATGTTTATCATTCAAAATATTTTTCCAAGAGGATCCTTCCTTCTTTGGTTTTTCTTTCCGTGTGCCCATTGCTGGCAGGGTTGGGGCACTGGTAGGAGCATGCTAGAGTTTTTGTTGATTCATATTTTCATTACCTGTTAAAATCGGTATTCTCTCTCTCGGGGGAAGAGGTGTCATTTGCTAATGACCATTTATAACAGCACAGGTCAGAGGAGGTGCATAAAGGGAAAAGGCATTCCCTTTGTACTTATGTGGAGCTACAGGCGTCTGAGCACAGAGGAGACTTTTACCAGCTCTCTCGACCACCCGCCCTCCTTCGCTGGGTCTCTTCAACTACCAGCTCTAAACCATGTGATGCTGCAAATCATTTTGAGCCTTGGCACTTTGCTTCATTTGGGTTTTATACCATAGACTTTCCAATCCCTAGTCTCTGATCCTGGCTCTCAGTCCAACAAAACTGCATTGCAATGCATCAAACAGGGAAACCCACACCTCTGACAGCCTGTCAAGATTTCAAACATTATATCGTGTTTGGTGCCCCTCACTATTATGAGAATCAGATCCCAGGTGCTAGAAATGGTTAACACATTTGACTGATAATAAAAAGCTTGGAGATTCAAGTTCACCTGGAGGCCCTACGGAGGAAAGGCTTGGCGATTTACTTCTGAAAAATGAGCCATCAAACTCCCTAGAGATCAAGGTTCTAGTCTGACACACCTGCAGCCACAGAAAGTCGGGACTAACTCAATGGCAACAAGGATACGAAGAAGGAAGCCATGACCAATCATTCACAGAATATACAATTGATGGGGACTTTGAAAGGTCACCTGGCACAGTCCCCTTCCTCCATTTGCCTGAAGGCAAGTCAAGTGGGGTGAGGGTCTGTCAGACTTGATTATGTTTTTTGTTTGTTTGTTTGTATGGAATCCAAGCTGCCATATTTGAGAATTTCCTAAATAGTACCTGACAGACTGCATGAGAACCCCTTTTGGGCAGGCAGTTATAACTATATTGAGAGTCCTCCATGGAATTTCCCTTGCCCTGACCCACTCTTACACGTCCTGCTCATTTTAAAGTGAGCAAAAGCCCTTGCAATATCCAAATGCAATGAGTTTTAAGTACAGCTCTTGAATATTTTGCAACTTGATTTGTTATGGAAGTAGCTCTTACCAAAATCACATGTTCATTTTACTCTTCGTTTTCTTTTGTTTTACAGTAAGGGGAATTACCTAGTAAAAGGAACTTTTGGATAAGCTATCCTTGATGGTGTAATGGGTTATGGGTTAGCCTGTCCTGGCCTGCACAAGGTCAGCAGTTCAAATCCACCTAGCAATCTGTGGGAGAAAGCTTTCTACTATAAAGATTTATAGTCAGAAACCCACACGGGCAGCTCCACTCTGTCTAACAGGGTTGCTACGTGTTGGAATTGATTCGATAGCGGTGAGTGTTTGGTTGGATTCTTTAAAACAGTGGTTCTCCACCTTCCTAATGCTGCCACCCTTTCATATAGTACCTCATGTTGTTGTGACCCCCCAACCACAAAATTATTTTCATTGCTGTTTCATAACTATAATTTTGCTAATGTTATGAATCGGGCGACCCCTGTAAAAGGGTCATTTGATCCCCAATGGGGTTGCAACCCACAGGTTGAGAACTTCTGTTTTAAAATGAAGCATCTTCAAAGTACTGCACAACTTGTTCAAGTTGATATAATAACATTCAGATTTTTACACAGTCCAGGTTCTTAAAGCAGAGAAGATGTGCACTCTCCTGACTGCATAGATTTTACATCATGTTTTCCTGAGATCAGGTGGTACCTCCTGAAGTCCAGATGTTAATGCACTCAAGAATTAGAATAAGATGACTTGGGTGGTTTTAACCTAACTTCAGCTTTTGCTTATTGCATGGTATCTGAAAGCATTTGGCATGGGCATAGCGATGCTGGCAGGCCAGGGCTAAGATGTGTGAAAGTGATGCATTACTAGAACTACACCAGCAGACATGCTGAACATCTGTTAAGGACGCTGACTGAGCTTCACAGTATTTTCTTATTTCTAAACCACAGGAGTGAACATTATGCTAGGTAACAAAATGAAACTCCATTAAAAACAGGTGAAATAAATAATTCCTCACCAGAAAAATAAATCTAATATAGTGAGGCTAAAAACAAAACCAAAAAAAAAGAAAGGTGGTGAAGTTCTATTGGCTATAACCTCAAAAGGAGAAGTAGTGAATGGCTGGGCTGATGAGTCCCAGGATAAGTGCTCAGGCAGAGAGCTCAGGCCATCAGGACAAGCCCAGAGAGTGGTACGCAGTTTCCTCTCACCTAGCTGTGGTGTCCCTGATGGTGGCTGGGTCGTCCTGTGGAATTATTAGGGCCCCTCAGGCTAGAACTAGATTTAAATCTTGAATTGTCCACGTAGTATTCATGTGACCTCAGTGGTCTCAGCAGTAACACTGGCATAACAAAGGCCTTGCAGACTAGTCCACAGAATTAAGCATTTTCTATCAACTCAACATAAAGATTGGGTAGTTCAAACCCACGATCTGCTGCTCAGGAGAGATATGAGGCTGTCAGCTTCTGTAAAGATTTAAAGCCCCAGAAACCTTGGAAATTCTATGAAATAGTTCTACTCTGTAGAGTCACTATGGGTCAGCATTCCGTCCATAGCAGGAGTTTTGGTTTTTCAGGGACTATTAAGGAAACTTGCTCTTAATCTTAGAATAGCAAAGGCAAATAGAAGAAATAAGGAAGTAAGGGAGTCGATCAGAAAGTTCCAAAGAGCAGCGATGGAAGGCACTGTGTTATAATACAATGTGCAATGGCATAGACTGAGAAAACCACAAAGGAAAGACACAGTCAGCATATCTTAAATGGAAAACCATCAAAGAAAAAAGAAGTCAAGCCTCCAGTTGCAATATTGAAAGATATGGATAAGTTCTCAGGAGAGAGCAGTCCCTCACAAAGGACACAGTGCTGGGTAAAGTAGAAGGGCAGTGGAAAAGAGGAAGAACCTGGACACAATGGATTGACACCGTGGCTGCAATAATGCGTTCGACCTAACGATAGGGAGGATGGCCAGGACTGAGCATGGTTTCATTCGGCGGTACGCGGGCTTGCTCTGAGTTGGAACCGACTCAGTGGTGCCTAACAACAGCAAGTCAGGGTTAAGCTTGGTCAATGTATACTTGTCAGCACATGCCTGGCATCACTCACCGGTAACTAGTAAAATAATGATTTCATCATGCATCCATCTGTTGTCACCAGCCCTCCTTCAGAACAACAATGGAGCTATTTGTGCTCCAAGTCACGCTTCCAAGCCAGAAATTCCAGAGATTTTTCAGGGATATTTGAAGCTTACAGAATTTGTCCGTACGTTTAACTCTGCCCCCTGTGTGACCAAGAGCAAGTTGAGATTCATTTCCTGGCAGATGAAATGAAAATGAGGGACCAGAAGACACCTGGGGCCCCTTCAGGTTTGCCCTCTGTAAATCTGTTTAAGGATGTCTAAAAATGCTCTCCAGAAATCCATTTGAAATTCTTTCCAAACTTCCAGGGATACTGCCTGGCCAGGCCATACATTGTGATTGGAGTGTGGTCTTTGTTGCTGGTGCTGGCCAGTTGGTTCTGCCAGAGGAGGAGCCACGGCTGGGGGCTGCCCCATGCTCCTGACGGTGTGGCGCCATCGGTGCAGCCGTTGCATCATGCCATCTTGTTGAAGGTCTTCCTCTTCTTTGCTGATCTCTTACCAAATACGACGCCCTTCTCCAAAGACCCATCCCTCCAGATAATGTGACCAAAGAACCTGCCTTGCCATCTTGGTTTCTAAGGAGCATTCTGGTTTTATTTCTTGCAACACAGATTTGATCACCCTGCTGGCAGTCCACAGTATATTTAATATTCCTCACTAACACCAAATTCACAATTTGTTTTGCTAAGAGCCTTCATAACTGATTTATCATCTGATGGAAAGGGCAGTGGTTCTCTGATGCCCAGGGCACCGTTAGCACTCTGACATAAGCATTGAAACTGGGTACGCTTATGTTTTGTGAAATGCCACTGTCTTTCTGTAAGCTGTTACCATAGATATTTTCCTGCTCCAACGCTGTGCGTTTTACCATCACGAGTAGGCGGGAGGGCTACCTTCTGACCTCATTATCTTTTTCAGGAGCACCCCTCCCCTTTTCATGTTCTTTGCATAATTATTTTCTTATAAGGGTTGGGGCCATGCATCCACTTGGCCTTGATCAGCCAAATCCTCGCCACTTTAATTTTACCTCTTTTCAAAGGCCATATTCAAATGACCCTTTAGTAAATTAATCCATTAGGGTTGTGATTTTCAGTGTTGCCTGCACATTAGAATCCCCTGGGGAGCTTCTGAAAAATACCCATGCCTGGGCCCCTTGCCAAGAGATCCTGATTAATTGGGGTCCCTGTGTGGTATTTATTTATTTATTTATTTGCTGATTTGTTTACATTACTGAGGGTACTGCTGCTTGCTGAAAACCTCCCTGGTTCTGTGTGGTCAACTTCACTTAGTTTCTGCCTCCCTGCGAGGCATGGGGAATGAATGTATGGCATGCCGACAGTCACAGTCCCAGAGCCGATCAGCTGAGAGGGGTGGCTCAGACCCTGGGAGACAGGAGTGTTGCAATTCTGAGCCAGTGTCACTTTTGAGAAATCATGACACCTTTCCCAGAGAGAAACCTTCAGGGTAAACAGAAATTGTAAATAGGGAATTACAATCCATTCTTATAATCATTTCATGTCATCGAGAAATTAAAATGTAAAAATATTTTATGTATTTCTATTTTTAAATACTGCTGTATATTATCAAATGTTCTTTGAAAATCATTCTGACTTATTGTATCTAAAACAAAAAATACCAATAAGCACACACATATACAAAGATAATATGTCCACCACTACGAAACAACTACTGCTAATGTTAAGTGATAAAGAACGAGGCTGTTAACTTAAAGACCAGAAGTTCAAATCCTCCAGCAACTCTGAGGCAAAACAATGAGGCTTCCTGCTCCCAGAAAGACTTACAGCCTCAGAAACCCTAAGGAGTGGCTCTACTCTCTTCTCCAGGGTCACTCTGCATTGAACTAGACCCCATGGCGGTGGGAATGCAAAGTTACACAGGCAATCCTAGACTGTTTTCTTTATATGAAATAGATAATAGGCGCCACTGTGGTGGTTCTGACTAATAGCAACCTCATGTACAGCTCTTGTGCCCATTATGGCAGCCACTGTGTCAATCCATCTCGTCCAGGGCCTCCCTCTTTTTACTGCCCCTCCACTTTACCAAGCAAGATGATCTTCTCTTCTGACAACATGTGCAACATAAGGAGCATTGTACAAATTTGTTTACTCATTGGCAGTCCATACTATTTTCAATATTACTATTCATCAGGTTCATAATTCAAATTCATTGGTTCTTCTTTTTCAATGTCCAATTTTCACAAGCATATGAGACAATTGAAAATTCCATGGATTGGGTCAGGCACACCTTAATCCTCAAAATAAGCCCCTTGCTTTTCAATACTTTAAAGACATCATGTGCAGCAGATTTGAGCCCTGGTGGCATAGTGGGCTGCTAACCAAAAAGTCAGCAGTTCAAACCCATCAGTTGCTTTGCCAGGGAAAGATGAGGCTTTCTGTGCCAGTAAAGAGTCCACCTGGGCATCCCACATAGGTCAGTAGAGTCAGAATTGACCCCATGGATGAGAGCTTATTCTTTTGTTTTTGTTTGGGGGGCAGTAGATTTACCCAGTGCAATGCTTCATTTGATCTCTTGACCACTGCCATTGTGAGCAATGATTGTGGATCCGAGCAAGACAAAATCCTGGACAACTTTAAACTTTTCTCCTGTTATCATGATATTACCTATTGTCCAGCTTGGAGGATTTTGGTACTCTTTACACTGAGTTGTAATCTATACTAGAAGCTGAAATTCTTGATCTTCATCAACTACTGTTTCAAGTCCTCCTCACTTTCAGCTAGCAAGGATATGCCATCTGCATATTGTAGGTTGTTAATAAGCCTTCCTTCAGTGCCATGCTATTCCTCATACCATCCACCTTCTCTGAGTGTTTGCTCAGCATACAGATTGAAGAAGTTTGGGGAGAGGATACAACCCTGATACACACTTTTCTTGGTTTTAAATACAAAAGATCCATGTCCAGATCTTGATCCATGGACAAGTTCTGCATAAGCATAATGAAATGTTCTGGAATTCCCATTCTTTTTGAGGGTACCCATAATTTGCATAGCCAATGAAACACAAACAAACATCTTTCAACTCTGCTGTAACCTCTTCACTTTGGGTGACCTTGCTGGCATTTGAAATATCAGTGACATAGCTTCCAGCCCCTGAGCAACACATAAGCCACCACAGTATGACAAATGACAGCCAAGTGGTGGTAATATGTAAGATTGCATATGCATAAATATATGTTTTATAAGCACATATCTATATGATTATATACACATACATATGTTTATACAGAACCCTGGTGGTACAGTGGTTCTGCACTCAGTTGTTATTTAGGAGAAAGAAGGGCAGTCTGTTTCCATAAAGATAGATTATAATCTCGGAAAACCTATAGAACAGTTGTTATTTATCTAAATAAGGTAGGTATGAGTGAGAATCAACTCAATGGAAATTGGTTTTGCTTATACATCTGTATTAGCATGAAACAACATGAAATCACCAATAATTGATCATTTTTACCTGCAAAACATGGAATTGTCTCTTATTTATGGTTCTGTAATCTGCTTTTGTCATTTAATACTGCCATCCACCTATCACTTAGTGTTTGTCTCTCAGTATGTGGATTCATTCTCTTTTAATTTCCTGGTAAATGGTTTGAAGACCCTTGGAGATAGACATCTGGCTAGAAGATAGCAGAGCGAAGGGGACTAGATAACCAGGCATGCAATGATAATACCTTTTTATTTCCTGGGTGATTTGTTTCTTTTTATCTTGATTTAAATTCTGGCTTTCTTTGTTATATGCATGACTTGCCAACCATTTCTATGGCATCCATTGTTCTCAGGAGCTTTTTATAGCTGCACCCATACCCACTCACCTACCTACATCCAGTCTTACAGTTCTGCACCAAGGAACAAAGGTGGCTGGCTAGCTGCATGCAGTGCGGACCCTGGGATCTAGGAGAGCAGGCCTGAGGAGACACAGCCACATGTGGACAGATGGGCTCAGTCTGTGAGCCAGAGTGGAGCCGGATGGGCTGGCAGATGGGGGCGCTACAAAGTTTTTGCCTTTGATTATTTGAAATCTGCTCCCATCAGTTTTGAATACTTCATAGATATGTCTGGTATCATAGCCTTCAACACTTTTTTTCATTGTTTGAGGTAAACTCCATTAAATATATGCTGAATACCTATCAGAAGAGCAGCTCAGACAGCACCTCTCTTTCCACACAGCTATATAAAAAGGCCATCAAACTAATACTTGGCATTTGTTTATTTCACCAAGTCAGTCATTTCTCACATTTTTATCTCCAAAGACCACTTTTTGTTACCTCCTTCTCCACAGATCATACATATCCTTTGAAATCCTCTTCGATTCAAATTAGATAGCAGCTGGTTTTTGTTTTTGAAATTTGCCCTTCACATTCTTTGTGATCTCAAGTTACTTAGAGTTGATCTGGATGCCTGTGAAATGGTCAATCATTTTTCCTGTCTATTCTCTCGCCTCGGCTGACCAAATAATTCTCTAGTATCAACATGAAGGAAGGTATTATGATTCCGCATTGCCTAAAAGTCATATGCAACGTGTACCATTCATCTTGATGGTGTTATTGCCTGCCAACCGCGAGGTTGACTGATCAAACCCACCAGCCACTCCACAGGGGAGAGTTGTGGCTTTCTGCTCCCATGAAGATTGACAGCTCTGGATACAGTACACATAGGGTTGCCAGGAGTCAGAATGGATATGGGTTATATATTGGATTTCCTTGCTACATCTGACTTAGTCCTCACTTCACCTCAACACTAATGTAAAGCTCTTGCCAGGATCCTTGGCCCATGCCATTGCTTCTCCTTGAGATGCCCCTTTCCTCTACATCACCTGCAATTTCCTCCCTTTGAAGTACAAATCATTTCCTGCTTCCCTCATGAATTCTTCAGCCATAATTCACTTTGCAGTGATCTCTTGGTTCTCTGGACAATTTATCTTCTATACCAGCACTCACATACAATATACAATCCCCACTCCCAACCCCACCCCATGCCACCCCACAATGAATTACTTTAAGAGCATTAATTTAGTTTACTTTACACCTTTGTAATCACTGTTAGCCATGGGTCTCTAATAGGTAAATCATATTTAAATTGCTGCTTGATGAATAACTGGCCTAAGCAGTGCATATTACATAGATTAAGCATATGAAAAGGAGTGATGGGCAGAAGAGGGGGGTGAAATGAAAAGTTGCTTGCATGATTATTTGCTGACTGATAGATATTGAAGTTATTGGTTCTCTATATACTTCATTTATACAAGCTTTTCCTCTCTCCCATTACTCCAAATCATGAAGAGCTGGGAAGAAGCCTTCTGACTGCCATCCAGGACCGCAGGCAACCCCCAGACCTGGCAGATCTGCCTTACATTAGCACTGGAGAACAATTGGGTAAACCCAAGGCCTGTTTTGCATTGGCAACCTCACTGTGCTGGACTATGTCAGGCAGACACTGATGACAAGTGGGGATTCTCCTCTCCTCTTGGTGTTACAACTGAAAGCACAGTCAGGCAGTAGGACACACTCAAGCACCCCCATCAGAGCTTGTGTTCATCCTAAACCTCTGCCAACGATCAGAAACTCAGATACACCCCAAGAGCATAAAGATAGCCCAGTTTTCACTGGTTGTATTTTTAAACTTCCTGATCGAATTTTTCTTTCCCATTGACTTTTAAAGAATTCATTCATCACTTCTGATGACAACGACCTCCCATAACAGCCCTGTAGTCAAAGAATGTGGTCAGTGCGCAGCCAGGAAACTGTCCCCGCACGTTTCTTTTCCTTCCAATGTGGATACAGTTTATAAGAATATCTTCTGCATGTCTGAAACTTAGCTAAATGATGCCCACTTGGCCAAGTAACATTTCCATATTTGACTTTCGAGTGAAATCTTTTCAATTTCTGGGTTTCATATCCACCCTATCTTGATGTTTCACCCATTCTGACTAGCTGTTGTATTCACGTGCTGTTGTGATAGAGAGGGGGAGGGGGAAGATACTCTTGAGCCATTGCAAGCACTTATAAAGACTTGATGCTCAGAAATGGGCTTCTGGTGATAACATGCAATGTTTATAACTCTGCTCCAAGGGAGTTGCCTATCAAAATATTTTTCTGTCTTATGAATTCTTTTACTTTGATTCTTTCATTCTATCCTTCTCTAGAAATAGAGATTAAAAGTTGAACAAAAATGTTCATCATTCATAATTCACACTCACGGTTAAAATAATTAAATCCTGAGTTAATAGTACAATGATCACATCCTTTAAGGCAGAAGAGATGTTCAATTGGTCTCCGATCTGAAGGGACAGGGATGCCCTCCTGTACGTGTAAACATCAACCCTACTGGAGGGCCTTCATGGCTCGCTGGGTTGAGCATGGCCCTGTTAGTTGCAGGAATAGGGAATGGAGGGTGGGAATGGGTATTAGGGAGTGGATGGCGGGAATGAGATTTTTAAAGGTGATTTTAGGACTATGTACCAGCTGCTAAGGAAATACTTTGATATCTTAATAAACAGTTCACACATATTATCAGTTCTATCTTAGGGGTGGGATGAGGTGGTTGGTGGGAAGTGCTTAAAGAGGAATTGTGAATTTAGAGCTCCATACTTCTCTATTTTTAAAATGCATCATCTGTCTTCATGCTAGGCATACATTTACCCCCCCCCCCATTCTAAACCAAGCTGAGTGCACATAGCCTATGCCATGTTCCTGTTACCTAGAACAGTAACTTTAATGTCAAGGGTACTCAATGAAATATGAGAGTTCAACAAAAGAATGCAGCCAAGCATTATACATCAATGTCCTCAGTTGTGTGTGAATTCCAAGGACACTGTGGATTCTTGATGAACTGATTGGAATTGGAGGGAAAAACAACCTCACTTACTCAGTGTCATTGAGTTAATGCTGACT
>NW_022103906.1:37736583-37738743 GCF_000313985.2 Echinops telfairi
ATACCTATTTAATTTTCAATATAAGGAGCAAAGGTAGAATCAAAACAAAGCGATTTTCTCTCTATTAATTCACTTTGTCCAGCACAGTGCAGAGAGCACTAAATTCTGCACAGGAGTTGATGACTCAGGTTAAATCTCTTCACCGATTGGCTTCTTTCCATTTCTTTCACAGCTGGACCACATCTTTTTCTAGTCCAGACTAATGTTTCTTACCTAAGGTTCTCTACTATTGAATCTTGATTTAAATATAGTCCAAATATATGCAATCTGGCATTCTGAGAACTGATAAAAAAGGGACACAGTTTGCTTTCCATGACTGGAAAGCTCGAATTCAGGAAACTTCCAGATTAGATAGAACATTCAATACCAGTCATTGTCAACAGCCATAATAGTTAACCATTAAAAAAGATAGAAAAATGTGAATTAAAATAAATAAATGAAAATAAGAGAATTAAATTCCAGGAAGCAGTTTAAACTGGGATGTGAAGAGCTTTTCCACTGAGAGCATTTCCCCAGGGAAAGAGTCCATGTGCCATACGGAGGGGCTGAGTGGAAAACAAAGGAAGATTCCATGCGACAGACTGACACAGTGGCTCCAAAAATACACTCAAACATAACAACCATTGTGAAGGTGGCACAGCACTGGGTAGGACTTTGTTCTGTTGTACACAGGATCACTATGAAATGGAACGAATCCAACGCACCTCACAAATGAATAAATGGAATGATAGTCCATGATAATTGGTGGGAAGACTTAATATTGTTATAATGGAAATACAATTCAGCATAATCTACACACTGAACAGAATCATCATCAATATTTCAAAAGCCTATCTGCAGAAATGGAAAAGCTGACCTTCTGATTCATACAGGGTTCCAAGTAGCCAAAACAATCTCAAAAGCAAAGACAAAGTATGAGAAATCATACTTCCAGGTTAAAAAATTTAGCAAAAAGCCACAGTAACCAAAACTCTATGGTACTGGCTTAAAGATAATTGTATAGACTAAAGACTGCCAAACAAGTTATAAAACTTGTACTATAGCCCATAGTCCAGGATAACAAGCAAGTATCTGCTTTCGCAGTGCCCCCCTGGATTCTTCCATCACTGCCCCCACCACAGGGAGTGGTATAATCCACTTTGGTAAACACCAGTATAGGCCAATGGATTAGGATGGGAAGTTCTGAAGTAAACCCAGTGATCCAGAGCCAAGTGGTTTGAAAAATTATAGTTTACGGCACTGTCAGGTAAGCCCTGGACTACTAAGCACTGGTCGATAGTTCAAACTCACCAGCGGCCCCACGGAAAGAAATGGAGTCTATCTGCTCCCACCCACAAAGATTTGCAGTCTTGGAAACCATGCATAGGGTTGCTACGGTATGAAAGATGGAAACAAATTTATGGTAGTGGGTTTGCTGTGTGACATTGGTTACAATTTTCACAATGTGTCAAAATTCTCAGAAATTCTCTTCTGCTTCATCTCTTTCTTTTGATCTAGCTTTCCTGTCTCTCCTTGCCGCTTCATTTTTGTTTTTTGAAAATATTGACCTTTGGTCTTCCTTCTATAGCTGACTGTGTAAGGGAGTATATTATTTGTGGGTGAGTGAACTAATTTTACTTTCTTTTTAAAAAAATATTATTAATTGTGAGTCAGTCAATATATCATATCATTCCATCATTCAGTCACATCAAGCAGAATTACATAATTGCTATAATCAGTTTGGAAGCATTCTTTCTCTTCCTGGACTCCTTGACATCATCTCCCTTTTATACCCAACCACCACTGAACCCCGCTCCCACCAAAAACAACAACGAAAACTTTTATTCTACTTGCTGTCCCTATATGTTCATCAATAATAGGTTTCATATACCAAAAAGAAAAAAAACAAACAGAAAAACATATAGCACAATGTCAAGAGGGTGACCTCCAGTGGCATAACACATCTGAGATACACCCTCAGATAAACAAACAAACAAAAGTACAGGAAATGTTGAAAACCAGATCAGGACCAGCATGCATCAGAGGGGTGAGCAACTGACAACGTTCTCACTGTTCGTGTCAGATTTGATTTTTCCTCCTCCTCTCTCCAAAGCACTCTGCTTAGTAACCACTTTCCTCCCTTCTCTCAATTGTGGATAGAGAGTTATTTCCTTTGTAGTT
>NW_022103906.1:37740063-37744333 GCF_000313985.2 Echinops telfairi
ACAGTTATGAAACAGCAACGAAAATAATCTTATGGTTGGGGGTCACCACAACATGAGGTACTGTATTAAAGGGTCGTGGCATTAGAACCACTGGATTAAGGGGAAAATATTCAGAGTCATGTAATCAAGTTTAATATCCTAAATACGTACATAACTCCAATTGCTAAAAGACAAACAATTCAATTTACAAGTGGGCAAAGGATTTGAAAAGACATTTCCCCAAAGAAGGTATATAAATGGTCAATAGAGGACACATGAGAATATGTTAACATCATTAGACCCTAAGGAAACACGAATCAAAACCACAAAGAGAAGCTACTTCACAGTCACTAAGATGGCTGTTATCAGGGGGGAAAAAACACAAGAAAACAGGTAATGTGTTTAGCTAGAAGATGGAGCTATTTGAACCCTTCTACATTGTGGGGTAGATGTAAAATAGTGCGGCTGGTGTGGTAAATAGTTTGGAGGCTCCTTCAAGTCTTAAATATAGACTTATTATACTCCAACCAAATCCACTGCCGTTGAGTCAATGCTGACTCATATCAAGCCTGAGAAGGGCTTATGCAACTATATGGGAGTAGACAGATTAGTTTTTCCCCTGTGAGGAGGCTGACTGGTTTGAATAATCTTCCTTGGGGATACCAGCTCAAAGTCTGGCACAAAGCACCATCGTCACTCCTTTGGATTACTCTACAACCTAGTGGAACCCTGGTGATGTAGTGGTTATAAATTGGGCTTTGATCCTCGTGGGAGGCAGTTCGAAAACACCAGTAGCTCTTTGGGAGAAGGACTGGGCATTCTACTCCTGTAACCAGTTACAGTATCAGAAATCCACTGGGGTCACTAGGAGTCAGCACTGACACTAAGGTAGTGAATATATAACATTTTCCTTCCAACCCTAGGCATACATTCCAAAGACTTTAAAAGCAGGGACTCAGTTACTTGTAACTAAGTGTTCATTGCAACCTTATTCACAAATAGCCACTTCCGTTTTGGACAACTGAGGTGTCCAGAACTCCCCTCTGTCCTTTTCTCCCACTCCTGATCACTCACTGCCATGGAGTCAATAGGTTCTATAGGAGCCCAATTAAATGCTTTGTAATTCCTGTTATTCACAATGTTATCCTACTTTGCTGTGGTTCACACAGTTGATTGCCATACATCAGAAATAAAGCACACGCAAACATCGTTCTTATTCTCTCTGCTTTCAACCCATATACATATGACATTAGCGATGATATGCCTCATTTCCTGTCCTCTTCTGAATTCAGCTTGAATTTCTGGTAGTCTGTTGATGTACTGCTGTAACCATTTTTATACTATCTTTACCAAAATATAAGTTGTGTATGATATTAATAATATTATTTGATAATCATCACATCCTACTGAATCTCTTTTCTCTATACTTAATTCATATAAGTGAAATCATATGAAATGCATGCTTTCACTACTGAGTTATTTCACTTCCCAGGATGTTTTCAAGGTTCCTCTCTATTAGAGCATACACAAGGACCTCATTTCTCTTCCAGACTAAGGAGTATTCTGTTGTGTCTATTTGCCACCTTTTGTTCATCCAGCCGTCTGCGGGCTGTGGTAAAGCGTTCAGCAATGGACATTGGTGCCCATGTGTTTGTGGGCATCCCTGCCTTCACTTCTACTGGGCGTAGACCTAGTGTTGGCTTGTCTGAGTCATGGATTGGTTCTAGGTTCCATGTTTTTTAAGGACTCCAACTGTTTTCCACAGTGACTATATTAGTTTCAAATCATTACCAATTACTGTGGGTTCAACTTCAAGAGGTTCTGACTACAGGTTAGAATCATAGGATTTTAGAATTTGGGTCTTCTCAGGCCCACAGCAGTTGTTTAACAACGGAAAGCTTGGGTATGGAGTGTGGTCCATTTAGTGAAGTGTCAGCATTTCTTCAGGAGGATATTGTGTTTTTTGCTTGACACGAAGTTTACGAATCTTTGTGAAATTTTAATATCCTATTAGAAATATGTTTTCCAACAACTGACAGCAAGTCAGAAATTACTAGTTAGAATTGGTTTGTATAAATGGTACAGTCTTTAATAGATTTTAAGAACAAATATAGTTTATTTAATTAGAAATTTTATGTTAATCAGATATCTTACAAAATATGTTAAGGGAAGATCTGAACTATCACACTATTAATTCCTTTATAGAACATGGTAATCATACTTTTTCGACCACAGGAATCTCTTTACTATTGTAATTTGTATTTCATAGATGAGAAAAATTAGACTTCTAGTAATTAAGAAACTTACTCCAGGTGCTCCTGCTCAGAGTATTGCAATCAGAGTCTTGAACTTGTCTGAAACCTCTGAGACATTGTTAGTGTTATTGTTCAAAGCAAAAAGTCATCGTCAATTCTGACACATGGTGACCCTAGAAGACAGGGCAGAACTGCTCCTATCAGTTTCTGACACTGCAACTCTTTGCAGAAGTAGAAAACCTCATCTTTCCTGTGAGGTGGTTTCGAACAGCTAACCTTGTGGTTATCAATCCAATGCTTAAGCACTATACCATCAGGGCTCCAGTGTTATTGCTAGGTGCCGTCAAGTTGGTTCTGATTCACAGCACTCTTATACATGACAGCACTGGCCTGTCCTGAGCTATCCTTTGTGATACTGTTGTCCAGGCCATCGAAGAGCCCCTACGTTAAACAGAATGAAACGATGCTCTGTCCTGCACCATCCTTAGACTCGTCAGGGTTGAGCTCATCATTCTAGCCACTGTGTCTATAAATTGATCCATGGGAGGAGAGTATTCAACTAGGTTATGCTCTATGCTCATTTTTTCTCCAGTTTTAGGTTCATATCCATTTCTTATCTTTCAAAAAAGAGAATCAACTTATACAGTGAACCTGTGAGATCTAGACATCAATGGGACTACCTTGTTTTCCTGGTCACACAAGTTTTCCTCTTTTGACAAGGTAGTTAGTATCCCTGGTTGAGAGTGATTATGTGTTAGGCTAACTGCAAGGTCAGCTGTTAGAAACAACCAGCCCCTCAATGGGAGAATGTAAGGTCATCTATGCTTGTAGGGAGTTAGTCTCTGAAACCCACAGGGGCGTTCTCCCCTGCCCTAAAGGACCACTATGAGTCGGAATCTACTCGACCGCAATGGGTATATTTTTGTTTTGTTTTATTTTTAATGTAGCCTTATCACTATTCTAACACTTGTTTTAGTAGAAAATGTTTTGAGTTTTCCTTTTCTGACAGATTTCCACTTGAGATATACTCCTCTGGATTTCATGGTTTTACTGTATGTAATTTCTGTTCAAAAATCACCAAAAAACTAAACTCACTGGCATCAAGTCAATGGGAACTCTTAGTGACCTACAGGATGAGGTGAAACTGCCCACTGTGAGTTTCCAAGACTGTGACTCTTTACAGGAGCGGAAAGCTCTATATTTCTCCCAGAGACGGGCTGTGGTTGCAAACTGCTGTCCTTGTGACTAGCAGCCCGACTCTTAAGTACGATGCCACCAGAGCTCCTCTTCAGAAATTGCAGAACACTTCAAATTGGTATCCATCCTCTCATTTGCATGTCATATCAGCCTTTGCTCATCTTGGGTCCGGCCACTGTGGCTGCTCAGTCTCTGTGCTTTAGGATATTCACAAGCCACAGTGCTTCTTGGGGGTAATTGATACAATCTCGTTTTCTTTCTAGTGGATTTGCATTCTGCAATTGTACTTCCTTAGAAATATTTTTAAGCTTTCTAAAGTGTTTCTTTCTCCAATTTTCATGGCCACAGGGACCGTTTAATATTTGTTTGTTGCATTTCTGTGGGGTTTTATTTTGTCTTGGTTTTGTTCCTCGCTCCTCTTTTGCTAACTAATGTGATCTAGGAACATGGAGCCAGCTCTCCAGCTGCCCAAGTTTAGAGCCTTTCCTATTTACAGTGGAGGTGTTTCATTGCATTCCTCTCATAAAATGGGAAAAGTTAACAAGATATGTCTGAGATAAACAACCTACCAGAGATTATATTTCAGAAGCATAAAACAGCACACTCCCTGTTCAATTACCCCAAAGGAATGTAAGCAGAGTGGAAATGCACAGATATGGTGGAGCAGGCAGGAAAAGGTGGATAGAAGGAGAAGAAGAAAGAGACCGGTAGAATCATTTCCCTGATTTCCATTAGCTGAGAAACCAATTATTACCTAGGCTGCTCTGGCATGACTATGGACAGGTAGCAGGATCCACGAGGAAATAAAGACAATATAAAATCTCTCTTAGCATAGCGTC
>NW_022103906.1:37745522-37746507 GCF_000313985.2 Echinops telfairi
GCTTTACACAATTGATGTGTGTATGGATTGGGATAATAGTTGTATGAGCCCCTAATAAAATGGTTAAAAAAAAAAAATCTCTCTTAGATGGCAAAAGACACCGAAGTACTTCAGAGTGGGTTAATAAGAAAGGTCACTAATTTTTAATGGTTTATGATGTGCACAAGGGTTATGGACCAATGCAAGAAAGCCAATCCTCATTTGGAAGGGGTGTTATGTTGGAAAAGCAATCAGAGGTGTTTATTCTATATATCAGCAAGGCAGATGAACAGAAAATTCAGTAGTGGGACAGTAGAAAGTGGAGAAATTTTATGATGACTTTTTCATACGTGGTTTATACTTTTCCTATGTACACTAAATTCTACTCAGGATATGGCAATCAAGTGAAAGTTTTCTTTACCATCAGACACAAAAATAACAGATTTACATGTAACATTAATATAAATGTATCTATACATGTATTCCCTAAGACACATGATTATGGAGATATCTGTGTCTTATTTTCCTTTTTAATTAAACACAATAGAAACTGGAGTCCAGAGCCACTCCACAGAATCTTGGTAAAGCTTGCTCTCTTACTGGATCCCATAATGGGGGAATATTTATTGGGACACGAGGGAGAGTTGTTGCTAAGCTGCTAATGATGCCATATGTGTTCAAATCTACATCCTTATTATGCCTGCAGGTCGGCAAAATTACATTCGGATTTGTTAGATAGACTATAAGAAGGCATCTCTCTGAATTAATCAATTGCTTCTTATACAGAAATGCATCTCCTGGATTTCTAAGAATAATGTGTAAAAAGAAGCACCTCTATTTTACTATAGGAACCCCACAGGTAGTGCAAATGTTTAAGTTCAGAGCTACTGATGAAAAGTTGACACTTTTCATCAAGCCCACTCAGAAGTGCCACAGAAGAAAGCCTGCAACTTTCAAAAGGTTGCAGCCCTGAGACTATGGAACACAGGTCTGCTCAGCAACTCCC
>NW_022103906.1:37746607-37747842 GCF_000313985.2 Echinops telfairi
GGGGGAAATCAGCAAGCAATTGCAAATGCCATGGAGTCACTGGGTGGTGCACTAGTTGACATACTTAGTTGCTAACCTATAGGTTGGTGGTTTGAATCTAGCCAGAGGCCCTCAGAAGAAAGATCTGATGACCTACTTCTGAAAACTCAGCCAGTGAAACACCAAAAGTTCTACTGTGACTCCTAGTGTTCTCCAAGAGTTAGAATCTACTCAATGAAAACAACAGGACACTTCATGACAGCATCAGAATGCACTGTGCTAAGATATATCTCTGCTGTACTGTGCTCAACCATTTATAATTAAGCAGTTATGCAGTGCGGCTGGTTCTGAAATATAAACTTATCCGACACAAAGTTTTAGAATAATCAACTATGATTAAAAATTATTGCCCGGATGGGTCTTGAAAAGAGTTGATGTGGTTATTTTGGCAATGGGATGCCTATGGATTATAATATTATAAACAACTCAGTAGGCATTTTGTAAGCTACTGGCAAACATAAATACGTAAATGAGCTCCTTCTGATGTGATGGACTCTCTCTGAAGGCTGAAAATCCTCATAGTCAATGTCCTAGGAAATACAGAAAAGGGGCTCAGGTAATTACTGAAACAGACAACAATGGTGCTTAGCATGGTTCAAGAGAAAATGCTTAACAAGGCAACTAAGTCTTGGATGTGCTTTTAGGCTGACCTTGCGGGAGTTTCCTTCAGGTGATTTAGGTAAACATTCAGTAGACAATGTAGTTAGATCATTAGATGCAACCAGGGGATGGAATCTGCTATTGCAGATAGCTTTGTCTTTAGTGTATGTTCCAAACTGTCAATTAAAACTTTTCCTATCACTGTACCCAACAAAAAAAAAAAAAAAATGGTGTGTGGGGGGGTCTGTCTCTTAACGAATATTTCAGATTTTAACTGTCAAGGGTGAACTGACCTATCTTATGACAACAATTACAATTTGGATATCAGGCAGCTCAGCCCTTAAAGATTTCCTCTCAACTTCTGATATCCCTGTAACTTCTCTGACTGTTCTCACTACACCTGTGGGCACTAGTTCTCTCTCAGGGAGACCTAGGTCATCGTCTCAAGCCAAGGCCCAAAGTTTCCTATGCCATAAAGCTAAAACAAGCACAGACATTCACTGCCATCAAGTTCCTTCCAACTCCTGGTGATCTTATAGGACAGAATAGAACTACCTCTTGGGGTTTCCAAGCCTGTAATTGTTATGGAAGCAGAC
>NW_022103906.1:37747942-37752526 GCF_000313985.2 Echinops telfairi
TGCCATCAAGTTCCTTCCAACTCCTGGTGATCTTATAGGACAGAATAGAACTACCTCTTGGGGTTTCCAAGCCTGTAATTGTTATGGAAGCAGACTACTACATCTTTCTCCTACAGAGGGATGGGTGGGTTCAAACAATGTTTCAGCCACTGCACCTGCAGGGATCCTATGGGAAACAGAAGGATTTCTCTCAAGCTGTCTCCCCCAAACATATGCCAGACTTAGCTGCTTGAGAATGATTACGCACTTGGAGGTCATCAGGAACAGATTAGGGGTCATTCTCCCTAAGAGTTATCAGCCATCTAGACCAAGCAGACACCACTGTTTATCCCACAAGAAATAGGGCCTACTTCCTTCTGATAAGGATAGTAGTTGTCTGTTTCCTTATAGGAGACACCAGAGAGGTCAAACCCACCTAAGGATGACCAAGGTTAGGCTGCCATCATGAATCTAGAGTCCGCCCATCTTGTCACATGTATACCCCTAGACCTTCTCATTCCTATGAGCGCATCCCTAGCTCATCCCCATCCTGGTATGCTTATGCCTATCATACGTCCCCTTCCTACAATGTGTTTGCCTATTGTACTGCCCCTTCCTGTGACATGTGATTCGGTAATCAAGTCCCCCTAAAGAGATATAACGACTGGTTGGCAATAAAGAAAAAAGCTTTCCCTGGTCCTCAGGCCAAAGGCTCTCCCCGTTTCTCGGTCCCTGAGGGCTCTCCTGCTCTCCCGGCTGGGCTCCCCCGACGAGGACCACCAAGTGGGGCTGAGGTGAGCATGCTACCATGAATTTTGCCTGACTCCAGTTATTCCAATCTCTCATCTACCTTTCATGCTTTCTATGACTTTACTATATAGTAATCTTTACTTATTATCGCTGTACAATTGCGCCTACCGGACCTGTGATGATTTGTGGGGGACCCCTCCTCTCCTTCTCCCCACAGAATCCTTCTTAGTTTTAAGTCTTCTGGAATACAAGGCATAGGAATTGACCTCTGCTTCCCTATGATCAAGCCAAATGCCCCACAATTTTGACATTCCTATTCCCGTCATGAGGCAAGTTCATGTCGTTCATGTGCAGCTATGGTTCTCAAAGCATGTTGTTGTTGGGCATGGTCACATGAATCCAGCTCATCGTGATCCAAGGTGACAGAGTAGCACGTAAGCAGCTATATTCCGCTAGACTAGGGATCAATGAGCAGGAAACTGATTCTGGTTTTTGAAGTCAAAAATATGCATTTACAAGTTCTTCTTCCTTCACAATTATACTAAATATTTATCTTTAGTTTGGAGAATACAATGTTTAACATAATAGCATTAGCTTTTAGTTTATACTTGTTTTTTAAATCTTGTGGCTGGTATTGGTAAGACTTGCCTAATCTCGCTTTTACCAACCATGGGCATTTACTGTCTTGTTGAGACTATGTAGGTGCGGCCCTCTGGGATAGCATAACTCTAAGGGTCTGTGCTCCAGTCACAAGTGGACAAGCAACAATCACACTCAAATATTAAAGTGATCATTCACAGCTGGCAGTTTCATCTCTAAAGGAAATAGAGCCCTCAGGGGCAGCAAAGGGAAGCCAGATGGCTGTGGTGACCTAAGTGAAGTCAAAGAACTGCTGGTCATGCTAGAGTCAAGTGATGCCATTGATAACCCTCAACCAGAAATTGGGAATTGAGGAACTGCTGCAGGGCTATGTTTAGCATAAAGGAAAAAAATAGGAGGAAGGAAATCCCCAAACTATAACATGACCTAGTTCCTTTAACAAAACTAATGCTTCCTCAGACTGTTCCAACAGTTATTTTAATCAAGCCTAGCCATTGTTGGAGCTGAACTCTCAAAGCATGGCTAGTTTCACCAAGAGCACGCTGACAGAGCACCAGCCAGAAGCATAAGGTGATGTGGGCATTCTGATCATTTCAGTGTCATTTCACTAGATTGCTGTTCATTGTTTCCTGCAGAGAGAGTGAAATGTTATTCCTCTTTGATATTGTGGGAGGCCACTCTCTATTACAAAGGCAGAATACCTCCTGATGTTGGACTCTCACAAACACACCTTTATTCCTACTGCTATGCAAATATAGCTCATTCACCAGGATGATTTCATAAGCTTTACCCTCTTTCCTTCAATAAGCTTAGTTACAGTAGTCCCCAAGTGTTTCCTCGGACCACATTCGACACACATCCTAATAGGCATACGATGGAGGCAACAGATACTAGAAAACATATATCTTAAGTAGAAAATGGAGCCAAGTTAGTGTAGTGGTTATGACCTGGGCTGCGATCCCCGTGGCCAGCAGTTTAAAACTACCAGCAGCTCCACTAGGGGAAGGCTTGACTTCTACTCACATCAAGAATTACAGTCTTGGAAACCCACAGGGGTCACTGTGCATCAGCTTTGACTTAATGACAGAGAGTTTTGAATTAAGTGGAAAAGTGACTAGACAGAATGAATAGATACAAGAAATTCTGCAGAGACTGAACATATTCAAACTCTCATTGTCTTCCTAAGTATTTTATTTCCAGCATGGGAAAAAACAGAAACCAAATACTCCCTTTAATCTGTGCTGCTAGAACTACCCATGGCCAATATCCCTGGGAAGGGTTCACTCCGTAGACCCATGAAATGTTTTTCAGCTCCTGCTTGGATTATGGCTTTGAATAAAAAGGAACTGAGCTTTGAACTTCAGAAATACATGTTGTATTAGAGCTCAAATTCCGAGCAACTCATTTGTAGCAGTCTATGGACAACAGAGAAAGCCCCACGCCCATGTTCGCACAGCCCCCACATGGATTTTAAACCTCCATTGGATTGTTTTTGACCATGGGGCAGGGATGTGAGCTGTCTTGCCCTCAGGCAGAGTGCATCAGAAAGTGAATTACCTCATGTCCCTCCAGCCAGTAGGGAGGGGCAGTCTCCTTTCAGGACTTGCCTGAGTGTGTCCTTGGTGGGCATCGCTGTCCTTGGAGGGGGGGGGGATGAGCTTGTATTTAGGACTCATGCTCTATGAGCCCAGCTCTGGTCAGCAGACCCTGGAAGAGTCACATAGCTCTTCTGAGTAACATAATGTACTTGTCCCAAATATGGTTCCTTTCTTGCTTCTCTAGGCCCACATGAACCTGTGATGTATAGGTCTGCCACCAGTCAAAATTTTGTGACCGTTTCTTTTATTCCCCATGTCCTATTTAAGTAATTGTGCAACTATGAATAGGGACCCTCATGGCTTCTTGGTTATGTGTTGGGCTGCTAATTTCAAGGTCAGGAGTTCAAATCCACTAGTTGCTCCACAGAGGAAAGTCAAGACTTTCTACTCCTGTAAAGAGTTACAGTCTCAGAAATTCAAGGGGGGCAGTTCTACCTTGCCTAAAGGGTCTTTGTGAGTTTACATCAATTCAGTGGCAGTTAGATTTTTTAATTTTTTATTTGCTATCTATGAATCCTTAAATGCCATTCTTACCTTCACTAACGTCATACTTATTCAGATAATATGTATTTGCCTTTTTCCAGTCTTTGTGCTATTTAAGACTTGTGCTATCCTTACATAATCTTTGAGATTGGGGTTCTCTTTTGTGCTTTAAAACAACATACATCTTAGATTTTGCAGTTGAAAACCTTATACATGGCTCTATGTCATAAAACAAGTGCAAATAAATTGTATACATATAACCAAAACCAAACTATTTGTCACTGAGTGGAGTATGGTGACCCTATTTGTTCAGATTTAGAATTGCTCCATCAGATTTCTAATGACTGTGACCTTTTGGAAGCAAATCAAGGGAATTTTTTCCAATGCACTCCAGAGTGGATTTGAACTGCTAACATTTCAGTTTGTATTTAAGTGCCTACTTAATTGATTATACCACCCAAGGACTCCCTGACATTCACATATGAATAGCTTTTTATTTTTCCACCCCACATTAGGAACTGGGCAGCATTCTGTCTTCAATCAGTAACTGTAAGATTCAATCTTCTTCTAATGGGTGAATCCATAAATTTCACCAAATTCAAGTCTGATTGGTGGTTGATAAGGAAAATTACTCCTATGATTATCTAAAGTTCACCAGGAGCCAAATAATTATATCCTCATGGTGCGTTAGCTGAAATTTGAGCTTTATGTTCTCAATTCTATCAATTAAAATGCATGGCTACATGTTTAAAACTTATTCAAAGAAAACAAACAAACAAGAGTCACACACGAAATGTATATTTGAGGAAATCTGACATTATCCAAGGATTTTTTTTTACTATTGTGTTTTTGTTTAATGTCTTTGCATTTAGGATGGGGAGTGCATTTTTAGGAAAGCAACTGCTTAGAATGTATATCTCAAGAGCTCGAGTCATTCATCATTAAGATTAGTATTTCTCTTTCATTGCACATCTTTGCCTTGTATCTTGAACAGGAAGGATATTCAATACTTGTAATAGTAAACAAAAAAACACACAAACAAACCCCCAAAAACAACTATGGACACTCTGTTGTTGTTGTTGTTGTTCCTGCTGCTGCTGTCACTAGGTGCCATTGGGCATGTTCTAACTCATAGCAACCCCATGTAACACAGAACAAAACACTGTCACACACC
>NW_022103906.1:37752626-37753651 GCF_000313985.2 Echinops telfairi
TTGTTGTTCCTGCTGCTGCTGTCACTAGGTGCCATTGGGCATGTTCTAACTCATAGCAACCCCATGTAACACAGAACAAAACACTGTCACACACCCCATATGAAACAGAACAAAACAGGTGCCAATTCCCCCCTACCACGTGCCTCTGGAAGTTCTTCCAAACTGTCTTTAGCATCATAGCCACATGCAAGCTTCAACTGACAGATGGTCGGTGGCTGTGCAAGAGGTTCATTGGCTAGAAATTAAACCCAAGCCTGCTACAAGGAATCTGGAAACACTATAGCCAATGTCCTTTGCTGGGGTTCTTTTCTCTATATTAAACATTCCTTAGCAACTTCTTGAAAGCATCATACTTAACAAGTTTGAATTTCTTTGCATTGGGCATATCAATGGAGAAGAGTGAAACCAATTTAATATTTCTTAAATACAGACATTTTCCCAAAGAAAAAGTGACACACGTGCCTAAAAAGATTAGAAACGTCTTAGTCTCATTAATTTTTGCTACATACTTTACAAAGATTGTCTGGAGAAAGCACCTCATGAAAAGCAAAACGAACCCAAACCGCACTGCCATCCACAGGTTCCTACGCATAGCCACCCTCTGTCCCTGCGGGTGTCCGAGGCCGTCAGTCTTTACAAGAACACAAGCCTCCTCTTTCTCCCTTGGAGCCACTGGTAAGGTCAACATGATGACCTTGTTATTAACAGTGACCCAACAAGTTACCCACTATGCCACCAGGGCTCCTTACAAAACGCCTCCGTACCAGGGAAACCGTGTGTCATTTTTCTTAACTCTCCAGCAAAATCATCACGCGTTAGCTCATCAGAGTGAGTGAATGAAAAAGAGATTCTGACTTATTATTGAACCCTTCTCCATGTCCATAACATGCTCAAATATTTATTTTCACTAAACCTTTAAGATAACCAAAAATATGGGGAGGTGGGTGTGGGAGACCTGGTAGGGCAGGATCAAGGGGAACGTAACAAAGAGGAAGTGCTGAAATCCTGGTGGGGACTGAGCATGA
>NW_022103906.1:37755178-37757605 GCF_000313985.2 Echinops telfairi
AAAAAAAAAAGATAACCAAAAATAGATATTTATTTTGGCTATTTACTGTGAGAGAAGTTAACCAGGCACCATGGGTCACGGGAATAATTAAGTGCAATACGAAATGAAAATCTATTTCTCTTTGACATAAAGGTAGATTGTCACTTGGATGTGATGATAGTGGTGATAGTGTAGCCTCAGGAGTAAAAGCCTCCGAGTTTGAAATGAACATTCTCAATGTGTAAGCTCTGCTAGACCAACTTGATAGAAAGCCACCCATCTCCACTGATGTATGTGTGCATATATTCCTGTTTGTAAGACAAAAGTAACAATACAGGTCCCTTGCCACACAATATGGTCTCTGAAGATTTATTAAGTGTTTTAGGGTACTATGAAGTTCTTGGGGGAGAAATATAAACGTACAGTCATCAGTATGTGAATTTCACTAAAGGTAACACAAAGGCGGCTGCTAAAAGGAACGGCAAGAATGGATGAGCAGGTGAAGTTTATTTTGAAACATAAAACGATTAGATTAATAATAACCTACAGAAATGAAATACTTGAAATTACCACCTCGACTAACTGTGCTGTGGTCTACTTCTTCCCGTACTTATTTGCTCTTGTTGAGTTGGCTTTACACTAAAGCATTGGACTGACCGAATGGTTGTGATGTTGAGCCCTTTTTTTCATTAGGGACGAACTGTGGAGAATTAAACAGAAGGTGTTACCTAGAATGCAGAGCCCGTCTGTGCAGTTTTCGGATTCCTGGCTTAGACCTTCACAGAATTTGCCCCCATTTCGAGGTGATGGTGCTGTGCACTCCCGGATCCGCAAATGCTCACACTCTGGGCTGCAGACTGACCATTCACTCCACACGTCCCAGCTCCCATCCACTTCAAAGAGAAACCAAAGAAACCATCATTAGGATGTGTGGGGCAGCTGTCAGGAGAGTGGCCCCAGGAAGGCTGTTGTTCTTAGAGCTGGATTTTAAAGAAATAACCACCACAACAAACCAATAATAGATCAGTTTATCTTCTCTCCATGGTTTCTTTCCTAGAATGATATCCTAACAAAAGCAGTGATATAATTCTCTTGCTATTTTAGGATGAGACCAATTACTGAATTTAGGCAAGCATTTGAATTACCAGCGCCTTTGGCTTGGCTAATAATGCCATTATATATCCATTCTCAGTTTTTCATGCCCAAGTGCATCTTAGACGGACAGATGAAATATGTGCCGTAATCACTGGCAATCAGTCACTTCTCTGAGGGCTGACACTTTAGAAAAAAGTAGAAGGAACTATCTTTAAGCCCTAAAAGCCCCTAAACAATAAGAACTTAAGCCCACATATATTGATAGCATTAAACTAAAACAGGTCAGTCAAACCCCAAGACACTCGGCCTTACATAAATAGAATTTCTTGGGTCATGGATTGCTGCTGTATAGAGAAATGAACAGGCAGAATTTAATTCCACTAAAAAGCAACCCTAGAGACTGCAGAAGCTGTTTGAGGCAATTGTCCCACGATCTCCCAGGAATAAGAGAACCATGCTTATGTGGGTTATTTAAGATATTGCAATTTTTAATCCAAAGCAATTAGCCCACCAGAAACCTAACAAAACAAAACAAATGCAGTGCCTTTGCGTCTATTCCAACTCACAGGAAACGGTGTTGTCGGGCTACCCAGGAGGCTGCTAATCACAAGATAAGCAGTTCAAAACTACCAGCTGCTCCACGGGAGAAAAGTGAAGTTTTCTGCACCAGAAAGATTTTCAAACTCAGAAACCCACAGTAGTGATTCTACTCTGTCTTACAGGGTCACAATGAGAGGAATTAGTTCATAGTAGAGAAACTTAATATAACAATTACTGAACTTGAAGCAAAATGCCTGTTATTTTCCTATTTCAAACAACTTATTGACAAAGCAACCCTAGGCATGCCATTTAGTCTCATGCTACCTTGCTGACGGCTAGGGATTATACAACTCACAACACAGAGTAAACGCGCATTATATGCACAAAGGTATCGGCACTGTATCTGGCACATAGTAAGCACTCAATAAATGCTTGCTGAGTCTGAATCAAACCAAAACCCCAAGATGTTGCTGGTGAGAGCTTCACCTTCCCTTTGGAAATTTTAAGAAAGTGAAACTCCAGTCCAGCCCAGTGTCCTTGGAGTTAATGTTCTATAGTGTGTGAGACCCAGGCTCAATTGCTCTCCCAGAGAGAGGACATGCTTTCCATAAAGGAAGTCATCTTCCACCTCATCTATTTCACACTGTATAAATTGGGCTACCATCAGGGAGAGATGAACAAAGGAACTTACAAAAGTCATCTTTAAGAAATAAATGTGATCTCTATTTGGCAAGGAAGGCAAGCATAGACCAAATACAAAATACAGACTGCTGTGAGAGTATATGATCTTTGCCAATTGCACTGTAAATAAAT
>NW_022103906.1:37757806-37762119 GCF_000313985.2 Echinops telfairi
GATGGCACAGCCCATCAAACACTGGTATGTACAAATGTTTTACCGCCACTGGCTTATTGATGGTGACTGTCCAGTGTCATCCGAGTATAAATAATATGCCCCAAAGCATTGAGCAGCGAGGT
This sequence comes from Echinops telfairi, assembly GCF_000313985.2. NCBI lineage: Eukaryota > Metazoa > Chordata > Mammalia > Afrosoricida > Tenrecidae > Echinops > Echinops telfairi. The sequence continues at coordinate 37,757,929 of NW_022103906.1, forward strand.
CTTCCACCAGGTTCCTGCCATGGCAAAGAGCTCTGGAGTAGCTCCTTGGACAAAGGCTCCATCGTAAGAACATGGAAGAAAGTAACTTTGGAAAGGACGGATCCTGATAGTTTCACACCAGCCTAAACGTGTTGGTGGCTTGGAAGGAAATATGGAATCTGCATATATCTCACCAGGACAAAGAGAAGTGCAGGTTACTTTCTGCACTGACATTCCCTCACAAAAGGCCCCGCCATTGAGAGGCGCTGGGTTGGTGCAGGTCCGGGAACGTTTCTGCCATCCTCTACCACAGGGGACATTGCAGGCTGACCACTCCGTCCAGGAAGACCAGCCTCCATTCACTGAGAGAGAAAACACGGGGAGGGAGAAACAAAAGGAGAGAGGTTTTTACTGAGTGCCTACTATGTGCAAGCCACTGTGCCGGGTGGTGTGAGTCGGGCCTCTGGGAATCAAGAGACTGTGTAGACCCAGACCGGCTCCTCTGTTGTGACGCAGCACGGGGGCTTATCTCAGTCTCTGCCCCTCAGCCTACTCCTCTGAGATAGCAGGGATGCTTGAAATCTGCTTTGCAGGGAAATTATGAAAAGTAGAAAGAGCTCATCAAAATATCTCCAAAGCACTCGAAAATCTACAGCATAATAAGGGCAGATCAGCATGTGAAATTCCCACACTTAAAGTGCTTCGAAATACATCCCTGGGCTCTTCTATTATGGAAAGGAATACCTTTACTTCAATAGCTGGGAACCTTCTTTATACACTACCTAAAATATTCAGCAAATCGTAGTGTTTGTTTTGGGTGGATTTCATATGCCAGGAGAGAAACTGACTGACGGCAGGTCTGGGAGAGGATGGGAAGTGGATGTTGGTCTGGGGAGGGGTGGGAAAACAGAAGTGGCCCACTTCAAGCCTTTTCAAATGTAAACACAATGGTGGAAAATAAGCAATGCTTTATGATCATAAAGAGAGATATTGGAAATGCCACCGACTAAAAGTCCAATATTTGATGGAACAGCAAACATTACTAGCAAGAGGGAGGAGGGATGTTTTCTCACATGCCAATAGGGAGGCAGGAGAGAGGTCTGTAATAGATATCACTCCCCCACCCCGACCCCACCCCCCAACACACACACAATAAAATGCAAAGTCCCTCTACTCCTTCCTCTCAAGTCTTTCCTGGCCTGTGGGTTGGGCTTACCATAGACCACCACAGTGGCTGACAGGCTCCTCCTCTTGGCCACAATGTTGGCTGCCACGCAAGTGTAATTCCCCGAGTCGGAGAGCCGAGCCTGTCTGATGATCAGGTTGTGGTCAGCCCTGGTGTCAATGTTCTCATCTTGGTCAGCATCAATGGGCTCTTCATTTTTCAGCCATTCCACCTACAGGAAGACATGAAGGTTCACCGATGACATCAAAAGTAAGAACACGTTGTTCCCTCTCTCCACTTTCCTGCCACCCCGAGGGCAGTAGCCTACGAGTGTTGAAATGGCTTCTCTTAAGACATTGAGACTCGAGCAATTTCTGGTCAAGAAACAAAAGCAGAATCCCCCATTACCCAATGGGTCCTAAGGAAACTGGCAATGAGATCAGGTACAACTTCATGAGAAGACATTGGAGAAGACCCAAGCCGGACCTCTAGAGTCCCCAGTGTGAGGACACACAGCACTCTGTTATTCAGAGGTTAACACTTTGCCACAAGATGCTCAGTTGAACTTGCATTGACAAACATCTGGTTTCTTTCCTTGATTTTTATGCTTCTGCATTAAGAAATTGACAAATAATAAATATATGAGGGCTTTGGTATGAAAAAACTAATAAGAACACTTTTCTTTAATTTAAACAGGGTGTTTGAGTGTTGAGGTGGGAGTTATTTCTAAATAATAATGCAAGCTCTTCATTTCATATCTCACCCATTTTATTTAGTAAATTTGATATATTCAGGAATTATAAATAGAATTTCAAAACTCACTGTCATCACACTGATTCATACTGAGTGACCCTTTAGAACAGAATAGAACTGGCCCCATAGGTTTCTGAAGCTACAAATCTTTATAGGAGCAGAAAGCCTCTTCTTTCTCTGTGAAGTGGTTAATGGATTTGAACTGCCAATTTTGTGGTTGTTAGCAGTCCAGCCTGAGCACCATTCAGGAAAATGAAAACTCAAATTAGTAAGTGGAAAACATAAAAATAATACAAACCCCCAATTTAATTTGACCTATTTCCTTTAAAATGGAAGAAAGAAAACAGGTGGCTGCAATAAGGTCATTTTATCATGTTCCATTATATTAAAACTCTTCGGTAATGGTATTGCAATAATGGGTCCAACGTGGAGCTCAGAAAATCAATACATATATTCAGAACTTGTACTCTGTGCAGATAGGATAAGATGCTGTTTAAGTCGATAGGTGTTCCTGTCAACATGCTTTAATGAAAGCATAAGAATGTATAAAGGAAAAAATAGCACAGATTTGGGCTATCAAAGACACCATAGTGAGTTTAATGTTTAGGTAGGGCTCTCTAAGTTTGGAACTTTGTTTCTTTGATGACAATTGTGTTACGCCTCAAGGACTCAACAGACACTTGTATAGTCTTAGTTACGAGGCATCGAGGAAGTACCCTGACACGCTGAAGGTTCACACGCTGCTCTGAATTCCAGGCCTGTGAACATGCTCATCACAGATAATGCAGTCTCCTCTCCCCAGGTTCGCCTTACTCTGACCCTGTGCCACACTGGTCTTTTGTTGAGCATCTGGGAAAGATACAGACGGCAGCTTTCTGCTCCCTGGATCCTCAGCCATGCCAAGATGAGGTGAACCAGCCTTAACTCTTCTCTTTCGTCAAACAGCCTGGGATTTCCCCTGAATTAAGCTACTATTGCTTTGGACTTTATTTCCACTTCTAAAGAGTGTCTCTCCTGTCTGGTGTCGTCTTAGTGCCACGAGACTCATCTCTCGTTTGACAGTAACCATTTGGTTATAGCTATTAGTGTATGTGACAGAAAGCACTTTAATGGAAACATAAAACCTGTCATTGAACACTGAAAGCCATAGTGGCGATTGCACCAAAGAAGGTCAAGCAAAAGCACATGCCTCAGGGGGTATTGCCTCATATACTGACCGTCATTAGCATAGATAATTGAACACTTGTTTTCAAATAAGATGCCTCCTTACATTTCTCTACTTAAATCTAAAAAATTCTAATTCATCACCCATAACCAGATGGCATCTGCTACATAACTAATTGGATTAATAATGATTTGTTGGTCTGTGAAAAAAAGGAATTTAGTTAGAAGAAACTTATAATGATCCTTCATTGTTTACCCCAACTACCAACCCCAAATCATTATTTAAAATTTATCCTAGTAGATATCTCTTTGAAAAGAAAATAATAAAATGATAGCAATAGCCAAAAGACAAAGATGGGAGGACTACTTTGAAACACAGAGAACAGCTGTAGAGAGAGAGTAGTACCAAGTCATTAAGGAACAAACTCCCCAGCCAACCCCAGGAGTTCCTAAGGGCATCCTCATGCTCTAGAGACTGAAGGAGTATATACTAATAATGACTAGTAGTAAAAGTGATTTCCCTATTTCATAAAGCAAGAGAGTGAAACTAATTTGAAGGCAGTCTATGATAGAATGTTCCCTCATTCCCCACTGAGATAGCAGATATAGCCACTACTGACACAGCGGTTACAGTACTCAGCTGATAATCAGAAAGTTCCAACACACAAACCACACCTTCGGAGAATTTTACAACTGTGGAAGCCTTCAGGAGTGCTGGTGGCATGGTGGGTTGTAATTTGTAATTTAGGCTGCTGACTTCACTGACAGCCATTTGAAACCAGCAGCCACTCCATGGGAGAAAGATTAGGTTTTCTACTCCCATAAAGAGTTACAGATTTAGAAACTCATGGGGGCACTTCTATCTTCTCCCATAGGGTTATCCAATTGGAATTGACCGGATGGCAGTGAATAGAAACCCTCTATTCCTTCAAATGGGATCGCTTTGAGTCAGAATTGACCAAAATGCAGTAGGTTTGTCTGTTTGCTTGCTTGCAAAGGAGGTGAACAAGATCAACACAGATTGTTATATCAATCTGTGGATTGATTAATGGATTAATGGATAAGATGGGAAATATGTAAATTCATAATTATATATATATTTTTAAATATGTCAGGAGAACAGAGAAGAC
>NW_022103906.1:37764215-37765960 GCF_000313985.2 Echinops telfairi
GCAACAAATGTACAAATGTGCTTGACACAATGGATGGATGGATGGATTGTGATAAGCGTTGTACGAACCCCCAATAAAATGATTTAAAAAAAATGGATAGAAATACAAGATCAATGTGGAATACCAGATGAGACTCTGAAACTTGCTCTGAATCTTAGAGTAGCTAAGGCATGTGGCAGACAGGATGAAGTCAAAGAGCTGAACAGAAAATTTAAAAGGACAGCTCGAGAATATAAAGTAAAATACTATTCTGAAATGTGCAAAGACCCAGAGTTAGAAAGCCAAAAAGGGCAGAGAGTAGAAGGGGGAATATATCTGATAATTAAAATCACAGTCAACCAAAAGAAAATAAATAAACAAATAATGGGCTTAAATATACGGACAATTGTAAGGATGTCACAGGACCGAGCAGTGTGTCCTTTTAGGGGTCACACTGTCCATAAGAATGGGGAGTAACATAATTTCCAGTATTGGGGGCATCAAAGGAAAACCAAATAGAACGAGAGTTTGAAAATCACCATCTCTGTTACATCAATAAGAGTCCTCAGGTGGTGCAAAGGGTGAACACACAACACGTAACTAAAAGGTTGGAGGTTCTAGCCCAGTCCCTTGTGCCTCTGAAAAAAAAGGTTTGCCCCTTTGAGTGTTTGAGGCTGTAAATCTTTATGGGAGCAGTCTGCCTCATATTTCTCTTGCTGAGTAGCTGGTGGACTCAAAGCACCAGCCTTCTGGTTAGCAGTCCAGTGCTCAACCCACTGGGCCATCATGGTTCCTTAAAGAAGTCCCAGAATTCTGGAAATCAAAGAAAGGCTTCCTAAATGCATATTGGCACAAGAATAAATTAAAACTACATTCTTCAACTAATGATGTGATTTCAAATTAAGACATATTAAAATAAATTATAAAATTAAATGGTCAATAAAGGAAAAAATTGCCACAAACTTGATAGATAAAAGCTTACTGATATGAATAATAATAAAATGTGCATAGCTCAAGGTCTCATATAAGTTGATGGTAAAACCCACTCAAATAAACATTAAAGGAATATATAATTCATTAAAATAAAATAGCAATTAAATATTTGAATACATATTTAATATCCCTATTATTAAGAATAAATAAATTATATGAGATTTTTCTTATTACGATAACAAAATTTCAAAATACACACACACAGTCCTAGTGTTGCCATAGTTGAAGCACTCAACTGCTCACTAAATAGTTAGTAGTTCAAACCCACCCAGTGGCTTCAAGTGAGGAAAAGACCTGGCTGTATATTGTAGAAAGAAGGCAGTCAATAAAACCTATGGGGAATTTCTTCTCAGTCGCTTGGGGTTGATCTGTGCCAGAAATAAAAGCATCCAACAAGGATCCACACAAGGATGCACACGTACGCATGCACACAAACAGGTACAGTTATGGATTTTGTTGTTTATTTTTTGCTAAGTGTGGGCGATGTGAGTTTTTCCTAGTGCTGTTCTCTACATTATTCATTGATAGGTTTGTTTTCCACTTCAGTTCATGCTTCTGTAGCCAATTTTCCAGAATGAGATCAGATGACTTCATGATTTCTTTGAAATCTTCCAAATCCCTTTTAGAACAAAAAATCCCAAGCACGAATAAAGAAGTCCTTCTGTGTTCTAGATCCCAATTAGTTTTCCACCTCAGATCTTTCAAGTAACCTTCTTCTCATTCTATTCCAAGAATATTAGACTCTTTCTTGTTCTTAAACATCTCAAAGTAAC
>NW_022103906.1:37766779-37768206 GCF_000313985.2 Echinops telfairi
CCATGCCTGGAGAAGCACATCATGTTTGGTAAAATGAGAGGGAGGTGAAAAAGAGGAAAAGCCTCAATGAGATGGATCGATGCAGTGACTGCATCAATGGGCTGAGGCACAGGAATAATTGTGAGGATGGTACAGGACTGTGTAATCTTTTGCCCTGTTGTGCATGGGTTAGCCAACTCCATGGAACCTAACATCATCATTAAAGTGAAAGAAGCGGCAATTAAATAGTCTATCAATTTCTACATTCTGAAATTGATCAAACATTCGGTCAGGATGCATTGGAAATTACTGGTGATTTTAATGTGAAAATTCAACAAAAAGAGGAAGGAACATGGTTGGAAAATGCCTTTAGGGATAAAAATGACACATGAGATCTCAAAATAAAATTTTATGAGGACAAATGACATACTATAGAAATACCTTTTCTTCAACAACATAAATTATGATTTAGACTTCACCAGATAGAATACACAGGAATCAGTTCTAATACATCTATGGAGAGTAATATCGGAGGAGCTCAATATCATCAACCAGAACAAGGCAGGAACTGACTGTGTGGGGTAGTTTCATAATCAGTTGTCAATTTGAGAGGATTAAGAGTGAAAGGGTGGGGTTTAGCCTGTCAATCAGGTGGAAGCTTGATGACCTCATTTGGAGGTGCTAAGGAGATAAATAGCTCACTGGAGGCAAGACACATACTCACTCCCTGGGAGACAATGCATTTGACAAGACACTTGGAGCTACTCTAGTGCCCTGAGCGGGAGGAGCCATGTGGAGAGCCCTGCCTGCGCGGAGATGCTTTTATTGCCACTGGATCCACAAGACTTCCTACCCACTGGCCTGTGATCTTCCTGCATTTAGCGCCATTGCATTTGTTTTGTGAGTCTGAAGAGGACTTTATTGATTGGTATCAGACATATGGGCTAATATCGGATTTAGGGACATGATCTGGATGGACTTGGCTGGGATGGTTTCTTCATGTGCAATTACTCTTTATATGAAGTTCTTTCTTATACATATATGAGTGTCTATGAATTTGTTTCTCTGGTCTACCCAGACTAACACACTGTGAAACAAAATTCAGTTTACCATACGTAAATTCAAGCTGATGCTGAAGAAAATTATACATGTCCACAAGAGACAAAATAAGACCTTGAGTTCATACCACCTGAATTTAGGGACCATATCAAGAGTAGCATTGACATATGGAACACTAATGACTGAAGACTAAAGGAGTTATTGGATAACCATTAGGCATGAAGAAAATAAAAGGTCATTAAAAAGATAAGAAAGAAAAGACCAGATAGGTGGCAGGAAAGACTGAAACTTGCATTAGAATGTAAAATAGCTAAAGTGAAAGGAGGCAATGATGAAGTGAAAAGGTTGAAAGCTTCAAATGGCAGCTCAAGAAGACAAGGTAAAGTACT
>NW_022103906.1:37768740-37770721 GCF_000313985.2 Echinops telfairi
GAGGGCCTTGCTGTAACACAAGATTTCAAGAACTGATGGGATAACAATGAAAAAGTTTCAACAAGATTATGCAGTGTTGGAACCACTCATTAGTTTACAAAAGGAAATTTGGAAGACAGCTAGCCAACTGACTGGAAGCATTCCATATTTGTACCCATTCCAGAGACAGGTGAACAGAATGTGGGAATTAGCTAACAATGTGATTCATATCACATATAAGTATAATTTGCTGATGAACATTTTTAAATGGTTGCAGCAGTATATGGATAGAGAGAGCCATAAATTCAATTGGCATTCAGAAGAGGACATGAAACAAGAGACCTCGTTGCCGGTTTCAAATAGTACTTGACTGACAGAAGATATCAGACAGACGTTTACTGGTAGGCAATGACTATGTAAAGGTGTTTGATGATGAAAAGAACGGGAATTCCAAAACCCAAAACTGTGCTTATACGGAACCTGTCCACAGACCGAGAAGCGGTCAAATAAAGACTCATTAACATCCAATGATATGCAGCTGTCCTAATCTTGCTTGCTAAGAGTTAGGAGGACTTGAAGCACTTACTACTGAAGATTGAAGCCTTCAGTGTGAATCACACATCAATGTAAGGAACACCAAAATCCTCTTACCTGGATCAATAAGCAAAATCTGGTAAATGGGGAAAGCATTTGCTTATATACACACTATTAATGTTTGGAGCAGTCAAGAAATCAGGGGATGCATTACATTGGTAAATATGTTGCAAAAGATGCCTTTCAGGTGTTAAAGAGGAAAGATGTCATTAAAGTCTGAGGTGTAATTGACTCGAACCATAGTATTTTCGGTCACCTCATATGTGTGTGAAAGTTGGACACAATAAAGAAAATGAAGAAAAATTTGTTTATGTGAATTCTGGTGTTGCCATAGAATAGCCAATGTATGATTGACTCACAGAATCATGAACAAATCTGTTTTGGATGAAGTACAGCCGGATTCTCCTTAAAAATGATAATGGTGAGACTTCAACTTGCATACTTTGGACATGATATCCAGAAGGATGGATCCCTGGCGGAGGACATCATGCTCAGTATAGACCCTTGAGTAGATGCATCGGCAAAATGATTGCAACAATGAGTTTAAACATTGTAAGATGGTCAGGATGGGTTGTAGTGTTTTGTTCTATTGGACATAGGGTGAATAGGAATCAGAACTGCTGATGGTACCTGCCAACAGCAATGATCTTTAATAGTCGATTTCAAGTTGAGAAAACAGAAAATCCTTATTAGATATAAAAGAATCATAATACAAAACTCCACATTTGGTGCTAGGGCCAATTTGTAAAAAACATATATGTGTGTGTGTGCACACGTGCACGCGCACATGCACACATACACACAAGTGTGTGTGTGACCAACACAATTGTGCTTGAAAATAATTGAAAGGAAACACTTGTTATAGAGGTCTTGAGAGTGACTGCTCTTTTCTTCCCCAGGGTTAATTTCTTTCCTGGGGGTTAATTCTAGTGCATTCATGTAAAATTTAAGTAATCTAGATAAATCTCTGTGATTTAAAAATCTCTTTTATTCATCACCTAGCACAATGGTTTCAAATTTAGATTCAGATTAGGATATTTCTTCAGTGCAAAGCTTACGTGAAATGTCAAAATGGAAAATGGATAAAGAAGGAGTGCTTTATGATAGGTGCCTAAGTAAGGACAACGGCGTCCCAGCTGGAGGGATCCAAAGCTGTGTCAGTTTGTCCACAAGCAGGGCTGCTGTTTGCCTAACTCCGGGAAGGATCGCTCACGTCCTTGACTATGTGACTATTGCCGGTCGCTATGTTTTCACCACACGACTATTCATTTATTGAACTGTGGCGGTTCCAGTGTTGTAACAAGGCTGATCATGTGTAGACAGGACTTCCAGGATAACAGAGGCTAGCGCAAAAGGTCTGTCACTCTACTTCTAGAAATCACTCAGTAAAAACTCGATGGACCCTAAG
>NW_022103906.1:37771351-37775630 GCF_000313985.2 Echinops telfairi
GGGAGGTGACATAAATTCGTGAAGTGGCACTGGGTGTAAGACATGCCTGTGCACTGCTTGCATACGAAAGACAATGGGATGTTCTTCCTTTCCTTCAAGGAATGGGCTCACTTTCATTTTCTTCTAAAAAGGTGCACTCTTGATCTCCTCTTGTTTTTCTGCCTTAGACAGAGACTCAGATAGAGAGAAATGCTTTTGTAGTAAAGAAAAACCGCAATGAAAGTAGAAGGAAAACTGACAATGCACTCATTGTTTGCCTTGTGTTCCCCCTTTTTAATTTGCTTTGATGTGATATCCAAACAAGAGCCACAAGAAAAAGTGCTTTCCTGTGTCCTCCGGAGTAGATCTGTGTCCCGCAGGGTTCTCTGGGCTGTAATTTTTACAGGAGTAGATTGCTCACTCGTTCTTCTGTGACGCCCCCGTGTGGGCTCAAACTGTCGGTTGGCCCTGGGAGGTATGCTGTTCGTGCAACTCAGGGACGCTGTCAGCCTCAGCAACAGGGAGTGTGAGAGTGGTGGGGAGTGTGGGAGCAGGGAGGGCACACTTCTGAGAAACCCTGTGGTTGTTAGTTGGCTTCCTTCAGGCCACAGGTACCAGAAGAGAATGCTGGCTCTGGGTGGCCAGACTTTCAATCTTTCACGGGAGTCCTGAGATATCTGTTTATATAATATAGCTTGGTTTCTACAAGATGGCTCAGACAAAACAAAATATGTGTGAAGGACAAAAAACAAATATCTTCATGAGCTATGTGCTGTTTTGCCCCTTCGCCATGGAAAATAAATATGCCTGGTTTCCAACCCCTTGTAAATGCTGTTAAAGAGGATCTCAGTGCCCTTCATCAAAGTTAACTCTTTGTCGTACATACAAGCTTTCCCCACCATCATCTTAAACTGTCAACGTTCCTACATGCTAACTCACTCACAAGCCTTTGTCATGGAAATGACTGGTGAGCACCAAAGGTCTTTGCATATATACTGAAATTCCTTTCCATGTAGGAAAGTCCCAATTAATGTTTTTAACAAAAGCAATACAAACTCCCAAGATAGGCTTATGGGATCAATACACTGGACACCTGGAGGCTAACAGACATTTGTATGACTAATCCAAATGAGCTCTCGTTAATAGGTCATCTCATTGACAGAGAAACTTAACATTTCTGAAGGTTGTTGGAGACACCCGTGCCTCAAAGGAACAGTTCTTCAGCCTGTTGCTGTCTATTTGGTTGAGATGGATAATCTCAGTTAGAGCTCGTGAAGAAACTAGTGATGATGAGCTCATGAATTTGCAGGATGCTGGCATTCATTAGCAACGTGTTACATACAGATGGTCAGCAGTTTGTAGATTTTCCAGTTTATAAACAAATTGGAAAAGCAGACCATGGAAGCCCATTAGATTTCATGCCAGCCATTGGATTCTTGATCAGCCATTCTGGTGATGTGGGGGCAGAAGGGATGCAATTGACAAACCTATCATTTTTCTTACCAATCAGCAATACGGTTAATTGGATAGGGAGACTGCCTTATAGTAGTGAGGGATAGATGATACGTGGAGACTATCTGGCCTGACATCTGGGTAGCATCTGAAAATATCTGCACAAGCTATAACGTTTCACTTATTTGACTTTTCATCAACAGCTATGCGTGTGTGTACATAATGTTCACATTTCAAAAGTCTTATACTCCTGCTCTTGTTTTTAATGCTCCATAAGAGAATGAGGAGGCAATCTTTTTTATTAACTCTTTAGATATGAAAACACCATAGAAAGTAATTTTGAATTCTAGGCAGTATCAACCTAGAAAACTCCCCTTATATTCTGCACAAAACACGAATGAGAGTCCTTCATTGCTAGTGTATACCTACTCAAATTACAATGAACTTTCTTGGGATTTTCTTGCAGACTCACTATAAAATGGAATTGTTTATATACATTATAGACAAAACCTTAGCTTTATGAAGTTGGAAGCATCTCATTTTATCTACTCATTGCTGGTGATCATTTTCTATCTGCTTCACTAGTTTGTGAGCTTCTTAAGAACATAAGCAATATTTTAAAACTTTTTTATAGCTTTCATAGAATTCCCATTTGAGGAAGTTCAATGACACTCACTGAATATAATTTCTAGCCCACGTTAGTATTCATGCAAAAACAAACAAACAAGAAAGCAATTCTGCTCCTTGAATTAAGGACAAAGAAGAACTGCCCTAGGGATTCCTAGATTGTACGGATTTCTAAGAACAGACAACTTCATCTTTCTCCCAACGAAAATCTCCAAAAAACTCAAACTCGCTGCCATTGAGTCCACTCTGCCTCCCAGCGACCCTGGGCAAATCTAGGGTACTGCTTTGTTGTGTGTGCCTGTGTGTACTTTATACAACAAACAAAAGAATAACCAAAAAAATGCTCAAACTACATTTTCAGGAAACAGGATATAATGTTTTGTTTGTTTGTTTGCTTTTGTTTTACTTTTAGACCCAAGGGCTGAGCATAGATTATAATCTGGAGAGAGAGAATCTATAATGGCTCAATAAAGTCCCAGGTTGAGTTTTATGTACTCACTCAAGATATAAATCACGTACAAATTGTAAATGCACACACGCTCACACACACTATAATCAAGGGTGGCTTTGAAAGGTAACCTCGTTGCTGGAAAAACTCTCTTCAAAGGAGCTTTAGGATGCAGAGACCAAACAACACAATAAAGGATGACCTAGGGAAACGCAGTCCATGGTAGTGCACAATGTGCATCATTTCTCACAATATTTTTAAAGTTGCCATCGTAAGAATGACAAGTGTGAATGACAAAATAATAATTTATAACTTATCAAGGGCTCATGAGGGAGGGGGGAAATGAGGACATCATGCTGGGGGCTTAAGTGGAGCGGAAATGTTTTGAGAATGATGAGGGAAATGAATGTACAAATGTGCTTTACACAATTGATGTATGTATGGATTGTGATAAGAGTTCTATGAGCCCCTAATAAAACGATTTAAAAAAATAAAAAAGAATGACAAGTGTGATCACAGTTCCCTGAGAAAACTCAAGGGAAGCAGTAGTTCTGCACGGTAGGTGGCGTGACACTGAGATGGACATCTAAATGGGGACAGAATTAACCTGGAAGAGAGATGCAATTACCCTGGGAGGAGTCTGGACTTCCACTACCCAGGAAATTTGTTTAATTGGTTCATTTTTCATTTGTTTTAAGCCACACACTGTGTTTAGATAAAACAGACACTTTCCAGTCTATTAACAATAAAGACTCAATGTTTGTGCCCCTACCATGTGCTAAGTACTCTATCATGTGCTAATTAATTTACTTCTGAAAATTTGCAATGAAGGGAATGTTTTTATTACCTTCATTTCATAGATAAAGAAAAGAGATGGTAGGTCATTTGTCCACAGTCATGAAAATGGTGAATAGCAGAATGCAACCCCGTTCAAGTTTGCACTTTACCATTATGCTCAGCCATCCATATCCTTGGCCAGATTGGGCTGGAAGGTCATAGAGTAGTTGCAAAAATCATAAAAACAAAAACAAGTGTCTGTCCCCATTGAGGATCATTTACAAACATACCATTTTTATTATTCCTAAGGTAGAGTTGCATATTTTTTCTAGAAACTGCAAGGTTGTTCAAATAAGCGGACTATCTCCCAGGGGCAGGAAGAGAGCAATTTAAAGGACAGCATAGATTTAAATGTACCTTCCAGTTATATTAACATATCAGAATGTTCAGAATGTGACCTGAATTATTTGTGACATCAAAAAAATCACTCAAACTTAACATGTTTCATTGTATATGATACCTGTCTTCTCAAAGCCATTTGGTGTTTTATTTTGCTTATTGACAATAAATAGAAAGAGTGGAGCAATAGGTCCACGAGCTCTTGCTGAGATGACATAGCCTTTGTCTTAAATTATTCCTTATAATTAAATGATATCTAATATTCATGGCCATTCCAAAGAAAGGTGACCCAATGGGATGCAGAAATCATAGAACAATATTACAAACAAGTAACATTTTGCCGAAAAGAATTTTTCTTTTAATTTAAAAAAAACAAAATAAAAAAAAAACTTTTAAATTTAACTGACAGGGAACTGCCAAAAAATCCAAGCAGAATTCATAAGAGTACATGGAATGAGGGATCTCAGTGCTGAAGCTAGATGGAACTTGGTTGCATGTAGAGAACAGAGATGCTGACCTTATTTAATTGACTATATAAAGGCTAAGTAGACTGTGTGGATCATAGCAAACTACCGATCAGACTGAGAAGAATGAGAA
>NW_022103906.1:37776645-37788638 GCF_000313985.2 Echinops telfairi
CAATCATTTTGACAGGTAAATAGTCTCTGGTAAAGTGAACACCCCGATCCACTGTTTACTGAAACCATAATGTTGTCACAACCGAAGAATAAAACATGCTTAAGTGAATGTATAGCGTTTCCAAAAATGATGATGTGAGGGAAAGGAAGATGTTAAGCAGATGAAACATAAATATATGAATGGGTTGAGAGATGCAATCAAAAGATGATTTGTAAGGTGCGGCGCAAGCTGCCATTTGCTTTTCAGCTTTGTTGCGGATAGCATAACGAATCTCAGGCTTTGCGAATTCTACCTTTGCTTGAGCCCATCTGCCAGGAGAAAAAGAACCCGCTTTTGAAGCTCTGGCGATGAATCACCTACAAGATGCTTCCAACTCTTGATACGCTGAGGGGTGTTCTAAAGCACTGTGCAATATGTCCCTTCTTTTTAAAGAATTATTTTAAGGTGGGGAGAATTCTAATAAGATTGCCTAGAATTCGCTTTTTAAAAGATTCAGAACTCTTTCTGTATTTGCATTCCCCCCTCCCATAAATTGCTGATGTGCCAATAAGATTTGAAGGTTAGGGAGAATATTAAAAATTCCCTTTTTCTGTCCCTTCCCAGCACTGCCATGCAGCATGTACCCGATTGCTGAGAAAATAGCCATCTTCTTAAGAATTAAAACACTGAAGTGTCTAGATGTTCATAGAATAAACTGGCTTTAACAGCAAATATCTGGCTACATACAATTATACAAAGGCACATACACACATCGCTTGCCAATGCATACACACCATTTGAAAAATCAAATCTGCTCAGGCTAAAAATGTTAATATCAGCCCTAGTGAAAGGCTAATTGTGTAATGATCTACAAAGGAAATGCAGGGACAGATATGGATTAGTTCAGCTTCCATATATTGGGTGACTAAGAATTAATTAGCATAATCATAAATTTGTTCCAATTACAGAAAGCAATTATCAAAGACCAGCTTACAGCATTATCAAAATGAAATCAGCAAAGTGCACCTACATTCCAGGTAGATGCCATTGAGTTAATGGGGCTTAATTTATTTTTTTAAATCCGTTTATTTTTCCTTTGATTTCTGTAAACTCTAGACAAGTTTCCTCTCAGCTGAAGGGCATGAAGTCACTATACTCCAAACAAAACAAAGTAAAATGCACGGCGAGGTAAAAGCCATGACCACAGCTTGTTACTGTAATACAACGCAACTACAAAATAACCACATTCGTACTCTAACGTTTTACGTGGCTACGTGACCTAGATTGATGGTACGAATGGCACTTGAAGATTTTAGATAGAATTCTGCATAACCACATGCATTGGCTCCAAAATACCAATGAGAAATAAAATTCTGATGAAACCTGTGACATGCCACAAACAAATATTCTTTGTGCTGATATGCAGTGTTGTCTTTAAAGGGAGGCCCACCGGTGTTCATTGTGCTTATTTTTATTTCCCATTCCCCTTGTAGTAATAATAAGAACCCTGGGCCCCTTACAATAATAAGACTTACCAGGTCATTTTGTCTGGTAAGTGTTAGTCAGTTAACCACAAGATCGCTGGTTTGAACCACCATCAGTCTTCACAGGAGAAAAAAGTGGTTGCGTTACCATAAAAATTTACAGCCTAAGCAATCCTGTACATGGTCCCTATGAGTTGGCAAACTCAATGGCAATGAGTAGGTAGGTGTAATAATTAGAACCTGTTGCCTTGTTAACTATTGTCAACCTGGAGAAAGTGCACTGAATTCAAGGATATTTTATAAAGGAAGCGATAGATTTAGTCTCCACATTTTAGAGCTGAATAAAATGATAAAATTTAATTGATAAAATTATGCATGCATATTACAATGTTCCCAGCACTTATGGAAACAAAATTAGTAAGAAAACTTAGTAGATCATCTATTACTAAGAAAGACAAAAATGAATTCTTATTATAACTAAATATATAATGTTTTGCTTATACAAAAATTGTTAGACCAGTGGAGGTAAGGTTAGCAAAAGGAATTTGGAAGGGAGAAGAAGACACTAAGAAATGAAAGACTAACTTTAAGGGTTAGTCTACAGTGGTCGGCTTCATGTCAGATACTAGCCTATATTCTTAACTAATTTGGTGAGGTAGACAGTGATACCTATATTTTTTAATATAAATACAAAAAGTGACAAAGATCTCACTCACTGATATCAAGCTGACTTCGGCTCATAGCAACCCTATAGGACAGAATAGAACTCCCCCTTGGCTTCCAAGACTATAACTTCTTTTTTCTTCATCTGTGTGTGTGTGCACACGCACGCACACACACCAATTCATAACCTAACACTTTTGGGGGAGTATTCTGGAAGCGAGGAAGCACTAGATGCCCAGAAAGGTCTTCCCAGGGGCCTTTTCTGACAGGTGGCCCTGCCTTCTGCACTGGGCCCAACTGAGCCCCCTTTCCCAACCAAAATCAAGCTGTGGAGCCCCAGGCTCTGTCCTTCTGGGTCGGCTCTGCAGGCCTTTGCCCTCTTAGCCTCACTGCACCTCGTGCCCTGCTCCCTGTGTTGGCCTGAGACTTCCTTGGGTGTTGGGCATGTGGTCCTAGCCTGGCTCTTGTTTCAGGACGGTGGTCAGACAGGTAACCAAGGCTGGTGCACTCCAGGGCTGGCAGGAGAGATACCGGGCTTCGTGGTTCAGGGTCTCAGGTAAATGTGTTCCAAAGTTTCTGGCAGAAGTATTTGGTTTCAAGTTCTACAGCCTTGGCCATTCCAATTGAAAGCAGCTGATGCCTGCAGCACCACGTAACTGCCAACCCCCTGGTTGTCAGGTTGTCCGAAGACAAAACCATTGAAGGCATGGCACTGCCCCGTAATCTAGAAGAAGAAATCCCAGGACCCGTGCATTGAGGCCAACACATATATTCCTAGTCTCACAGTCACTGTCCCCTTGGTGGTCTTCAACTGACCCAGGTAGAAGGTGAGGATGTCTTGCACTTTCTGACTCTTGATCAGGGTGGGCACCCCTCCCTTTACCTGGCATTTCATTTTGGCTCCATACTAGGTGTCTGTCTCAGTCTTCATCAACCTTAGGTGACAAATGGAAGAGGAAGAGGGGCTGGTGGTTTCAAACCACTGAACTTGTTGTTAGCAGCTCAACGCCTAACTCATTATGCCCCAGGGCTCATTTAAGTAACGTTCAAGGAAGTCAAACATTCAAACGTCTTCAAAATGCTGCCATTGAATAACAAACATAAAAAATCCTTTCTTCCTCTGCTTGATCATATCTCCTGAATTCTTCACTAAATATTCCCCCCTCCTGATTACATTTCAATCTGGCTTCTACCCTGGTTTTTCCATGCATTTCTTCTTGATAAAGCTTTCCAATGATCTACATGTTGTCATGCCGAGTGTGTTTTTCTACAGTCTTACTTACTTGGCCTTTAGTAGCAAAACTGACAACTCTTTGATTTATTTCTTACTTTATTTTTGTTTTGTTTTTCATAATACCCCATGTGCTCTCCTTCTAGCCTTCTGGCCACCTTGCTTTTAGCTTCTCTATAAACAAGTTGAATAAGGATTGAATAAGGAAGATCAAAGAAGAATTGATTTTTTGAATTATGGTGCTGGCAAAGAATATTGAAAGTACCTTGGATTGCCAAAGAACAAACAAATCTGCTTTAGAAGTAGAGCCAGAATCCTCCTTAGAGGCAAGGATGGTGCAATCTCATCTCATATACTTTGGACATGTCAAGAGAGACAAGTGCCTGTCGAAGGACATCATGCTTGGTAAAGTAAAGGGGAGTGATAAAGAGGAAGGCCATTGAAGGGATGGATTGACACGGTGGCTGAAACAACGGGGCTCAAGCATAGGAACGATTGTGAGGATGGTGCAGAACGAGGCAATGTTTCCTTCTATTGTTCCCTCTGGGTTAGACAGGACTTGATAGGGCCTAATAACAATAACAACTCATGCACATTAGGGGTGTTTCTTTTCTCTTTTTTTAAGTGTTTCTTTGGATCTTAAAATCAGGTCATTTTCCAATGCTTTTCATACATTATCTTCACGCATACTTTCATTTCTGATAATACACTAAACTTTGCCAAACTGATATCTTCAGTTCATTGGTCCTATGTGCTATATCCTCCTATAGTCAGTTACCTATTCAGCATCTCTTTTCGTACACTTCCAAAGCATTTCAAGTTCAACATATTGAGTTGGGCTTGAGTTGGTTTCGCTTATTTTTTAGAAGAAAGAAAAGGAAAGGTGACTTCCTTGCCTGACATTAAACTATTTGAAACGTATCATCTAAAAACTGAAGATCAACTGGACAAAAGTGAGGGTTTTGTGACATGTAGAAATTTTCCCATTAGGAAGATCACTTTTTTTTACATAATGATGGAGAATATATGGGGTGCGGTAAGGTGGACAAAGCTAGAAAGAGGGATTTCATTGGGGGCAGCCATGATAGTGGAGGGAGAGATGACAGTAACTTGAACTGTAAATATTATAGTATGCATATAACAAGTGGCCTTAAGAGGAAGTTGTGAGGTTTTAAAAAATGAACAGAAATTTGTGAGTGACTCGCAGAGGATTAGAGGCGAGTGGACCAATATTTGGAACCTGTATTTTTGATATGGACAATTGACATAAGGAATACCTGATGGAAAGATCATTTTTGAATACTATACTGATATGTAATGGCTGAATGCCAAACTTTTTTCCTATTATACAAAGAAGACCTAAAAATAAGAAGGAAAACAAACAAGTAAACATGCTAATAGAATATATGGGCTAAATATATGAAGACTTATCAGTGAAGCATGCAAGACAAAAAAATTTATCATCAACACAAATCCCTCTTATACTTGCATACGTGGCTTGAGCTTGAGGCTGGTGGATCCTGTTGCCTTGCTTGAGCTTACGCTCCCATCAGGGCACAAAAAAAAACAAGACAGAGCAAGACAAAGCGACAAAAGAACGACAACAAGAACAAAAAACAATGACAAAAATAGAAAAGCCTGTAAATAGTTCAAGGTCTGTTTGTTGACTTTTAGGGGTATTTTCTGGTGGAGTCTGATGGAGTGCCACACCCTGGCCCCCAAATCTATTTTTGGTACTCCCTCAGGACTTCCTTGCTCTGCTCCCCTTGCTGTTCTATTGCATGCCCTTAGTGTTTTACCTTGGTGTGGTGTGATCAGATCTGGCGCAATTCCCACACCGTGTCTCCAGTGTTGTCCCCTGTAGGGCTATGGGTCAATGAGGGATGTTGTGTCTTGTAGTGGGACTGGCCATATGGTCCTCTCTGTGCACTGGCGGCTCTGAGCGGGGATATCGTCAAGGTTTGGTGGGCCAGGATGTGCTCCACTCTCTCTTCCTCCCCCTTCATTTGCTTTCAGTGTGCCCTTGGTATCAGCTTCTCTTTTCTCCCTCCCTCCCTCAGCCTCCCACCCTCGTGACTCCTTAATAAAGTATAAATTATTATTATTTTCATATCTTACCCCATCTGCTGGCTCCCTTCACCCTAATTTCTGTTGTTCATCCTCCTGGAGGGGTGGGAGGTTACACATTGATCATTGCAATTGGTTCCCCCTTTCTCCTCCTTCTCCCCCCACCTTTCCTCTACCTTCATGGTATCTTTACTCCCATTACTGTTGTGAGGGTTTATCTGTTTGGCCAGACTGGAGCATGTACATTGGTACAGATAAGAAATCGTGAAGCCTTCTTATATTATTACAATACAATTTTTGGTCAGTTTTAGGCTCATCATTTCTTCATTTTACTTTAACTACCCTATGTTCAAGAACAAATTCATAGTCTTTTCTGATATCAATTTTTATCTTTTGTTTGTTTGTCTGTCTATGTTTGTAATGTCCTTTTGATTTCTTTAGATACCATGTCCCTAATGTCATCCAACAGCTCATCTGGTCATATGTGTTCATATGTCAAATCTACTCTTGAGATGGTCTCTGTGTTAGTCTGGGTTGACTAGAGGAACAAATTCATAGACAATCATATGTGTGTAACAGAGAACTTTATATAAAAAATAATTGTATATTAAGAAAACATCCCAGCCCAGTTCACATCAAGTCCATAAGTCAGATATTAGCCAATATGTCAGATATTAGCCAATATGTCTGATACCAGTCTATAATTTCCTCTTTAAACTCACCCAACATATGCAATGATACTGAATGAAGGAAGATCACAGGCCACTGGCTGGAAAGTTTTGTGGATGCAGAGGCTGTGGAAGCATCTCAGTGCTGGCATGGGTTGCCTTGTGGTTTCTCCAGCTCCAGGGCTCTGGTTCCATCAGGGGTCTTCATGTGGCTTGTCAGCAGGAAGACAAGCAGAGTCTCTCCCACCTCCAGGGAGGAATACAGGAGTTCCCAGAATCCTCAGGAGAAAACCATACCCACAGGAAGGTCTCATTGGCTATTGCCTGATTGACAGGCTAGATAGACTCCACCCCTTCACAAGTTGACAGGGGATTATATAACCACCACAGTCTCTAAATTCAAGTGAGATATATTCAAGGTTAGTTTTTGACTTTCATGCGGTTGTCTAATTATCTCCAGCTTCAATTTGAACTTGCTTATGAGAAATTTGTGGTCTATTCCTTAGTTGGCTCCTAGATCCTCCTTGATAAGACCGATGTCTCTTTTTGCAGTTTTCTATTTTACTCCTATCTATTCCAAATAATGAGATCCATGTGTATAGTTTATATTGTTGAACTTGGTATTTTAAATGAATAAGTCAATGATACTGCAAAATTATATCATTTGGTGTCCTGCTTTGTTTTTATCACTAGCACCATATTTTTCATCTACTGATCCTTCTTTTTGGTTTCCAACATCCACCTCTCTGTCAGTAGTCATTATCCGTGCATAGTGATTTCATGTGTGATCAAGTTTTAGAGGGAATATTGATTAAGATCTTAAATGTTATGATTGGCTTTAGTGATTAGTATGTAATTTGATTAACAGTCATATAAACTGCTATCCCTTGTAGGCATATGCTGTTGCTGTTGGGTGCCATCAAGCCAGTTCAGATGCATAGTGATCTTATGCACAACAGGATTCAATACTGCACGGTCCTGCCCCCTCTTCACAATTGAGCCCCTTGCTGCAGCCCTGGTGTCAATCCCTCTCCTTGAGGGCCTTGCTCCTTTTCTCTGCCCCTCCACTTTACCAAGCATTTAATCGCTGACAATGATGTCCTTTAAGATAGATTTTAAAATAACCCCTTTAATGATTAATGTGACTCCATCATCAATTTGTCATTTTCTACATAGTCGAACATGTCATTGTCTGATTAAAAATGGCTCAGTCCTGTTCCTTTCTGCTCATTTGTGCTAGGATATCAATTTTTTATTTTGATTCATTTACTTTGATTCATTTCCACTTTTCCTACATTCAAAGTTCCATTTATTAATGGATGTTTGCAATTGGTTCTTTGCATGTTGAATCATGACACCTTAAAAATGATGGTCCCAGAAGCTTTGGTCCTCCACATCATTAAGATGAACTCTACTTTAAGGAGGTAGCTCTTCCTAAGTCGTATTTTGAGTGTTTTCCAACGTGAGCAGCTCATCTTCCAGAACTATAGCAGACAATATTTGGTTTGTAACCATACATGTCCAGTGGCGATTTTTTTTGAAGTGATCTGCCTCTTCCTTCTTTCTAGTCTGTTTTACTATGGGAGCAACACTGAAACTTATTGTACAATGACTTAACCTGTAGGTATTTGAAATACTGGTAATGTAGCTTCCAGCATCATAGCAGCACATAAATTCAACACCGTGTGACCAACTGACAGACACATGAAGGACATTTATTTTAATAAACTGGAAAATATTTCATTAAAAAATCTTGAGTATAAAAAAAAGATACTAAAACTCTATTTTTAATGTTTATAGTCAAGACCATGTATCTTCATATCTGGAAGACTGTGAAATATTATTTGTGTGGTGGAATTCTGAAGGTGACAAGCATTATCTTCTTTATGGGTTCCTACATTGTTGTAATTTTTTTGTAGGAGCTTTCATCAAATCTTTTTGGCTCTCAGCTTTATAATTATAATTGCACTTCCTGGACACTTTGCAGTTGGTGAGTTGACGTAATTAGTTCTAGCCAATGAGTTGTCAGTAGAAGTGACGAGTCATATCTAGGAAGGAACATTTGATTTCCTGTTTGGAGACATTCCAACCCTTTTCTCTCTTGGCCACGAGAGCTGACAATATTTTAGAGTAGCTACTCCATCATCCTCCATCCTGGATACAGTTGTCCTGGAACAGAGCATGCAGCGGACCTGTGATGGCTTGGACCATGAGAGACAACTGCAACTGTGTTGTTGTCTTAAGCTACTAAGATTTCTAAGCGGTTTGTAATTTTTCATAAAAACTATCTTTTCTTATAAAATTTATATTTGTAATCACGGGGAGGTATATTTTTATTAAAAAACAGATGTGAACACCCAAGGTGGGGAGGGGGTGGAGGAGAAATCCTTCTAGTATTCCATGTCTTGGAGAAGTAAACAAATTCCTTTAAATTATATAATCTTCTTTTTCAAAAAATTATATATTAACTAAAAAACCATCCATCTCATGAGGAGGTTCAGACTAAGTAACTATACTATATCTTGTTCATCCTACACAGGTGTCCTGATATGGCTATTTCAGACCAACTTTTATTTATTTTATTGTTTTTTGTGCAATCATATCTAATGTAGATCATACACGATGAGTCATAGTATCAATACTATAAAACTTAAATCCGTTGAGGCAAATTTCAATAAGATTACTTTTTTTTAACATATCATATTTATTGCAGTTGACAGTATAATTTCATTAATAGAACCTAGTTTTTTCACTGCTCTTTTTATTTTTAAACAACATGGGACACTTCATGGGTTAAATATATACTAGAAGAAATCTAAGAATAACTTTATATATTCATCCTTTTCTCATTTGGCGAGAGGTGTTCACATTTATTTTTCTTTTTTACATTCAATCAGCCTGGTCAATTAAATTGTACTGTTTCCTATTTGTTTCTATCCACTGTATCTTCCTCCTGTTTGTGTTCTGTTTTTTTGTTTTGTTTTGTTTTTTTATGAACTAGCTAGCACAAAGCTGCTATTTGTGCTTCACAACACTACAGGGAATGTTTAAAAAATAAACGAAATTGCCTGCGTGACTTTTTTTTTTAACTTGCTGAAAATGAGATTTTTTTTTTTTAAACAGCATTCACTTCACAGCCCTCCTTCCTTTTTAATTTAAAATTTTGTACTAAAATGAGCTTAAAATATTCCATTAATATCACTAGGGGAGACACTTGTTTTCTATGAAGGGAACACATTGGTCTACAATTCTTCCCTTCTTTTATTATTATGTGGCTTTATATTTGCCTGTGTGGCAGACATTCATTAGTGTATTTTCCTTAAAAAAACACATTTCCACATTACCTTGAGCTTTATGAGTATACATTTACAAATTAAAAAACAAAACCCCCATGTAGCAGCAATCCATTATAAACTATTGTTTTGTACAGGGTGTGGTGATAGATCTTTCTTTTGACACTTGTAAAGTCAATTTCCAATAACCTATTTGAGAAATAAAAAGACCATGATCAAATTGTCAAAGAACAACACACAAAAAATAAAACACATAAATGACTTCAAAATGAAATATGCAATCATTTCTTTTTGGGACCAATAAATTTATGTATATTAAATGAGTACATAGTGCATAAATATAGTTCAAAAAGTTCATAAATCATATATTGTAAATAGGGTTAAAATTTTAGTACTGTGCTTTCAGAGCACACACTGTACTTGCAGAGATAATTCACAAACTGAATAGCGATCATCTAGACAGGGTTTTGTATTTAGCTATTGATTCAGTGTAACATCAGTCCCCTATTCTCCCTCTGTAATTGTGGAAAATAGCGCTTTCTTTCTCTTATCTTACAGGGTTCTTATGAGGTCCAAAACAAAACCATGGATGAAAGGATTTTTGTAGAAGTGCAAAGTGATCAATTTAATGTGGCAGCGTATTACTACCACACAGGGTTTCCTGTGGGTTCACCCAGGGGGCAGAGGCAAGCATTCTGTGTGACAATTTCACAATAATAGCAACTTATAATGGGCCCCACAAACCCATCAAGGAGTTTAAACTGAACCCTGAAGACAGTGAGGAGTCGTTAAAAGTAGTAATAATAAAATAAAATAACCAAAGAATTACCAAAGTACTTTTCCTTGAGAAAAATTATGTTGGTAGCGTTGTGAAAGGTGATTGGCAACACTGAGGATCAGTGAAGACAAACAGGAAGCCAGTATTTCCTTAAGGGAGAGAAGGGACAAAGGCCTGGAATAAGCAAACAGGAACCAAGAAGACACAGTTATTAATAAGTAAGCTAGGTAATGGAGACTGAACATGAGCGAAAAGCCCCGAGGACACCTCCATGACTTAAACATTCCTACAGGAGCCACTGAACCCAGGATGCCACCACTAACACCGACGAAAACTAAAACAGCAAACCAACTCAGTACCATCAAATGGATTCTGAGTCAGTGACCCTGTGGGACACAGCAGAACGGCCTCTGTAGGGTCCTGAGACTGTATATCATTACGGGAGTAGAAAACCTCATCTTTTCAGGCAGAGCTGCTATGGTTTCCAACTGCTGACTCTGCGATTCGCAGCCAGCCCAGCTCATAACCCACTAAGCCACCAGGGCTCCGAAACAAAGACACTGCTACCAAGTTGATTCTGACTCCTAGGAAGCCACCACACCGGTCAGGGTAGAACTGGCCTTGTGGGTTGCTGAGACTGTACTTCTTTGGGGGAGTAAAAAAAGCCTCATATTTTTCCTTTGAATGGCTGGTAGTTTAAAACTACTGACCTTGTAGTTAGCAGTTCAATGCATCATCCCTATGCCACCAGGGCTACTGTCTAGCAAAGGTTGGGGGCACCAGATTTTGAAGGTCAAGTAGAGGTTTTGAAGTACTGTGGGGCTCTTTCAAGAACTGATCATTAACTTAGGCAAATTAACCGAATTTGGCCTCGAAGATGCAATGTTTCTGGTTTGAAAATAAAGTATAGTTTACACTAAGCTCTGTAGCATCATAATCCATAACAACAATACTTTTTTATGGGCTTAAATTTGGTGGGGATAATTTTATATGTCAAGCTACAAAAATAGCTTTACAGCTCTTGAGCTACATGCGGCTACTCTGCCCTTTAAATACATCTGACTTTCAACTGTGGTCAATAACTGGAGCACACAAA
This sequence comes from Echinops telfairi, assembly GCF_000313985.2. NCBI lineage: Eukaryota > Metazoa > Chordata > Mammalia > Afrosoricida > Tenrecidae > Echinops > Echinops telfairi. Next base: position 37,787,905 of record NW_022103906.1, read on the forward strand.
CATCAGAAGTAGCACTTCCCGAATGACAGCCCGCCTTGAAGAGGGCAATCAATGGTCTACTAGATGCAAGATGAAACTGTAGCCAGTTTAATAGCCCAAAAGGTCAACATCTGGCTGGTGGTCACATCCCATTTTCTTACAGCCTGTTTGTTTCCATTTATAAAGGTGAACTTGTTTTTTAATTAGTAAAAGCGATCTACTCTTTTTTCAGTTTCAATCAAATCACCTGTCATCTGCATTTTCTATGTAAGTAGGGCACAATAAAACAAGCAACTGCCCAATACTTCTTTTAATCATTTCCGACATAGGTGATACCTGCAGTAGAAGAGAGCATGTTGTATTTGGGAGTCATGATGATTAAAGTCATTTCCCTACTTTGAAAAAAAACATTCAATCTCTCTTTGTTCTTCTCTCTCTGTTCCCTCTTTCTTCCCCCACTACATGAACACATGTACCCTCTCACCATCACTCATCACCCTCACTACCACCAGCACCAGAATAGGCAAGACAGACTTACAAACAAGTATTCTTTTTAGTTTGCCTGAGGGTTTTCAGCTCCTAGCGAATACTCAGATGACCTATAGGCTAAAAAGCTCACACAATCAGATGTGCCACAGCTGTCGCTGCAATCAATGGTGTTGATCTGTGGGTCGGGCAAAATGTGAGCCAATTGGAGTACAATGAATGGTCGCCTGGCCAGGAGTTACTAAAATGACGAAGTTCAATTTCTTTTT
>NW_022103906.1:37790794-37793424 GCF_000313985.2 Echinops telfairi
GGGCAGGCATCCACTTAGTATTTGGGACTGGGGCCAGCCCCCCCAGACCTCTGATGACATTCATTTTCTATTAAGCTCTGGGCCACCTATGGACTAGGAAAATGTCGGATGTTCTTACTCAGCTTTGAGAAATGTTTCCGGCACACATTAAAAGCTCTGCAAGTCCCTCTTTCCATTGGTGCATCTGGACAGAGTGGTTAGTAATAAGTAAATCCCCATCACGATGCCCTAGAGGAAATGCATCGTAGAAGCCTTCCCACTTTCAGACAAACTTTCAACTGCAGATTGACCATTTATGACTTATTTTCCAGTTTAGAGCTGTTCATTTTTTAAGCCTGGATTTGCTTCTGTAAAATGTTAGTGGGTGTGATACATTTATGCCGGGAAGCCTGGGTGTCACCTGATCTGGGTTCAGTATCTTCCTCTGCTCCTCACGACCCTCACACTGCAGGGCCCATTTCCTTTCCCTCTATTTAGTTTGCCTTAAACTGAAATGCATCTCTTACGACCTCCTATTTTACACACAAATCACACCTGAATGCCGTCGTTCCCTTTCTCACCCACACATCTGCAATCTCCATCAGCGTTAGTAGTGATGCAGTATCACCAGAGGGCATCATCAGCTTTATGAACTACTGCAACTCGAAGGAAGCAGGGGCATGACTTCACTAGACCAGTGTGGTCTGTAATGATAACTGCAGAAGGGACTGCCAGACAGACCACCTCTCATGAGAGAGCCTGACTTCACTGAAATCAGTCAGAACTCCTGTTTTTGTTTTTTCAAAAACTTTGGCTTTGTTCCTTTTGGAATTCGCTAAAATCAAGAAACACAAAGAAGCACACTTCTTATACGCTCATGCAGAGAAAGTGCCAGAATTGATCAACGTTAATGAAAGCAATCGGTGCTGGCAGCACAAAATGTGCTTCTGCGGCCCATTGTCCTTTTCTTCCTAGGAGCCGATAGGGTCAGCAAAGTGATGCTAAGCCCTTGGCCGCAGTATCTCGAGTGAGAGGCTAGAAGCACCATGGAACGGGAAGGAAGTCATGCTCCCCACCCCCCCCTCCGCCCCCGCAAGTCTGAAGAGTCTCAGGTGTCATTGATGGAGTTTGTTCAGGGATCCCAGATAAGAAGCTTGCAGATTGGGAAAATTATGAATGAATTAAATAGATACCTTGATCAGTTACATTATCTGTTCACTAATTGATATGTATTTTACCTGTGACTGAGCTTAACTGCAAATGACTAAACTATAGCAAGATAGCGACTGACCGCTGAACAGCTTTTGTCAGGGCCAGAGGAAGGCTGGTGGGCTGATGGATTGACCCTGGGCTTTTCAGGTCTCTCAGAGCCTACAGTAGATTATTTTAGAATCTGGGATAGGGATCAACTTAAAAGGGATATGAATGAAGCCTTAAATTTAGAGCAGTAAAAGTCTGGGGGAAAGCTAATAGTTATAGTTCTTAAAGAAACAAACTTATCTTGTCTCAATGTCTCTTTCCATCAAACTTTAACATTACAGGGTCCATTTTCCCAGCACTTCCTGTCCTTCTGGCTCACGGTATGTCCGAAAGTGTCATGGAGGAGCTGTATCCACTGCATTTTCTATGGATACGTATTTGGAAGTGAGTCGCCAGGCCTTATTTCCAAGGCACCTCTGAGTGAACTCACACCTCCACCATTTTGATTCATAGGCAAGGACCTGTGTAGTTTGCATTATCCAAGACTCCCGTCTAAAATCCTCAAGGATACCAACCTAAAATCAAAGCATAAACAAGAACGGCACTGGTGAAAATGGTATGGAGTCTCTGTCCAAGCTATTCTGGCTTCACGAGGGAGCAAGTGAATCCAATTCCACATTTGTCCAAGGATGAATCCTTTGAGGCAGAGGATCAGACTTCCAACACACATTCTTCTACTCTGACAGTAACTGTCCCTCCCACCACAGCACTCAACTTCTCTCCTGGGTTCAGTGATCTGTTGCAATGTTCATAAAGGAATCACAGACAACACTCCACTGGCAATACTCCCAATTATGGGGTCTGTTGTGATTGGTATTGTGAGGTGCTATCCAGTTGGTCCCAAGAGCTACTTTAGCACTGATCAATGCCAAAAGAGCATCCCACTCTGCAAACCAACCTTCTGCCTGAAGGAGCTCAGGTTTACTTGTTAATGGATCACAAAATGCATTTCTGAGTCTTATGCTGCCTCTACTGCCACCCATACTTTTCCACAAAGGAATTTCAAACATGTTCAGCTCAGGCTATTAATTCTTGTTGGTCATGATGTTCTCTTTTCTTGCTTCTGAGGTGATTCACTCTATACCCAATGGAATAGGAAAACTGACTAAACCCCATGTAAGAGTTTCCCATACTCTATTTGCATATTTCTACCTAATCCTTAAACAAAGAATCAAAGAAGCTGGGTTTTATGAAGAAGAATGACACATCGGGATTGGAGGAAGGATTATTCACAGCCTGGGATATTCAGATGACAAAACCTTTTTTGTTGAGCATTCCATGATGCACAGCTTCCCTACATGATCGCTGAAGACAAATGGGTGCATAAGCAAATGTAGTGAAGAAAGCTGATGGTGCCTGGTTATCAAAAGATAGCAACTGGGGTCTTAAAC
>NW_022103906.1:37794098-37798632 GCF_000313985.2 Echinops telfairi
TGCTTGACACATGGATGTATGGATGGATTGTGATATGAGTTGTACTAGCCCTCAATAAAATGATTTAAAAAAAAGAATATTACTTTGAGGACTAAGGTGAGCCTGACTCAAGCCATGGTATTTTCAATCATTTCATATGCATGTGAGGGTTGGACACTGAATTAGGCAGGCAGAAGAATGGAAGCATTTGAATTGTGCTGCCAGAGAAGAATATGGACTATATCATGAACTGTTAAAAGGACAAACCAGTATATCCTGGAATAAGTAAGGCAAGAGTGCTCCTTGGACACAAGGATGGTGAGACTTTTTCGTACGTACTTTGGACATGTTATCAGGAGAGACCAGTCTCTGCAGAAAGACATCATGTCTGGTACAGGAGAGGGGCAGTAAAATAGCTTTTGGGGCCATCCAGATGGATTGGCACAGTGGCTGCAACTGTGGGCTCAGGCATAGAAACAGCTGTGAGGGTGGCATGGGTCACTCTGGATCTGAACTGACTCCATAGGACCTAACAAAAAACAAGAACCTATTCTTTTGGAGGAGTGGCTAGAAGACAGTGGCTAGAAGAACCATGCTTTGTCATTTCACATCACTGCACATTAGAATGGAGTTTCCTGATCCCAACCTTGGATTCACAATCAGTCAGAGTCACTTCTATTCTCCGAAACCTGATGTCACCATTTCAGTCATCAGACATGAGGAACCATTCCAATATGCCAGCTTCTTTCAAACAAGTTTCACACTTGAACAATGACCCTCACAAACAGTTGTTCTTTGACACCTTTGTGTGTACAGCAAACACATAAAGGTCACTGGTTACACAGTAGGTATTTAACCACAAGCACTGGGAAGTTCGCCATAAGATCAGTGGTTCACATCCACCGCCTGCCCTATAAGACTGGCTGCTCTGGTCAAGATGCACACGCTTAGAAACTACTAAAAGCAGTTCTTCCCTGTTCAATAAGGTCACTATGATTCAGAATCAACTCTATGGAAGAGAGTTTGTTTTAGTTTATGTTTGTTTGTTTTGGTTTATGCAACACAACACTGTCTTGCATACTTGACTTAAAAGCTGGGAGCATGAAGAATTCTAAACTTATTTTACAGAGCTAGAGATATTAGAGATGAGCCAGCATCAGGTAATAAGTACTTGAGGGTTGGCAGCCAGAGTTTACCATAAATAGATGGCTCCACGGGGAGAGGATTCATCTATTCCAACACCTCCTTCCCTAGTGGCTTGGTCCCATGGTGTTATTTTATCTCAATGGATTACTATAGGTCTCTCTCTCTCTCTCTCTTTCTCTCTACACCCTCTGACTCCCTCATCTCCCATTTTCTCTCTTTTTGAACATAAACTAACTCCCAGCAGAATCCAAATGATGAAGGGCTGTCTTCAGTTCTGCATACATTACAGGGATCAAAACTAAATGCTGGGTGACAAACACCACCAGAGAGCGGTGAATATGCTCCAGGAGAAAGTGATCTTTAATGGAGTTGTTCTAAAACGTATCTGCATGGGGCAGCACTAAATACCATGAAGTCTCGGTTACAGATCACAGACCTCAAATGCATTAATATTAAAGGAGCAAACGGCAGTGGAGCACATAAGACTGACTGTAGGAAACGACTGAAAGAAAGCCACATCCATCAGGCTGACTTCCTTTCAGTATGGCCGGCTCTGAGCAAAACCATAACCCAGAGAACACCTGCTTGTCTAGATTTGGTGTTTCACCCTCTCTAGAGCCTTCACCAGACGTTCCTCAATCATCCTGTGTCTGTCATGTTCTGCCCACAGGTACCGGATGTGAAAATAATTATCTGAAGATAGCATCCATATTTATATTTTAACTGGGATAAAAAGAAGAGGAGCTGATACCAAGGGCTCACAAAGACGGAACATGTTTTGGAAATGGTGATGGCAACATGTGTACCAGTGTGCTTAATACAATTGAATTATGGATTTTTATAAGATCTGTAAGAACACCTCCTCCCCCTAGTAAAATGATTTAAAAAATTAACTCTAAGGAGTGAGTTTCTGATCTTGGAAAATGTAGGGTAGGTAGGAATAAATGGAAACTTGGGTAGATGAAATCTTTAAATCGCCCACCCTGAATGATTTTCTCCATCAACGCAGATTATTTTCCTCCAGGTTGATGATCGCTCAAATTCTATTTATCATTTTCTGTTTCAAGAATGGTGCTCATAGCTTGGGTAACCAAGGTTTTCAAGTACTGACCCCGTGAAAGTCCAGTTTCTACTGCTGTTTTTCACAATAATCTCTCCATTGCTTTACAATGGCCTTGCCAGTCTCAGAAGATGGCGTCTAGTTAGATTCACCTGCCCAGAGCTCCTGCTGCCAGACCAGAAAATTGGGAGGTAAGGTGAAGGAGACTGGGAGGCAGAGTCCTGAAATTAGAATCAGGGTACTAGGGTCTGTCCTGAACCCGCTTTTTTTGATTTCCACTCACAAAGCGAACCAAGAATGCACTAAACCGTTCTAGGTTCGGAGTGCTGGGCTCGTGGGCTCCAGCTGGGCGAGCAGAAATTTCGCCTGGCCGACGCCCTAAAGGGGACATAAACCCAGAGAGGAGGAGAACCTCTGAAAGCTAGTCACAGGACGCCACACCAGAGTTCCCCGCACTGTTAGCTGCCTTGTGCTCAAAGCCTGGGTTCGGGTCTCAGGGTAGCTGTAGATTTGGAGCAACAAAGGCATTAGCACTGTGGAAGATGCCGTTTAGAAGCCTTCATGTTGAGTATGCACTTACATGAGGTCAATGCTTATTTAAATCCCGGTCATCTTCAGGATGAAATATGAGTTCCTGCCTCTGTATTTGTACATGCATGTACAATGTATGTGTGTGTTAGTTACAGAATAAATAGAGGAGCCTAACTTAAATGAGACAGGGAAGTCAGCAGTCACCATAAAAGGTAACATAGTTGACTGAGCAAAACAAACTTCCACACTTCCAACATCGCTTGGTTTGCTAGTTCCCTCTCGATCATGCTTCCTTCTATCATCGTATTTTTATGTCATCAGAATAATAAAATGTCATAAATCTTCATTTCACAGAATTGATCACAAACTTAAGAGAAGGCGGAGGGCACTTTACCTGCTCTATTGTCTAAACAAATCCATTGAGGCATCTTGAGTCGTTTAATCATGGTACTGTCATTTGGTTTGGGTAAGCATATTTTCCCTTCATTAGATTTAATATATAATCTCATTGTAGAAACCTGACACTCTGCACTGACTCCCAACTCATAAATCAGCCTCTACTTCTATTCCTGAGGCCCATGGCAGGGGGATGAGGCAAAGAAGTGTGATAAAAGGCACAGCATAACATAATTTTCACCATTCAGATAATGCCATCTCGCTACCCCACTTATTACCATTGTTGATCTCTCCAGGTTCCACTGTCAAATGGAAGATCATGCTGACTTCTGTTTTCCTGTGCAATACGGCATGCTCTTTTAAAAAAACGTTTCACTCATGAATCTTTCCAAAAGGTCACTTCCAAACTTTCCTCCACTAATCATGTCAGCTGTTCTTTTTCTATAACTGTGTGTAAACCTGGGTACTATCAGACTACCACTTATAGTTTTACAGACTTTTATAGACTTAGACCAGAGATTGCCAAACTTATTTGGCCTACCACCTAGTTTTCAGAAATTATATATGTATATATATATATTATTCCTCATTCCCTGGCAAGTCAAAACTTTTCTATTGTAACCCACAATGCAGGATAAAGTGTAGGTTTCTGTTTTTTCAGCCCCCTTGAATCGTTTCATACCTCCTCTGAGGTGCCGCATCACGCACTTTGGGAAACACTAATCTATAGTACAATGATTCTATACTCTGCTCTGCCTTTTGCCAGACAAACACCTATTTACTAGTACAATAATTTTGTACCTAAGATAAACTTATGGGATTGCTATGGAATCAACTCAAGAACAGTAGGCTTAATATTTTTTGTTTTGGTTATGTAAGATAAAACCACAAACTAAATAATTCCTATTCAGGTAAAATAAAATTGTACTTCCATGTCAAATCATTTTAGTTCTAATAGATTAATAGGATACTTAGTTTATTAAGGCCAACTATTTTTAGGTTCCAGGAAAGAACAAAATTAGTCAAAGAAGGCATTAGTTCTAATTTAGAGCAGAAAAATGTGCTTTTAAAATATTTGTTAGCTAACAAGGTGATAATATGATGCTTCCCCGTGCAGTTCAAAGGGTAAATGACAAAGTACTGCTACTAAAGTTCCAATTCATGTATGCATAGGCTTGTTTCAAATAAAACATATTTATGTCTCTACAAACAGTGGGTCACTTCAGACAAATTACAGGGCAGTAATACACTTTTTAATTTAGTTGGCATATCTTTAAAAAATTGGTCTAATCATACAATGATTTCCAAGGGGATCTGTTGGACCAGTTAAATTCAGGGAGAGAAGTCCACTCAGAAAGTTATGGTGACTTATCTTGGGGATTCCTTATGGGGTAATCTTGAGAGAGTTTCTTGAAAAACATA
>NW_022103906.1:37799508-37813663 GCF_000313985.2 Echinops telfairi
GATATACAACTAGAGCTTGGCTCTTGATGTTTCTGGGTCAAGGGAACCTTTTACATAAGGAGATTAGAATAAGGCCAATGTATCCAGATATCTGCTATGGTCCAAGGTGAACTTTTACATAAGGAAATTAGAATAAGGTCATCAATGCATCTAAATATCTGATATGGTCCAAGGTGAAACAAAACAAACAACAAAGCTTTCAGCAATTTCAAATGTTTAGCCAGGTGATTAGATAGATTGTCACTTCAAAGGCCTGTTAAGACTCTAAAACTAACCTGCATAAGCATGATAAAGGGCTGCATACAGTTCTATACTTCTGTCTTTGAAAATTGATAGTTGCCTTAGAGCAGTGGTTCTCATCCTGTGGGTCGTGACCCCTTTGGGGTTTGAATAACCCTTTCACAAGCGCTGCCTAAGACCACCAGAAAACACATAAACATTTCAATTATACAATTACATATTGCTTTGTGATTAATCACTATGCTTTAATTATGTTCAATTTGTAACAAGGAAAATACATCCTGCATATCAGATATTTACATTAAAATTCATAAGAGTAGTAAAATTACAGTTATGAAGTAGCAACAAAAATAATTTTATGGTTGGGGTTCAGCAAAACATGAGGAACTGTGTGAAAGGGTTGCGGCATTAGGAAGGCTGAGAACCACTGTGTTAGAGGATGTGAGTGTGTATGTATAACATTGCACAGTATTAAAAGTTGCTGAGAAATTGAAGGAAAGAGAAGGCATATCCACAGTTGACATTTCTATTCAACCAATCCACTGCCATCAAGTCAGTTCAGACTCATAGCAACCAAATAGAGCATTTCTGAAACGGCAGATCTTAGGAGGAGTAGACAGCCTATCATTCTCCAGATAAATACCTTCTAATATCTGACCTTCCAGATAGCAACCCAATCCTTATCCCATAGTGCCATCAAGACCTTGCTGAACTAGAATGCCAAGTGTCATCCTGAGCTATGCTGGTAGAATGTCCTTGTAGGTTATCTAGAGTGAAGAATTCAGCATTTGGGAAAGGTGGAACTGCAAAGATCAGAGCGGAAGATAGATTCTGGATTAAGACTAATCTCTTTGGTGAAGGGTAAGCTCTCCAAAGAGGGTTCAGGCTTGTAGTACAGAGTTCCAAAGAGGTGACTTTCTCTATGTGCTGACCTAAGGACAGGAAGGACTGGAAGACAGGATGTTATCCTTTTTCAGGATCTGTCACCTTATATTCCTTAGTTATACGTGCAAGAATGGAGACAAAGCAAAGTTTTCAACTCATTATGCTGCTCCTGTGAACAATCGAGGAAGGAAACTCATATTTAATGCACAGTAATAATAGTTTGCGTTGTCTTCCAGAGTTTCTTTTTATTAGCCTTCACCTTATGAGTAAAATCTGTATAGCCTTGTGTGGTTATATGGAAACCCATTGCAACCAAGTTGACTGCAACTTATATTAACCTTCCAGGACAGAGAACTGTTAAAAGGGTTTTCAAAGCTGCAACCGTTAACTGAAACAGATTGCTACGTCATTTTCCCATAGAGTGGATGCTGGATTTGAGCCACGAGCCTTCACATTAGCAATTGAATATTTAATCGCTATAGTGATTCCCTGTGGTCATATTAGAAGATATAAATATGGAGTCAATGAAATAAAGTAAGGTGTGCTGCTAAAATTATTCCCCTTGTATCAGATGGATTATAAAGCAGCAGCTACACAAGGGTTCACTAGTAAAGCAAGCAATGTTTTGTGCTGGAGCAGAGACTGGTAAGTAGTTCAAGACACATCCACTCAGTTGAGAAATTAATGGCTCAGGCATACAAGTGAGAATGAATCTATTTCTTTTTCCAAATAAAGAGGCAGAAGGTGATCCATGAGGGGCAAAGCTTATGCTTGGATCACATAAGTAGAGTTTTTTAAATGTGCCATGGAGGGAGAGAGAGAAAGAGGACCGCAATCTGGCCCACTGAGCCTTGAGGAGGACATTCCGCTTGGAGCAGGCAGTGCATAGAGAGATACATGGGGCCGGCCCCACCATGAGACACGATGTCCCCTCACTGACCCACAGTGCTACAGCGGAGAGCACTGGGTACACGAAGCGGGACTTGTGCCCAGTATCACCCCCGACACACATTGGGGCAAAACATAAAGGGAGCACAACAGAGCATCAAAGGGAGCAAAGCAAAGAAGTCCCCAAGGAATCCCAAAAATAGACTTTGGACTCAGGAGGCAGGGTTTGGCATCTCATCAGACCCAATCTGAAAACATTCAGCAGACAGACCTGGGGCTATTTATAGGTGGTAGTGGTTGTTGTTGTTGTGGAACTATTTATAGGTGGTAGTGGTTGTTGTTGTTGTGGGACTATTTATAGGTGGTAGTGGTTGTTGTTGTTGTGGGACTATTTATAGGTGGTAGTGGTTGTTGTTGTTGTGGAACTATTTATAGGTGGTAATGGTTGTTGTTGTTGTTCTTCGTATCTATCTATTTAAGATAGGCAGGGTCATTTGTAATCCTGAGTAGAGAACAATGGGGTCCACAGTTCCGGGCGGGGGGACATGGGAGAGGAGGAGGTGAGGGAAAAGGATATGGGAACCCAACAAACCCTGTAACAAGGGACGGGACAACAAGAGATCTAAAATTGATGACAAGGAGTGTGTAGAATGCTTGGTGGGGATTGATCAAGTAAAATGTAGCCCAGAGGAATTAATGAGGGATGAATGAGGGAAAGGAGGAAAGCACAGGAGAAAAGTAAAAGGAAATAGGGGAAAGATCTAGGAGGCAAAGGACATTTATAGATGTATAAATACAGGCACATATGTAAACATATATAATAATAGGGATATAGATCTATGTACATATATTTATATGTTAAGCATTAAGGTAGCAGACAGACATTGGGCCTCTACACAAGTCCTCTCTCAATACAAGAACACTTTGTCTTAATAATCTGGCACTCCATGATGCTCACCTTCCCAACATGATCGCCGATGACAAAATGGGTGCATAACCAATGTGTTGAAGAAAGCTGACGGTGCCTGGTTATTACAGGATATAGTGTCTGGGGTCTTAAAATATTGAAGTTAAGCAAGCAGCCATCTAGCTGGGAAGCAACAAAGTCCACATGGAAGGAGTACACCAACCTGTGTGATCACAAGATTTTGACAGGATCAGGTATCAGGCATCAGAAGACCCAAAACAAACAACCATTTCAATGTAAACGAGGGGAGTCAGAGTGGAGACCCAAATCCTATATGTAGACAATTGGACATCCCCTCACAGAATAGTCACAAGGAAGGGACTAGCAGCCAGGGTGCAGTATAGCACCAATGAAACACACAACATGCCTCTAGTTCTTTAATGCTTCCTCCCTACCCACCCTCACCTCCACTATCATGACTGCAGTTCTACCTTACAAATCCAGCTAGACGGGAGCATGTACACTGGTACAGATAAGAGCTGTAGACACATGGAATGCAGGACAGATAAGCCCCTCAGGAACATAATGGGAGTAGTGGAAGTAGTGATTACCATGAGGGTGGGAGAAGGTGGCAGTAGGAGGGAGAAGAAGGGGGTACAGATTGATTGTAACAATCAACGTATAACCACCATCACCACCCCCAGGGGGATGAACAACAGAAACATGGGTGAAGGGAGACAGCCGATGGTGTAAGATATGAAAATAATAATAATTTATAATTTATCAATGATTCACAAGGGTAGGAGGGTAGAGAAGGTAGGAAAAAAGAGGAGTTTATACCATGGGCTCAAGTAGAAAGAAAATGTTTTGAAAATAATGATGGTGCTCTTTGCTTCACCTTCCTGTTGACAAGACACATGGAGCTATGCTGATGGCGGCCAGAACCCAGGAGCTGGGGGAGCTGTTAGGTAGGTTAGCAAAGTGCTGGGAATGTCTGTTAACACATGCCCAGAGGGCCAAGCTAAGGGGGAACAAAGGAGTGGTGCGCTGCACATGCCCAGAGGCTCAGCTTTCCAAGGCAGGCATGGGTGGGTGTGAACCTGAATTGGCCCACCTAGGCCAGGTGAATTCAATTGAGCCAATGGGGTCGATCAGGGGTCGTCCACCACGCCTCCTTGTGGGATCCTTGAAAAGGCAGAAGCCTGAAGTCAAGGGAGAGAGAACTTTGGCGTAGAGAGCTTTGGCAGGACTTTGGGACACTTTTGCGTGATGCCGAGCAGCTTCCAACCAGGCCGCCTGTTCGGGAGGAGCCCCACGGGTGCCCTGTAAACCTGAAACTTTTTCTAACTTTCATAAAACTCACTTGGATCACGAGCCAGGCTTCAGCGTGAATTCTTTCTCCCGCGGAGCTAAGGACCGAGGTATATATCTAGCTAGAGAGATCTAACAGAGCCATGTGGAGACCCATGCCAGTGCTGAGAGGCTTCCACCACAGCTGCACCCACGAGCTTGTGATCCTCCTGCATTCAGCATCAATGCATGTGTTGTGTGAGTCTGAGGAGGAACTTATAGACTGGTATTGGACATATGGGCTAATATCGGGCTTATGGACTTGATCTGGACTGGGCTGGGATGTTTTCTAAATATGCAATTACTCTTTGATATTAAACTTTCTCATACACATATGAGTGTCTGGATTTGTTTCTCTGGTCAACCTGGACTAACACATTTTGGTACTTAGGGAGTCGGGTACTAGAGACACAAATTATAAAGATGGAGAGTGGATGCTTATTTGACCTCTGCCTCATGGTAGTTTTTCTTTGACCAGAGATCAGATATGGCTATGCAGTTTACTGGGTTGCTTTCTGGAAAGAATACGGGACGTTAAAGATTGAGATTATTTTGTTTTGTTGTTGTCATTGCTTATTGCTGTTTGAAATGGTAAACATAAATGTGATTAATGTGTATTTTGAACTCATGGCATGAAATCACCCCTTGAATTTCTCAGAGACCAGGCTGCTTAGTGAAAAAAGGCTGACAGAAGGCCTTGGTTTAATGCAGTCACAGGCCTAAGGCCATATTTTATATCAATGGAATATTTGAGATAAAGATTAAGCTAAGATAGATAAGGATTGAACATGACTGTTCTAAGAACTGAGTTTAGGATATGGCTGTACTAGGTTTACACTATTTTCTGTTAACTATTATTATTGATAAGATTGATAGAAATGATTATTGGGAAGTATAGAGAATTTCTAAGCTCACTTTCAAGCACCAATTTGAATCTTTAAATGGGTGTAGAATGAGCCTGCAAAGAAGGCTTTGAAAAGCTAAGCCCCACCCAGTCCGTGTCTTGAGTGCTCAGGACATTCGAAGGTGTCAGGACTTGCCTATGGGGCTGCTGACAAATTGAGGGAGGAAAAAGGAGCCCTTGGGTTTTCTGTTCTGTTTGGTTTTTTAAAACTTTGAACTAGTTGTTTGTGCCAGAGCTGGAAAATAATTTGGAGTCATGAAGAAACTATCCTCTCTAGAACAGAACGTGAAAGGGAGCCTGTGGGAAGCCTGACATGCTTGTGAGGTGACCACCTGGATCCACCTGTCTAGTGGAAGTGGGAGAAATGCAATAATAAAGAGACTGGTTGAGTCAGGGCACTGACACCCATGGACCTGGTGAAGATGAGAGCAGGTTGACTGTTCTGAAGTTCATGACCTAGCACAAGGGGAGGGGGTTTGTTGAGAATTTATGATGGGACCTATGATCTAATGTCAAGGTAGCCAATGGGCACCCTGGTGAGGCTAAGTGAGGCAGCCCACATTGAGTTGACCAGATCCGACCAGATGAAGAGAAGATTTTTGAGCCTGTGAACTGATGCATATTGTTGCTGGCTTTTGGGATGGCCTATCCTGATTTGACTTTACTTATGGATGCAGACTCATAAGGTTCCAACTGGAATTAAGATGCTTCACATCAAAGAACATGTTTGTGTCCTCAGAGCACTGGGTTGATGTATGTAGTCAGTATAGAAATTGTATATCCAAATGACAAACGTAACTCTCCGTGAGGCAATGCAGAAGGGCAGCCAGGAAGAAAAAGCAAACAAAAACAAAAACCAGGTGAGACACACATTCTCTCTGGTCTACCTTTTTGTTGACAAGACACATGGACCTATGCTGATGGCAGCCAGAGCCCTGGAGCTGGAGGAGCCACGTAAAGACCCATGTCAGAGCTGAGATGCTTCTACTGTCACTGAACCCTCAAGACTTTCCACCCACTGACCTGTGGTCTTCCTGCATTCAGCATCATTGCTTGTGTTGCGTGAATCTAAGGAGGAAGTTTTAGACAGGTATCAGACATATGGGCTAATATTGGACTTATGGGCTGGATCTGAATTGGGCTGGGATGTTTTCTTATTATACAATTACTCTTTGGTATAAAAGCTCATACCCACACCCACACAAAGAAATTGATGATGGCAACATATATATAAATGTGTGTCATAGAATTGATGTACGGATTGTTATAAGAGCTGTAAGAGACCCCAATGAAATTATTTATATAATTTTTTTAAGTGCCCTGTACTTTGAGCTAAGCCAAGCAAGGTTCAATTATCATTAGTTAAATATCAATTAACATTCAGATAGCATTTTATATAAGTATATAACTAAAATTAGATCCAATCTTTCACTATTCAAATTTAGAATATAAAGTTAGATCCAGTAAAAATATTGAAGTCGAGAAAAAAAGCCTACACATTGTGACTATTTATTATAATTGGCCAGTTGGCAGCTTTCCTTTTCTTGCTTATACCATACCATCTGCATAGAGTGCTCCTTCATAATGCTTTGTCTCCTATGAAGCTCCTACCTTCCTCAACATTTCTCTAGCACCGTTGTCTATATCCCGATTCTAGAACTCAGCACATTCTAACTGACATCATTAGTTACTTTTCTATAGCGAGTCTGTCTCTTCAACTAATTGTAAACCCCTTATAAGAATGAAATCTAAGAATGGCTGAGGCCTATATTTATGATGGTAAATTCATTCCTAAAATAATTAAAATATTGCTTCTTATGAATAAATCCAGAAAAGATCAATGTCATTCTGATATGGAAGCTTAAAGAGAAAATGAGTTCGAAAGATAATTACAAAGGCTATTATACCTAAGTATGACTCCTTGGGTAGCAATTAAATAGTGGGTATTAACCCAATGTCACCATTTGAGAAGGTAATGTCTAAAATATAGTATCATATAACCAGGTGATTTTCATCTGAATAAGAGAAGATGAAATTTGGCTGATAATCATGTACTAATTAGTTAAAACCAATGAGTATGAAAATTTTAATTACAGATAGAATAAATAGGCTGGGCATTTCAGGGTTCCATGTGAACCAATTTGATTATCTAAGGAACTAAAAAATTACCTAAATGAAACACTTTGGAAAAAGAATATACTATACCATTATCATTTTTTTGTATAAAGAAGAAAACAGAAAAAAAACCTTATAATTCTAGAAAAGTATATTGTACAGGATTGTCTTCTGGTGTTGAAAACCTAAGTCTATTCAGTAGTTTAATATATAGACCATCTTGGGCATAATTTTTAATACTTATGAGATAGAATTCTAGAAATAAAACTTCATCTTGCTCAATCATTTTTATTTTGATCTGAGAAACCACGGTCAGAAGCGTAGCACAAGTTACTTAAATTCACACACTAATTAGTAATTTCTAGTCTATTATATTAACTGAGGTTAGCCTCCTACACTATGGGAATATACAGCAAGCCATGTCAAATAAATAAATACAGGAAAGAAAATAAAATAGTGAAAAAGTTCAATCTAACCCAAAACAAATGATATTAAAATATGGGATCAAAAAGTGTATCCTAGGGGAGATTTAATGGCAAGATGTTATGTTCCAGTATAACTACAGTTGCTAAGAACCTCTTTATAATGTTCTTCGTCTGATAATAGGGCCACTGCATTTTTCTTTTCTTTTTAATTCATTTTACTAAGCTATAATTATACATCATATGATTCAATATTTCAATCATATTAAAGAGGGATGTGTAATCATCACCACAATCATTTTTGGAACATTTTCTTCCTTCTTGTATCCATGGGTTTTGACTTCCTAGTTTCCTCACCATGCCCTTGGTGCCCCAAGGGAATTATTATTTCAGTTATTGTCTTCATAAGTCCTGACTTCTTTATACATAAAAAATTTGAAATAAAGACAAAAAGAAAAGAAAAATACATAGAGAAAAGTAGAAACTGCTGCCCAACAAATGTGTAGAGGTAAAATATAATAAGGTACAATTCATAATTAGAGGCCAAGTAGTTTGAAGCAGTTTGATTCCAGAGGGTAAGAGAGCTTAGGAACAGGTAGTTTTCATGGGCATCCCATGTACTCCTGTTATTGTGTCACATGCACAAAACAGGAGACAAAACCTGATATTCAAGTATAATAAAAGGTCACATCCATGCACAAAGATCCACGCACAAAGCAAGTTCCATCAAAGAAAGATAACTCACAAGAGATGGACTAGAAACAACAGCAAACTATTATATATATACTTTCTGGAATTAACATTCAGTGAAGCAAGAAAAATAAACATTTTCTCTTAAGTATATCTTACTCTAAATCCATTTTCGCAGCCCTGCTGGTGTAGTGGTTACTCGGTGGTCTGTGATGCACATGGTCGGTGGTTAGAAACCACCACCAGTATCTCTGAGAGAGAAAGACTGGACTTTCAACTCCTGTTACAGTCTCAGAAACCTACAGGGCTCCCTGTGCGTCAGCATTGACTCAATGGCAGTGAGTTTGTTTTTAAATCAGTTTTCAATAGAAGAGTAAGGAGAGAATTCATGTGATGTGGTGGGGAGGGGGATCCTCAAGGGTAAACATAAACTGCCATCACATCAAATGGGGGATATTCCTAAGTACTTAACAATTACAAATGCTTTCTAGAAAAACACACTTTAAGCCTAGGCTTTAACGAATTCCTGCCAATAAATTTCAATAAGCGTAGGTTCACAATAAAAGCCATCATTAAATATATCAGAAGGCGATGCCCTCAGATTTGAAGATCTCAAAATACAACTGAAGACGAGCTCCTCTCTCAGAGCAGTTGAACGTGAGGATGTGGACAGAGTGAAACCTTTGGAACCTGTGTTTACTGATCGAACAGGGGCCAAAATGAGTAGAGCCAGCTGCACGCATCTAGTAATCATCTGAATGTAGAATTGTGAAGGATTTTCAAATTCTTAAAAAATGAAATGGAATGAATAAAGACAGAGAAGTTAACCTGAAGTGGACTGACATTGGGCATTCTTAATTATACCATCACATGGCTTATCATGCCAGCAATGACAAATTCAAGAGGAATGGCATCACATTTACCATCAAGAAGGACATTTCAAGATTTACCTTGAAGTCAAATCTTATCTGTGAAACACAATCATTAGAAATAGTTTCAAATATATATACCAACCACAAAAGCTCGTGATGAAGAATTGAAAAAGTATACCAAATTCTTCAGTCTGAGATTGATGAAGCATGCTATAAAAATGCACTGATAATCAATGGTGAATGAACATTTAGAGTTGAAAGCTAATGGGAAGGAACAGCAGTTGGAGCACAGTTGCTATGATAATGAGCCCATTATCGCAACCTCTGTGTCAATACATCTCATGGAGGGTCCAGGTAAAATGAAATTCTTGATAACTTCAATCTTTTCTCTCTTTATCATGATGTTTTCTATTGATTGTGAGAATTTTTGTTTTCTTTAGACAGAGTTAAAGAAAACATACTGATATCTGTGGTCTTTGATATTCCTTAAAGTAAATCTTTCAAGTCCTCGATTTCAGCAAGCAGTGCTGTGCCATCTGCATATAGCAGCTTGTTAATTAGATTTCCTTCCATTCTGATGGCACAACCTTCTTCATATAATCCAGTTTCTCAGATTATTTGCTGCGCATACAGATGGAGTAAGTATGGTGAAAGGTTACAGCCCTGACAAACATCTTTCCTGATTTTAAACCATGCAGTATTATTTTGTTATGTTGAAATGACTGCTTCTTGATCCATAGACATGTTCTGGACAAGCACAATTAAGTGTTGTGGAATTTCCATTCTTCTCAAAGTTATCCATAGTTTGTTATGACCCACATAGCGGAATGCCTTTGCATTGTCAAGAAAACACCAGTAAACTTTTTTTTTCCATATTTTCTGCTTTCAGTCAAGATTCCCCTGATGTCAGCAGTGATATCCCTTGCTCCAAGTTGCCAGAGTAGTGAATTATTTAACGTGGCTCTCCTAGCCAAAGTCTACAACTCCTGCCAAACAACCATGGCCTGCCATGTCTTACCATGAGTCTGGTAAGAAAGCAGGCGATGATACTGATAGGATTCATCTGTTAATAACTGTGAAAAGGATTCCCTGGAATCCCATCCTGTTGCATATAAAATGAGCCCTATGACAAGCAGGAAGGGGGCAGGGGTTAATTATCAGCAAGAGCCAGGAGTCGAGCACATTCTCTGGACCCCAGCAGTGCTGCACTGTGAATCTCCTGGATGGAGAAGGCAGCTAGGACATCAGAGGACACAGAAGAAAAGTCAGGAGCCAGAACAGGGAACAAGGTGGTAGACTCCCCAGCCCATGGAGCATGTAAAACTGAGTGCTTTGGGGCAGGAGGCTAGCATGGAGTGCAGTGTTTCTGGGCACGTAATTGGTGGATCTGGGCATACTGACCCACAGAAATGGAGCTGTGTGCCTCTATTGTTCTTAGGTCCTGTCAAATCAATTCTGATTAATAGCAACCCTACATTTGTATAGCAAAATGGAACACTAACCAGTCCTGTGCTACCCTCACAATTATCCTTTGTTTGACCTTATCAATGTAGCCATTGTGTTAAGCTATCTTGACAAAAATCTCTTTTTCACTGTTCCTCTACTTTACGAGACATGATGTCCTTCTTTAGGGACTGGTCTCTCCTGATCAATTGTCCGAAGTACTTAAGAGAAAGTTTTGCTATCCTTGCTTCTAAGGAGCATTCTGGCTGCACTTCTTCCAAGACAGACTTGGTTGTTCTTTTGGCAGTCCAGGGTACTTTCAAGACATGCTGCTAGATTCCATGCCATCCTCACAATTGTTCTATTTGAGCCTGTCAATGCAACCACCATGCCAACCCATCTGGTCAAAGGTTTTCCTTTTTTTTTCTTGGCTGCCCAGTGACTTTGTGGTTATGTGTCCTCAAGTCAGTCCAGCCGCAGAGGGACCCGAGACACAACAGAAAAAAATCAGTCTGGTCCTGTGCTCCCAGTCCTCCCAGTTGTTCCTGTGCTTGAGTCCAGGGTTGTAGCCATAGTTTCAATCCATCTATTATGGGCCTTCCACTTTCTTGCTGCCCCTCTATTTTATCAAGCATGGTGTCCTTTTCCAAGGACTCAGCTCTCCTGACAATTTTTCCAAAGTATATAAGACAAAGTGTCACCATCCTTGCCTCAAAGGAGCACTC
The DNA here is from genome assembly GCF_000313985.2 of Echinops telfairi. Classification (NCBI taxonomy): domain Eukaryota; kingdom Metazoa; phylum Chordata; class Mammalia; order Afrosoricida; family Tenrecidae; genus Echinops; species Echinops telfairi. The sequence goes on from NW_022103906.1 coordinate 37,810,950, forward strand.
TGGCCATACTTATTTCAAGACAGATTGGTTTATCCTTTTAGAAGTGCACGGTGTTTTCAATATCTTTCTCCAGTATCACAATTCAAATGCATCGATTCTTCTTGTTTCCCTTATTTAATGTCCAACTTTCACAGGCATATGAAGCAATGGAAAGCACCATGGCTTCAATAGGCATACCTTAGTTCTCAAAGTAACCTCTCTGCTTTTCAACACTTTAAAGAGGTCAGGTGCAGCAGAGTTACCCAACGCAATGCCTCATTTTATCTTTTGGCTATTGTTTTTCACTAGAATTGATTGGGGAACCAAGAAAGACAAAAAATGTCACAATTTTGGTCTTTTCTCCATTTGCCATGATGTCTGAAACTGATCAAAGATACAATCAAGATGCATTAATAATTATTGGTGGTTGGAAAACAGAAGTTGGGGCAAAGATGGAAAATAAGGTATGATGATAGAATTAAAGATAGAGTAATAGAATTTTGTAAGACCAACAACTTTTTTTATAGCAAATACCTTTTTGCAACAACTCAAACCTTGACTAATCACATCAATCTCTTCAGATGGAATACACCGAAATCGAGTAGACCACATCTGTGGGAAGAGACCGTGAAGAAGTGCAATAGCAGCAGGTAACACCAGGCCAGAGGCCGGCTATGGAACACACCATTAATTGTTCATATGTAAGTTCAGGTTGAAGCTGAAGAAAATTAAACAAGTTCACAAGAGCCAAATATGACCTTGAGTGTATCCCACCTGATTTCTGAAGCTATCTCAAGAACTTATTTGCTTCTTTGAATACTAATGACAGAAGACCTGATGAATTATGAAAGTACATAAAAAACACCCTTCATGAAGAAAATAAAAGGTTACCAAAAAAAGAAAGAAAGAAAAGACCAAAGTGGATGTCAGAAGACTCTGGAGCTTGCTTTTAATCGCACAGTAACTAAGGCAAATGGAAAAAATAAAGAGTTGAACAGAAAATTTCATAGGGTGGTTCGAGAAGACAAAGGAAAATAATGAAAAATGCATAGCTCTAGAGTTAGAGAACCCAAAAGAAAAAATTCAGCATATTTCAAACTCAAAGAACCGAAGAAAGAATTCAAGTCTCCAGTTGCAATATTGAAAGATTCTATGGGAAAAATATTGAAAGATGCCAGGAACATTAAAAGAAGATGGAAAGAATACACAGAGTCACTGTACCCAAAAGACTAGTTGACATTTTGTTTCATCATTTCAACTGCTAGCATATGAAAAGACCTAATTGTATTAAAGGAGGAGGTTCAAGCTGCATTGAAACATCAGCCAAAAAAAGACTCCAGGAGTCAATGGGATAACAATTGAAATGTTTCAATCAGATAATAAATCCCTAGAAGCACTTACTTGTCTATGCCAGAAAACTTGGAAGACAGCTGCTTGGCCAAATATCTGGAAAAGATCCAGATTTATACCCATCCCAAAGAAAAGTGATCCAACAGAATGCTCAAATTATAGAATGATATTAGTGATATCATGTGCAAGTAAAATGTCATTGAAGATCGATGAGAAACAATCATTGCAGTACATTGACATGGAACTGCCAGAGGTTCAGGCTGGATGCAGAAGAGACCTTCTAATGAGGGATGGCATTGCTGATGTCAGCTGGGTCTTGGCTGAAAGTAGAGAGTACCAAAAAAATATTCACTTGTGTTGTATTGAGTATGAAAAGGCATTTGACTGTGTGGGTCATAATAAACTATGGCTAGCCCTGTGAAGAATGGAAATTCCAGAACACCTCATGCAGAACGTGTACATAGGTCAAGTGCATAGTCACCTTTTGTGTTGTTGAAAAGAAGTATTTTCTACAAACAAGTCACTGGTCTTGCAAAATTCTATCACAGAATCTCTGGCTTTGTTTTTATCACCACAGCCATATTTTACAGCTACTATTCCTTCTTCTTTGTTTCCAACTTCTTCATTCCAATCTCCAATATTAATCAGTGCATCTTGATTACATGTTTGATCAATTTCAAACTGAAGAAGTTTGTAGAATCTTAGACTTCTTGGTCATTAGCTACAGTGGTTGGTGCATAAATTTGAATACTAGTTATATTGATTGTGTTTCCTTGAACTCGGATAGATATAATACTATAAGACGGAACTGAACTTCAAAAAATTTTAAGTATATTTTCTGAAGATAAATGCAACACCATTATCCTTGAGTGTTTCATTCCCAGCATAGTAAACCATGTGATTTTTTAATGCAAAATGGCCAACATCCCAGTCCATTGCAGCTCATGAATGCCTAGAATTTTGATCTTTATACATTCCATTTCATCTTTACAACTTCCAATTTTCCTAAATTCATACTTTATACATTCCAAGTTCTGATTACTGGTGTTTGCAGGTGTTGTTTTTTTTTTTCATTTTGCGTGGGGCCTCAGCAGCAAATGAAGATCCCCAAGAGTAATCCCACAGGATTTACACGCTTCCTGTCATGAAGGTCAACTCTATTTGAGAAGGCAACTCTTCCCCAGTCACACATTGAGTGCCTTCAACCTGCTCGCACTGTCTGACAATTTTCTGATTCTTTTCATGAGATTTTCAGTGTCTGACAAGGTTTCAATGCTGTTGGGAAGGCTTTCAGTGGCTAATTCCTAAGAAACAAATAGGCTACTCCTTCTCAGTACTCTGTTCTGAGTCTTGAAGCTCTTCTGAAACCTTTTCACCTTGGGTGA
>NW_022103906.1:37814333-37819895 GCF_000313985.2 Echinops telfairi
GCTTTAACTTTCAATTAAAAAAAATAAAAATTAAACATAACCTTGTTCATACCACATTTCCGTATTTATAATTTTCATACTGTCACCAAATTCTCTGAAACTTGCTCTTGGCTCTGTTCTCTCATTGCTGTTTTTTCAACTTCATACCTTTCACTGTTCATATCCTCTCCTTTCCCTTCCACTTGTTATGATGACGTTGACAGATTTTGACAACTTCCACATTTCTTTTTTTCTTCATACAGAGCCTCCTGATGTGGCATCAGGATTTCCTAGGATCTCCTATTTACATTTATTGTTTCTATAGAAAATACTCCATCTGGATTTATACATTATATATATATATAATCACATAGCTTTGCTTCCAGCCCAAAGATGTCTCCTTTCCACCAGGCGGTTTGTGTCTGTCAAGCAATATAAGTGGCCTGACCACATGAACATCACACAAATCCCGAGAGAAAAATAGTTGAGCAGAGTCTGGCTCATAATTAAAAAGCCAAACACCTATTGGGTTCTAAGAATGCAAAACTTTGAAGAGATACACACACACACACACACATATCTTGAGAAAGATAGTTGTGCTCCTTGAAATGTATTATGTTTGGCAAAGATGCTTAAGTTGCAAATATAAAACCAAACTCCTTGATTTCTCTATGTCTCTGATTTCAACTTCTGGCTCATTCTGAATACTAGAGATAGCTGTTTCTTCTCCACAGTGTTTTCATTTTGAAATCCAGGATCGTGATCATAAAAGAGGGGCAGAATCCTCCTGCTGAGAGTGATCTATCATATCAGAAACAGCTTCATCAAAGCTAGTGGAGGCTCCTGTCACAAACACGTAGAAGGAAATGAGACTAGGAGGTGGTAAAGGCCCATAAAGCTCATACCAAGTCATTGATGGAACTCGTGCCAGAACCTCAATCATCAACCACCCTCGATTTTAAATTCCCATGGCGATGAAATTATTCTTTAGATACAGGCTAAATGGTTGCTTTCCTTAATCTCACTTTGATCTGGATTGAGGTTTATGACTTCCCTTGCCTGTTCAATATGACAGGTCTCCAGTACAGCTTTAAGAAATATCCCTAGTCAAAAAAAAAAAAAAAGAAATATCCCTAGTTAATAAATACTATCTTCTAATAATTCTAGAAAAGCTGATTTACACATACAACCAGGTTCCTTTCCTTCCTTCTTCATCTAAGAATAAAATCTCAAAGACAAGCTGAATCTTAGTGTATAAAATATAAACAGTATCCTCATGATTATTTTTGTTCTCGACACTGTATTCCTATAGAGTTGCTTGTTTTCTTTGTATATGTTTATATCACTGCTACATCGTTTAGAAGACAATCTCTTGGCTATGGAGAAGTATTTACCTGATCCAATAGATTTCTTCGGCACAACATCATGCCAATGTATAATGAGCCCCATTTGTCAATGACATGACTTTACATGATCAGCTCTCAGGTTTAACAACACCAAGAGTTATCATGTAAATTCTTGCTCTCTGCAGCCTTTCTCACTATGGACGTTAGGTAGGGTTGGGCAAGCTCAAATGTCTTTGAGGATTCAGGTCCTCATAGGTCTGTGAGGACACTGGGGGAGCCAGCACCTCTGTCCCCCTTGTTAATGATGTTACCAACAAAAAGATGAACATTAGTCAATCACTTCAAGGCAGGATGATGAAAAAATGAAGACAAAAGATAAACTGATACATTCAAGTCATAGTGTTGGTGAATAATACTGAATATACTGCTAACTGGTGAAAGAGCAATAAAAAGAGTAAGTCTTAACATCAGTATACCCGAATGCTTCTTAGAAGCAAGGGTGGTGAGGCTTTTGCCTGCTTACTTGGGAAAAGGACATCAGGTATGAGAAAGTCAAGGGTCAGTGACAAGAAACCCAAATGAATGGATTGACACAACGGAAACAATGGATTCAACAGATTAGTGATTATAAAAATGTCCCAGGAATGGGCAACATTTTTCTCTATCATATATAGCATTGTCATGCATCCAAGATGATTGGAAGGCAACTAACAACAATGAAACAAAATGGCAGGGTCTAGGGGATTCAAGTCCCAGATTTAAGTCATATAACTTTTATAATAATATAAAGTTGATTTCGGACTCATGGTTAGCCATGAGACAGAATGGCTAACCGAAAATCACGTTTTGTAAAGAACAGCTATTTGGCTTCTTCTGTTTCTGTTATTGGAAGGCCTACTCATTCTTTCATTTCCGCAGCTGCTGCACTTTGAGTCACTGTTCGTAGAAGGGACTCCAGGTTGTTTGGCAGGTATGTGTGGCCTGTTTTCAAGTAATACGTAACACACGAATCAGTTGACTTCAATTATTTTCCAGTAGGAAATAAATGACCTGGCTCGTGCTGAAGTCCCAGGTCCCTTGACTATAGCTCATAGGAATGAGAGGAGCAAGTGACCTGAGTTGTCTTTGGAAAACCACTTCATCTTGCTGACTTGGGAAGCAAAGAAGCAGAGAAACACATCTGGGCTTCCCTTCCACACTGCTTATATAAGCAGGTCTCTGTTATTGAGACCAAATATAAAAGAAGTCCCAAACTAATGTCTGTACTTTTTTTGAGTTTGTCTCCATCAATAATTAATCAGGAAGTGCCTACACGTTGCCAATAGATAAACCACACAAAAGGACACCTGTAGATAAGAATATGGGTAGTTGTGTTTTTGTATAATCTAAGAGAGAGTTTATCTGTACAACACTCATTTCAAAGATGAAATCTGGACAATCATCACATAAAACAAATGCTATAAACGAGTCAACTTCTCCTTACAGAGACTCAGACCTCTAACCTAAAGATCAAGCATTAAATATACTGGCAAAAAATGTGGTGCTTCGATAATTTTAGATATTCCTAGAGACATATAGCTGAATGTACATAGGCACACATATTCACATGTATGTGTGTGTGCATGTGTGTGTTCCTTCTCCCTCACACATACCCATATGCATATACTCAGAACCAGAATGCTTAATGAAACAAAGCATCATGGTCTGAAGAAATACATTGGTTTTCACCGCTGGCTTATGTGGTCCTGATTCATGATTATAGCGGCAACCTGAATACCTCTGCACGGTGTATGAAAGCAGTTGAGTCTACCTGTGATTGTGTTCAGAGTTATAGCTAACCAGAAAGGCTCAGATACAAGACATTTTCTCTTGATAAACAGTTATTTTCAAAGACTATTTTTTGTTTGTCTATAAGTTGCAGGTGAAGTCAGACTGTAGAAACTTCATTAAGATCTGCTAAATGAATCATCCTCTTGTTTGCACTGGGAATACGTGTTTGAACTCACTGCTGCATCTATGTTTGAAGAAATACAATTATTGGTTAACAAATGCGTTACATTTTGGTGGTATAGCTGGATGAATACTAACTACTAGCAAGCATTGTGTCTGTTATGCTAGAAAAATACATTCTATCAATGGCAACATTCCATTTTCACCTAAGCAAATACACATTTATATTGTTAGGTTAAACATATTTCTCAAGTCAGTATTATTCTTTTAAAATTACTACTTCACTTTTTCACTGATAATACATTTATAATAAAAAATGTGCACAATATGTAACAAATCATCATTAATCACCTCATTTTTCAGCAATAACCACAATTGTAATTTTGATGTCTAAACTGTATATTCTTTATTATGAAACATGCTTGCTTATATGTGCACATGTATCCATATTGGGGCATGTGCCATATCATTTAATTTCCACTATTACAGCATTCCAGTGCACCGTTGCCATGCTTCTACAATCCTGGGAATTTCACTGATCTGATGGAAGCAGTGTAGCAGCACCAATAGGTAATGAGCTAATTTTAGTCAGCCTATGCCCATCTCCCAATGTTGTTCCTCAATCCCCCTGACTCTCTAGATACATATTAAGGGCTCATAAAGTGTTAAATTGTATGCTAACATCCTGAATTATATGAAACTTTCTTAATAAATGTTAATTTACCCTTATTATTTATTTTCATGTTGTTTAAATTAACTTAGTCAATAGTCTTAGCTAAATTTAACAGCCAGGAAATCCTCTTGGTTTAATTTGAAAATCTTATCACACTCACTTATAGGTCTATGCATACATACAAAAACACACAGGAAAAAAAACAAAACTTCACACAGAAGTACAAACACATCGACTTTGCTTTTGATTCAGGGATTGCAACAAATGGGAATGAGGGCCTTCTCTGACCCCCACTGGCTTCCCTACGGCCAGGAGGCAGAGGCCAGACATTCCTTCACCCTCTGCCCTTGCTTCCTCTATTCTGACCCCAAACTCTCTTCTCGATTACTGGTTAACAGATGTGTTATATTTAGTGGTATGGCAGATGAATACTAACTACACGTTAGTATCCAATACTGACTACTTCTTTTCTGGGTTCCATAATCTGTTGCAATAGCCACACAGGACTCATAGACAGTACTCACAATTGTGGGGTTTATTAGGGAAGTTAATAAGTTGCCACAAGCCAGGATCATAAAATATTAAAGATACAGTCATTGGTCCACAGCACTATCTCTGTTCAGCCAGCAGCCAAGTCTCTTTCTGGTGCTCAGTCTCTCAGCTATTTCGTCCTTTGGCCTCTGCTCTGTGAACCAGGAAGCCAGCTCGATGCTTTGTCTCAGTCTCAGAACCTCGGGGCTGCTCCTCTCTTTGGTCTCAGGACTTCTTTGTCTTCACCTGTGGCTTGGGCCTGGTTCATTTGCTCTGTCCCATTTTCTCTATTCCACAACCTCTTGTACCTCTGGCTCAGCCTCCACCACTTCAGAGACCTCAAACTTGTTCCACGTGTGGCCTCTCATCTGATGGCCTTGAGACTTCTCTCTCCTCTTGCCTAGATGGCTTATCTTGATAGCTATGGGGATTAACAACCAAAGCTGACCAATCCCCTCCAATAGCGTTACACGTGTCCAGTTTTCATAGACCCGTACAATTATTTGGGGAGAGTTACAGAGACAAGGATAGAAGAGTCATATTAAGAAGTTTAACTCCTGCACAGGGGTTAAAATCCTTAAATAAACAAACAAGAATCCTATTTAACAGACCACAATCTCATCAAGGACCAGTGGTCTCAAGTCAGAAGGCCAGCTAGCAGAATTTGGGTGTAGTGGTGCGGGAATTGTGCCCAATCTAACCCGCCACACCGAGGTGAAACACTAAGGCCATGCAACAGAACAGCAAGGGGGTGCAGAGCAGTGAAGTCCTCAGGGAATACCAAAAATAGACTTTGGGGGCAGGGGGTTGTACTCCATCAGACTCGGAAAACATTCCTAAAGGTCAATACAAAATCTTGAAATATTTATAGGCTTTTCTTTTTTGTTGTTTGGTTTTTTGTTGGTATTGTTTTGTTGCTTTGTTTTGCTCTGTCTTGTTTTTGTGCAGGTCTATCTAGATAAGATAGGTGGGATAAGCAATCTGGAGGAGAAAACAACTGGACTGATGGTTCCAGGGGGACATGGGAGAAGGGGAGGCAGGGGAAAGGACGTGGGTGTTAACAAACCCAGGGACAAGGGAACA
>NW_022103906.1:37821082-37837017 GCF_000313985.2 Echinops telfairi
TGTGGATTGTGATAAGAATTGTATGAGCCCTAATAAAATGATTAAAAATAATAATAATTTGGGTGTAGATCTTACTGCTGTTTCACTTATATGTCTCATCAATTTGGCCTTTACCATACAGTATCTCAGAGCCGAAAGAGAAGACAAACATTTCAATCTAGTGATGTAGCCTTTTTTCTCTTCATTTTGGATCTTCTAAAGAACGTGCATACCTATGACCCTTGACCAAAGGAGACTTCAAATTTTCTGCTCTGGAATAATGCTTCTCTCTGATTACATATACAGAAAGAAGGGTGGGCGTACTAGAACCAAGCATGCATTCACTTTCAAATAAAAGTAGCTTCATTAACCTGATGGTTTGTATACATTTCCCCCCTAGTTTCTTTCATTACTCTGTGAAGGTGTCAATGCATAGACTAAGAAGGTAAATGAGGCAGCAGGCATGCCTCTTCCTAATGGAACACAATGGATGCCAATGGGTTCAATCATTGATTAATTAGAGAGACCAGGCTGCTGCTTCAGCTGCCACAAAAGTAGTAAAATAAAACCAAGTAAGTGCTCTGTTACTCACCCACAGGAAAGTGCTCTATGCTTCTAGCTCAGAGGAGTTTGTACAAAGGTTTCTAAGATGCCTAAAAGAGATGCTTACATTAACACTGAAAGATGAGGTACAGGAATGGATGGGCTGTGATGTATCTGTGTGAAGTGTTGACATGCCTAAAATGGGCGGCTTTGAACACAGGTAGGGGATATTGAAGGAGTCCTTATGGTGCAGTGGTTAAGTCCTCAGCTGCTAACCCCAAACCAGAAAGTTCCAACATATCCAGAGGTACATCAGAAACAATGGCCTGGTGATCAGATGTGGAAAGGTAATGGCTCTGAAGACAATGCTCTACAAAGTTCTACTGAGCAGTACCAAGGGTCAACAATACACTGGAATTGACTCAACGGGAATTGGTTTGTAGGCATTACTATAGTTTTATCAGCAATTTTGAAAAGAGTAAATTCTACTTTTAACAGCTGCAAGATTCACTCTTTGATATAGGTTTATGTCAATGAAAATTCTGACTGTAAATTCAGAAAATCTGATTCTTTATTTGATTTTGTAAGGTCGCCCTCCTAGCTGAGTACAAATGTAATAAACTATAAACCTTCAAGAGGACCAGAAAAAAGAACGTTCTTGTAAAAGGAAGAAAACATTGTACATATTTGAAATATAGTTTGAGCTTCTTTATTTATGAGGATAAACAGTGTGCCTTCTTGAAATATAGCTTGAGATACTTTATCCATTAGGACAGAAATATGAATATGTCTATAGTGACAGAGTACCACAGTGTGTGTTACAGTTGAGCAGTCTTATTGCACAGTGCTTTTAAATTAGGGATAATTAGTCCAGAGACTATAAAATAAGTTTAGAATAGTTATGGACTTATAAATTTAGTGATATAAAGACTGTCCATTCCATGGTCTCCAAAGAACTTTAATTCTTGTGATCTTATAAATATATGAGGTGGGTGATTTAGCAGGAGAGGAAAAAAGATGTGTTAGTATAAATCAACACGACTACAATGAAAATAGATTTGTTTGTCTTAGCCAATGTGGTAGTGGTAGTCATTGAGTTATTGAGAAATAAGAGCTTTCTTTCAATCCTCAAATTATGGCCATAGGTATGGGTGCATTCCCTCATGAGAATATAGAATCCCATTCCCCAATTCTCTGTGAACCACTGATATATCAATCCTTGCTTTCCACTCTTATTAAAAAGTTTAAACCCAAACAAACTCTGATTCATTAAAAGTCTCAAAATTCAACCCAACAGAGCCTAGGTTTTTAACTATTTGTAAGGAATTACAACTGTTCACAAGGCAGCTTGATTTGTAATTCTATTGAAGGACAAATTTGAGATGTTTTTCAAACTTTATGCAGTCGTGAATCACCCAGCTAGTAAGAAATAAAACAGATAGTCCTACACCTGGCATTTTTAATATCTTTTTCTATCTATTATTCCTATAGGTACTATGACAAAAACGAGGAACTGCATTTTAGTTTGGAAACTAGGTAAGGTGTCAGGTTCTATGGAATGCCAGTTTTTCTGATACACGTTTATAGCTTAATCATGACAAACGAACAGCTGTGAATTGATTCTTGTCCCTATTCTCTTTCTAAACTCACTAGAATGCTAAAGCAATGTAAGACACTTAGGAGACAATACATATTTTTAACACATAATGGAACCATTAGTTTCATAAATTTCCATTGTAGAGCTTTCACCACAGAGACAGGATGCACAGAGAGAGCCACAACGTGAGGAGACGGAGGGCAGTAGTTCTGAACTGAGTGTGCTTTTGTTCCCAGGAGACATTGGTCATCACTTGGCAACACTTCGGGTTGTCACAAGTGGGGGAGAAAGTGCTACTCAGATCCCTGAACATAAGTCTGAGATGCTGTGGAGCATCCTATACTAACAGGTCCCTATGGGCAAGAATTATTTGGTGAAAATGTCAATGAGGAGAAGATGGAGAAACCCTGGAATAGTGCTCACTTGTTCTGAATACGAGAATTAACAGACTGACAGAACTTATTGTGTCCCATTCCCACCAGGTTTCTTTAAAGTGTGCAAGAGTTAAGCACTCCGTATGGAGTCCTGCTTCATGGAGAAGACACCCAAATCCTCATAACCGCACTGATAGGGAACAGCATGGTCAACGGGGGAAAGATTGAAGTAGCTAAGGATTTCTTCTTGCTTGGATCCATAATCAATGCGCCTAGAAGCAGCAGTCAAGAGATCAAAGGGCAAGCATCTGCACAAGACCTCTACGGTTTTTGAAACATCACTTAAGATTACCTGAGGTGCAACCTGACTTAAGCCAGGGTACTTTCAATCACCTCATACGCACGTGAATGCTGGACACTGAATAAGGAAAACTGTACAAGAATCAGTGCATTTGAATTATGGTGCTGGTGAGGAAGACTTTTCAATTGTCAAAAAAACAAACAAATCTGTCTTGGACACGTGCAGACAGAATTCTCCTGAGAAGGAAGGATGGTGAGACTTTATCTCATGTACTTTAGACATGTTATCAAGAGAGACCAGCCTGTAAAAAGACAAGGACTTTTACATCATGCTTATTAAAATAGAAGGCCAGCAAAAAATAAGAAAGCCCTGGACACGATGAACACAGAGGCTGCTACACTGGGCTCAAATAGAAGAACAATTAAGAGGCTGGCCCAAGACAGGCCAGTGTTTTCTTCTGTTGGACACAGGGCACCTATAAATCAGAACCAACTAGATGGTGACCACCACAACAAGGTGTTAACATGCTTCAATAAGAATATGCATTTTACCAGATTTGGAGTGGGGCAGAGAGAGGGGGGAAAACAATTTCTTGTAAATAAAAGTGGGGAGTGAGGTGTGGATTTTGTAATTATGTAAGATTGTATCTTCTGTGAGTTTAGAGCATCATTAAAATGTCTTACAGGTACTTAATGTCTCATTAAAATTAAATCTGTACCTGGCAAAAACAGTACTTTCAAGTAATTTTTGGAGTATGTACTAATTAAATTTAGCAAACGCCTTAAGATTAATCAGGAACCCAGCTAAGAAAGCAATCTGTTGATATGCCTCCTCCCCTGATTAATTTGACAAGTAAACTGAACTGGTGTGGACATAATGCGATTCATAACAGCACTGTTAGATAGTGCCAGATATTTGCTGTTAGAATATAAGCCGACTGGTCAAGGTCCCTTTCAGAGTCTGTGTCCATTTAGATGCACAACGAGGCTTGGTCTACAGAAAGACTGGAAACGAAGGAAGACAGAGAAGTCCCTCAAAGCATATTGTCTCGTATTATTTGGTTTTGTGGTGAGAAACCTGTAAAACCTCAAGGATATGCTATAAAATATAACAAAATGAAAATAAACATACAACATATGTAACAAAAATGAAAAAGTATAATAAAAGTAGACACTCTCCATCCCAAGCTTGGCTCCACCCACTGCTTTTTTTAAATACCCAGGTTGCATAGATGATATGGTTAATTTTCCAGCTTTCAAACAGGGTATGAAGCAACAGCATTTCATTTAATTTTATCCTATCGATGTGCTGATATTGCATTGGTATTCCATTTTTACAGAGTAAATAATGAGAGTAAAATAAACTCTAGAAATAGGAACAGAGTACCACCCACACAGAGAGAAGCTTCTCCCTGTGACCCAATGCACCAGGACAGAGGGATGTCTTCGGCTGGAAAGGGAAGCTGCCTGACCATAGTGGCTTTTAGAGGCAGATTCTAGGTCCCTAGTATTGAAAACAGGTCTCAAGGTACTTGGAAGAATCTTCAGAGTCACAAATCGTGAGAAGTTGCTACTACACACATCTAGACAAGGACCTGGGGACTGTGGTCCCTTTTGGGCTCTGTGAGCCTAGAACTGAATTAATAGATTATTTTTGAAATCTACCTGCTCATAGTGCCTGTACTCCTTGTCTCCAAGCCACGGGGATACGGCAATGTTTATGAACAAATTTTGTAACAGAGCCCAGGAAATTGGGTACCAGTCCCTCCCTTCCTTTCTCCCTGTCCATGAAATGTTACAGGACGGGTTATACTGACTGTGATGAAATATTGCAAATTGTAGGCTATGACTCAGTCTTTAATGCAGGCTAACAACATTACTTTAAAAATGAAAGCTGCGTGTGATCTCACGAAGGAAAAGATAATTATGCCTCTGCAGGCCATTGACTGTTCTTTCCTGACCAGGCCTTCCATCCAGTAACCTATGACTTCCCAAATGTGGCGGATTCTTTATTTTCCCTAGTTGGCAGGAAGATATATCATCCCGTCACAAGGCTGCCAGCTTAAAGCTGAAAAGAGATTGAATAATTAGAAGCTTTGGGCAGCCATAAAATACTGCTTGATAAAAAAAAATATATTGCTTGATAGATGGCTTTGCTTTTGTATCAAATGAGTCCATGGACATAAATATGGAAAAAGAAAAATCTTTCATTAGTCATACTCACACAAAGATGACTCACGGAAGTGTGAGATACTTGTCTCCTTGAAAAACCATTATTTCTAAACTCCAAATTGTATTTTGTGGATGTCTATATTAAACAACTTTGATTAAATACAACTCTAATCCAATTTCATATCTCAGAAAAGCCACCTGTTATAAGTAGAGGGAAATTGAGACAAAGCACATGCTCTCGGAAGCTAAAGATACGTTTCAGAGAACTTGAGAGAGAGGCACCAGAGAGAAAGAAGCGAGGTTAAAAATTTCATCTTAAAAGACGAAAGAAAACCAACGGGAAAAAAATTATTCTTCCAAATTAATTACACTACAGACATATTCTTTCTCTTTCAAAAAAATAAGTAGACAGGCCTAAAATTTATAAACCATTAAATAAGAACTGTTAAAAAATCAGAATTCAAGAGACATGATAGTTAAGGTTATGTGAAAATATCATTGACTTTTCCTGGAATTCTTGACTTCAAGAAAGTACAATTAATTGAAATCAGGGAATATTTTAGAATGTTTTAAATAACTCAAATGTATACTTTTAATGGTTTATTGCAATATCCCTTTAGGTGATCTTTCTCCAGGAAGGTCTGTATTCATGAGAGAGGCTCTTGCCCATGTAGTGTCATCATGACAGTTTATGTCATCTATTACAGGGCAAGCTCCAGAAGCTGAGTTTAAGCTACTGAGTCCATATAGTGAGATGTTAAGAAAGAAAAAGAAAAGTTTTTCACCACACTTTTAAAAATAAAATTTTATTGTGAATGATGGGGGAGGTGGGGCGGCAGAAGGTTACAGTTCAGATGATCAGCTGAACTCTTGAATTCAAGAGTTCAAATTCTTCATCAACATTCCCATAGCCTACGCCATTCCCCCTGGCCTGATTTCTCTTCTCCCTCCGGGCACTGGACCCTCCCTTTCACCCGTCAGCCCCTGTCATACTTCCGGGTCCTTGCTTCATTTTTCTACTTTTGGCCCCTCCCCATGGAAAACTCTAAATTATGCTCTCTAGTTTGAAAGTCTTTTTTTTTTAAATCATTTTATTAGGGGCTTTTACTGCTCTTATCACAATCCGTACATACATCTACTGTGTCAAGCACATTTGTACATATGTTGCCATCATCATTTTCAAAACATTTGCTTTCTTTTTGAGCCCTTGGTATCAGCTCCTCACTTTCCCCTCCCCAATCTGTCCTCTCTCACACCCTTCATAATTCATATTTTCCTCCCATGTCTTACACTGGCCGCTGTCTCCCTTTACCCACTTTTCTGTTGTCCATCCCCCTAGGAAGGGTTTATATGTAGATCATTGTGATCGTTTCTCCCTTTCTCCCCACACCTTCCACTTCCCCTTCTGGTATGACTACTCTCAACATTGGTACTGAGGGGCTTATCTGTCCTGGATTCCCTGTTTTATGAGCTCTTATCTGTACCAATGTACATGCTCTGGTCTTATCAGATTTATATGGTGGAATAGAGGTCATAATAGTTGGAGGGGGCAGAGAAGGAAGCATTAAAGAACTAGAGGAAAGTTATGTTTCATAGGTTCTATACTGCACCCTGGCTGACTTGTCTCTTTCTTGTGACCCTTCTATAAGGGGATGTCCAATTGTCTACAGATGTGCTTTGGGTTTGCACTCCTCACGCCCCCTCATCCACAATTATATGATTTTTTGTTCTGGGTCTTTGATGCCTGCTACCTGATCCCATTGATACCTTGTGATCACACAGTCTAGTATGCTTCTTCCATGTGAGCTTTGTTGCTTCTCAGTTAGAAGGCCACTTGTTTATCTTCAAGCCTTTAATACTCCAGTTGTTATATCTTTTGATAGCCAGGTACCATCAGGTTTCTTCACCACATTTGTTTATTCACCCATGTTGTCTTCAGCAATCGTCTAGGGAAGGTGAGCATCTCGAGTTAATAACTGCATTAATTTTGATGAAGTCCATTTTTTCTCCCAAATCCCCAGAGAAATTAATAGTATATTTTATCAATAAAAACATCTAAACCAATTCTGTTTTCTTCATAAGGTCTCTCTGGACCTCCTAAATCCTCAGTTACTATCAGAACTACTTGCATAGCTGTGGGGGCCTTTTGTTAAGTCACGGTCCTGAAATTTAAAAAAAAAAAAAGAGGGATTTCCTCTTTTTCACTGCCCCTTCACTTTACCAAGCATAATATCCTTTTCCAGGGACTTGTCTCTCCTGATCACATGTCCAAAGTACAGGAGACAAAGCATCGCCATTTTACTTTGAAAGAGAATTCTGGCTGTACTTCTTCCAAGATAGATGTGTCAGCTCTTCTGACAGTTCATGGTACTTTCAATATTCTTCATCAATACCATAATTCAAATACATAGTTTCTTCTTCGGTTTTTCCTATTCAATACCCAACTTTCACATCATATTAAGTGATGGAAAGTACTATAGGTTGAGCATGGCACACCTTCGTCCTCAAAGTAAAATCCTTGTTTTTCAACACTGCTTATAGTGTTGAAAAGTACTGAATAATTTTACATGCATTTAAAATTAATGATATTGTTCAATGATTTCTGTATTCTACTGCATCACCTTTCTTTGTAATGGGCATAAATATTCATTTCTGTAGTTATTTGGCAACATAACTATTTTCCAATTTGGCATAGACTAGGGAGTACTCCCAGTCCTTCATTGGTTTGCAGAAACATTTTGCTTGGTATTCTATAAATTGCTGAAGCCTTGTTTTTCCTAATGCCTTCAGTGAAGTTTGGATTTCTTCCTTTAATATCAGTGGTTCTTGATCATAAGCTATCTGTAAAATGGTGGAATGTTGAGCAATTCTTTTTGGTACAGTGATTCTGTGTATTTCTTCCATCTTCTTCTTTTTTTTTTTTAACATTTTATTAGGGGCTCATACAACTGTTATCCCAATCCATACACACATCAATTGTGTAAAGCGCATTTGTACATCGTTTCTCAAAACATTTTCTCTCCATTGAAACCCCCGACATTAGGTCCTCATTTTTCCCCTCCCTCCCCGCTCCCTCCTCCCTCATGAGCCCCTGATAGTTTATAAATGGGTATTTTGTCATATGTTGCCCTGTCCGACGTCTCCCTTCATCCACTTTTCGGTTGTCTGTCCCCCAGGGAGGAGGTCACACACAGTTCCATGTAATTGGTTCCCTCCTTCCTACCCATTCTCCCTTTACCCTCCCTGTTTCACCACTCACACCACTGGTCCTATAGGGCTCATCCGTCCTGGATTCCCTGTATTTTCAGTTCCCATCTATACTCCATCTTCTTTTGATGACCTCTGTATTGCTCAATATTTCACCCACAGAATTCTTCAACATTTCCACTCGATGCTTGAATTTTTCTCTTCAGTTGTCAGGTTAGGTGTCGAAGTGTTCTTTTTGCCTTTCTAACTCTGGGTTTTTGTACATTGCATTAAAATATCTTATTTAGTCTTCTTGAGCCACCCTTCGAAAATTGCTGTTATACTCTGCCCTATAAGGTCTCCAGGAGCCAGAATTGACTTGATGGCAATGAGTTTTTTGTTTGTTTGTTTGTTTGTTTTTTAATCCTATCCTTTAAAGTGGGATATATAGCTACAGGCACACAGACTGGATATAGCTACAGGCTTTGAACTCTGGTTTTGGCTTGCCTTTACCAGATCTGTTTTGGGCAATGTGAGATACAGTATACCACCTGTCCTCACTTCTCCACCTCCGTTAGAATTGTGGATGAGGACAGTCCTCCAGACAGATATCTGAACTCCTGATTCGAGACATAAGAAAACCCACAACTACATGATCCATTTCCTTAAATTTTCCTGAGTTCTGTAAGGCATTGCCACGCATTGCATTGCAGAGCCCAGGGATGTAATGAGAAATACTAAGGGGAGAAATAGTGGGAACTAGATATCAGGGAAAATGTGGAAGTATAATATCTTGGAAAAGTTTGACATCTGGAATATCTTTAATCTCCACCTCCTCAAGACTCAAAAACACTCCCTGCCATCAAGTCATTACCGACTTATAGTGACCCTCTAGGACAGGGTAAAAAAACCTAAGCAAGTTTCTGAAATATAACTCTCAGTGTTCTAAAAGAAATCATTGCCACAATTGTACTTTAACAAACACCTTGAAATAATCTTTTTGATGTGAAACTCGACCACGTTCCTCTTGCATGTGTTATTCCCAACATATTAAACTATATGATTGGCTCAAGACAGCCAATATCAGTGGATTTCAGCTCACTAAAGCCTAGAATGAGCATCAGGATTGAAGGGAGGCTTACTAACAAACCTTCAAGTAGAGGACATGAAGCACTTTCTGATGAAGATCAAGGAGTGCGTCCTTCAGTTTGGATTGTAAATCAACGTCAAGAAAACCAAAATCCTCACAACTCCATCACGATAAATGGAGGAAAGATTGAATATGTCAAGGATTTCATCTCAGTTGGCTCCACAATCAATGCTCATGGAAGCAGCAGTTAAAAGACCAAATGACACACTGCCTCAGGGAAATCTACCGCATAAGACCTCTTTAGAGTGTTGAAAAGCAAAGATGTTACTTTGAGGACTAAGGTAAGCCTTACCCACGCCACAGTATTTTCAATCTTCTCAAATGCATGTGAAAGTTGGACATTGAATAAGGAAGGCGGAAGAAGAATGGGTGCATTTGAATTATGGTGTTGGTAAAGAATATTGAAAGTACCATGGACTGCCAAAATAACCAACAAACGATAGTTTCAATGTACATCTGAGGCAAGGATGGTGAGATTTTGTCTCAAGGACTTTGGACAAAGGATCAGGAGAGACTAGTCACTGGAAAAGCACATGATCCCTGGTGAAGTGAAGGCGCATTGGAAAAAGTCGGATCCTAGATGAGCTGGATTGATTCAATGTTTGCAACCATGGGCTCAAACAAGAACGATTGTGAGGACGATGCAAGACTTGGCAGTGTTTCGTTCTATTTGTACAAAGAGTGGCTATAAATTGGAACAGATTTGATGGCACCTAACAACAAAATGCCTAGAATATAGATCTTTATGCTTTTATTTAGGCCAACTTCCAATTTTCTTAGAGGCACACTTTATGCATTACATATTCCAAAATTATTGATGGACATTCGCAGTTGTTGCTTCTCGTTTTGCATGCTACCTACAAGCAAACGAAACTTGCACAAGCTCTGCTCCATCCATATCTCGCAGGCCAATTTCACTTTGACGAGTCAGCTCTTTCTCGGTTGTATTTTGAGTGTCTTCCCACATTATCTCGGATGATGTACTGCTGGTATTCATAGATTTACAGTGGCTAGTTCCTCCGAAGTGGACAGCCCATTCTTCCCAATGTTGATCTTAGTCTGGACACTCTGCTGCAACCTGCCCACCATGGGAGACTCTGTTGGTGTTTGAAACACGGGTGCCATGTTCTCTAGCATGAAAGAACACACAATCGACCATGGTACAAAAATCTGCGCTGGTTTTAGTTGACTCAAATTATCATCTTTTTCAATGCACAGTAATATTTAAGATAGTTTGTATTATGGCTTAATCACCATGTGTCTGTGTTTTTTTTTTTTCATTTTTAAATCTGTAGAAAATATACTGTATATACTCAAGTATAGACCGACCCAAATATCAATCAATGCACCTAACGTTACCACAAAAACTGTATTAAAATGTGCTGAAAAACTTGGCTTATACACAAGTATATACAGAAGGTAAAATGCCTTCTTTTCCCATGATAAATAAATTTTAAAATGTAAATTGCCTCTTCTTGGAGATTGGGGGTGGTGGGGTGAGACAACCTTTAATTAATACATATATG
The DNA here is from genome assembly GCF_000313985.2 of Echinops telfairi. Taxonomy (NCBI): domain Eukaryota; kingdom Metazoa; phylum Chordata; class Mammalia; order Afrosoricida; family Tenrecidae; genus Echinops; species Echinops telfairi. The sequence goes on from NW_022103906.1 coordinate 37,831,910, forward strand.
ATGCTTAAAAGAAAAATGAATAAGGATTCAATAAACAGATATACACCTGGCAGTTTGAGTTTTTCTTTCCCATCCTCTTCAATCTAGACAGCGTTTCTCTGAGATGCACTCCCCGACAACCAGGACTGAGAGTGACAGCTAGTCAGGAAACAGAAACACACGAGAATGACATGGCCTATCATGTTGTACAATCGTGTGTGTTTGGGGACTAAACAGCAGGGTCAGCAATACACACAGTTCAAAAAGCATCTCTTGAATAATATCCGAGTGCTAGTGCCTCTTGAAAGCATCCTCATTACCAGGCAAGAAAGAAAAAGCTCTCTGCTAGGAAATGGAGCATGCCATTTCCCCATCTTTGATGTACACCTGTGAAAACTTCCAATTAGCACCAAGAGACACCAATGCCAAGATAGTAAGCAGAATTCTTCAGTTAAGACATTATCACCAAGTGTTTATTGCATCACCAGAGTTTAATACTAGGACACTGTCCAATCCTCAACTACCTCCAGACCAATTAGAGAAACAATTGGAATGTGAACTTTAATCCCACCTCTCCCATCCATCCCTAACATGTACGCATTACACAGGTACCCTCTGAAATTTACAGTTTCATTATAAAGATAAAAAGGGCTACTTCACAAATGGTTTGTGATTTCTAGATGGAAAGTGAAGTAGATCAGGACATGAAATATTGATTCTATTCTTCATGTGCGTGTAACACCTAAGTAAGATTAATTAATAGTTTTGATTGCCATTCCAATTAAATTTAAGTCTGGGTAGGCTAGAGAACCAAATCCACAGAAACTCATATGTATATAAGAGAGAGGTTTATAGAAAAGGTAAGTGTACAGTAAGAAAGCATCCTAACCCAGTCCAGTCCATGCCCAAAAGTCTGACATTAGCTCCTATGTCCAACACCAATCTACAAGGTCCTCTTCAAACTCGCAAAACACATGCAATAACAATGTGAGGCTTTCCGAGCCATTTATATCTCTGCCCTTCAATTAATCCCACATGTGTTTATTGAACAGGTTGGCACAGTAAACTTTAACTATCACATCCAGCTAGAAAAAGTCTATGACCCAAACAATAATAATAATGTCTATTTTTTTTTTAAGAAACAAAAGGTGAAAATCCCTTAGACTCCCAATCTGTTTAGACTTGACATATACCATTGTGTGGGACTAACTAGGAACCACTTTAGGGAGCAAGTGATGGCCCTCTCTTTGGGATACAAAGAGCAATCAATTGTTCCATGTGGTTGGACCTGGTCATGTTGCAATTCAGCTTTACAGTTTTCAACAATGTCTTCCTTATTGGTGGAATTAGACAGCTGTACTAGAGTTTTTTCTTTGGAAAGTCAGAATGACTACAGAAAAGACCAGGCAAACTTGAAGCTGTGGTCCTATTATGGGTTGGAAGCTGGGACCCTATCTTTTTATTCAGTCCCTTTCAGAATGAACACCTAGGGAAGGTGTGGGAGTCATTGTGAGTGTAACGAGAGATCTTTGCATCTTCTGAGAAAGGCACACAGATCTCCAAAACACTGGAACCAAAAAAGACAGGGAAAGGTCTTATGAGTACAGCTGTTGGGTGCCTTCAAGTTGGTCTCGACTCATACTGACCCCAGGGACAACAGGATGAAACACTTCCCAGTCCTGTACCATCTCACAATTGTTCTTTATCCTTGAGCCCCTGGTTGTAGCCACAGTATCAACGCATCTTCTCAAGGGTGTTCCTTTTCTCTGCCTCTCTATTTTACCAATCTTGATGTCCTTCTCTACAGATGGGTCACTCCTGGGAACATATCCAAAGTACTTGAGACCAAGTCCCATTCTCCTTGCTTCTAAGGAGCATCCTATCTATCCTCCTTCCAAGACAGTTTGGTTGGTTCCTTTTGGCAAGTCATGCCCTTCTCAAATATACTTCTGTAGCACCATCATTCAAAGGTATCAATTCTTCTTCTGCATTCCTCAATCAATGTCCAACTTCCATATGTATGTGAGGAGATTGAAAATACCATGGCTTGAGTCAGGCACACCTTAGTCCTCAAAGTAACATCTTTGCTTTTCAAGAGGTCTTGTGCATGCAGCTGATTCACCTAATTCAATGCATCATTTGATTTCTTGACTATTGCTTCCAAGGAATTGACTGTGGATCCAAGCAAGATGAAATCCTCAACAATTTTAAACTTTTCTCTATTGACCATGATGTTACCTATTGGTTCATTGTGAAGATTTTGGTTGCCTTTGTTATTATTAATAATAGTAGTAGCCTTTGATACACCGTTTTTGATAAAGAAGACAAAAACTAGAAAGAAACTGAATGAATATACATTAGAACCAAACAATACAATCAATCAACTTAACCTCATAGACTTATACAGAACAGCACAATGTATCATTTCGGTTGTTATGCAAACTGAAGGCTGAAATCCTTGATCTTCATCAACAAATGCTTTAAGTCCTCATCACTCTCAGCATGCGGAAGGCCAGGATGGATGAGCATGCTTTGAGAGAGCCTGATGGCTCATCACACACTTGTTTTGATTGCATTGGTGCTGAAGTTTTTCCTCCGAATGTAAATCTGCTTGTAAATATGCCTTTGACGATGTTATCAATAAGGTTAACATGAGGAATTAGGTGTTTTCAACTTCCAAAATTGACTGGTGTCTTTATAAACGAGGAAAAGATAGATGAGGACAGGGCGTAGATGGCCCTGTCAAGATCCATCAACTGGCGGAAGCATGCTGGGATCGGCAGTCATCCCAAGAAGCTGGGAGGGAGGCACAGGAGGGATTCTCTGCCAGAGTGCTGAGAACGCATGCACACCCTGCGTTCTGACCCATAGCCTCCAGACATGGAAGCCAAGACATTTCTCTTTTAATCGGCCACCCCATTTGTGGTATGTTGTTACAGCAGATCTAGGAAACTGATAAATACCTATTGTGCCCTGGCGCTGGCAGACAGTTTCTCTCCCTGGGGACGACAGAGCCAGGGAAAGATTCTGTGTATCCAACTACGCTGAGAGGCACGGTAGTCTGCGTATGGGAATGCTCTTGCACTCTTTATGTAAATCAGTGATTTTATAAAGGACAGCTTTTTCGGTAACTCTAGACATTGTTGAGGGTTAGAGCTGAGTTGGGGGAGGGGAATTGCTAGACTTTCTACAGTATACCTAGACTAGTACCCAACAAGAATGGGCTTTCCAGTTCTAAGTATCAATAGTGCGGGGGGTGGTAAAACTGGGCCTAAATTAAATACACAAATCTTTACTTACAAAACAATGTATAACTTCTTTTATTTTGGGTCATTCGCCATCTGCTCTGTGACAGATGCACAGTTACTAAAAAACTAATACTGGTAGGTACAAAACCCATTGTTAGACTCCTATTTGATTTTCCTCCCTCTCTCTATGAAAATGATTTACACAAATGAGTGCCACACAAATCAATGGCTCCTGCATAATCTCAGGCAAGTGCAATATAGAATTAGGCAGGAGGTAATCAGAACTCTAAATGATTAGGGAAACATAATCACTATCTAGTTTGCTTACTCTCTATCTCCTCTCAGCCCCAAATGAGATCACCCAAGATTTCCACTTTCTTCGTCTTAAATACAGCCTTCTCCTCTATGACCATCATCATTTTCCTTGACTTATTCCTGGGAGGGACGGCTTGTGTCTCTCGTGTGCAGTGCATCTCAGTGAGTCTGAGACGGGGAAGCTGAATGCCTAATCTTTGTCTACTGATTTGATGAGGAGGCAAGAGCTACAAACATACCTCTTCTCTTTCCCCCTTTCTACAGGGTGTCTTTGGTCTTCATTTTCTACAAACATTATTGTATAACAACCTTATTGTACAGGTATCTTTTATTGTTAGCCAGCTCAAATTCTTTCATGCAAGCAGGCAGGGTATAAATTACAAATAAATAAGTGCCATATAGAAGAGTCCTTTACTACATGCATCGTGTGCTATTTATAGCAGGTTTCGCATAGTCCCCGTCAATGAACTGCCACCAGTCAGTGTTGTTAAAATGATTTCTTACAACGAAGGAGCATATCATGTTTTCCAAGCTGGCAAGGAAATGAGTCATTATAACTTCTGCTCCCCTTCTTATTAAGAGCTGAATGGCCCCAGAGCCAGAGCTGGTTTCCTTGGGAGGTCAGTAGACCTTGGCTGCGCACAGGAAACACATTGGGGTAAGACAATGTGTATCTCTTTCAAAGTTGAAAGAGTATTGTCTACCAAGTTGCTGAGTGACAACACACCTCTACAAACGAATCCCTGTAGCCTGAAGGAGACATTCGTGTAGGTACTTAGAGGGAGACCCTGGAGTCATACAGAGGGGAGAAAAATGCAGATGAAGAAGAGAATGGTGGTAGAGTCTGCTCCCAAATCAATATATCTCCCACAGTGTCCGTGAACAGCAGGGTACTGACCCAGAACAAACAAGCAAAGCGTGGACTCTCCTGGAACTCTGCACCTGATTGGTTGTTACTTTGTAGAAAAATTCAAAGAGAGAACAACTAATGTAAAAACTCTGCTCTTACTTACCTAATATTTGCAGAAATGTACTTTCGAATCAAGATGGACCATCCCATCATCTGTGTTGCTTTGTTTTCCGCTGCACTGGTATTTTAACCTTTCAAAACTAAATTAACTGGTCTCTATGTACTCTAGAACTCAGTACACATCTTCCAAATGCTCTTCGTTTTATCAAATAGATCCATTTAGGTCACCATCGGCCCAGGAAATGAATTCACACAGCTCTACCAGGAGCCATCACATGGGAGCCTGAGGACCTTGAGATGCAAATCTTTCTCATTTCAGCCCTCCCATTAGTAGGAATGTGTTTTGCTAGAGTGTTTCTATTTTGTAACCTTTGCTACTCCTTTGTGTACTGCCTTGTTTGGTTGACAGCTTAACACAGAAGTAGCAATGTGCCAGCTTCCTGGTTCTGAGAGAAAATGAGCACCATGCTCGCTTGTCTCCATTAGATGGAAGATTCAGGGAAAAACAAAAATCAAAACCAAAAAACAGCTTATGAGGTCACCACAAACAAAATGTCTACTACTTTACACACACACACACACACACACACACACAC
>NW_022103906.1:37839032-37869663 GCF_000313985.2 Echinops telfairi
GGGACCTCCTTGCTCTGCTTCCCTGCTGCTCCATTGCACGCCCCCAGTGTTAGATGTTATTGTTATCTGGGCTAAGATTCAGAAAACTTATAATCATAAAATCAAAGAAGAGCAAGGCTGTCTCAGGGCAGCCCTGTAAAATGCTTCTGAGACTGCCTCAACTTTTCCCAAGGAGTATCTAGTGGGTTTTGAACAAATGACCTTACAGTCAGCCTCCTAATTCCTAAACTAGATGCAGAAGGGTGGCAGAGTTAAAATAATATTTTAGTCTTCCCTATAATTGTCAGATTATTTTCTAGAAATTCAAATAGATAGGTGGTTTGAAGAACTACCAGAGTTTGCTTCAACTTCTTTCCAAAACCCTGCCTTCCATATCATCCTCCTTGGTTCAAAAACTATTTGTCCCATGCCTGTCACAGGCTCTGTGATGGCAAATACTTGCCTGGACCCACTGTGCTGAGCTTCCATCTGATGATTAGAAAGTTGTAATGGACATTGGGACCTACAAGAATAGTTGTTTAGCTAAATATTCTAAAGGTTGTACCTGGGATGCAAATAGAAAAGAAGTTTTCATTTCAAAGAGCAGAAAATGACACAAATAAATTCATAATTTTTTTTCCTGGAAGGCAAATGGCCTAAAGGTATTGGCTGACATTGAGAAAAATTATTTGCATATATAGATTATATAGATATAGATAGATATAAGTGAACATCTATAAGGGAGTATTTAGGTTTGTATATGGGCAGCATGTTAAGTACACATAAACACAATCTTGATATACCTAAATGTTATGTAGTTGTAGTACAATGTTCTGCATGCTGAGTATCCCCACGGTGACACAAGGATTCCTGAAATACCACACATAGTGTGGATGCAGGCTCACCTGTCAGCAGTAGCTGGGTGTTATTGGAAGGAACCTCAAGTACACCGATAGAGAAGAAATTGCCTGAGTATTCGGTTATTGAAAAAGCCCTCATGGTGTACTTGTTACACATCTGGTGGCTAACACAAAGCTTAGGGGTTCAAATCCATAGCAAGACTCTGTGGGATGGAGGCAGGGAAATCTGTAGATTATGGCCTTGGAAACCCAGGGGGCCCAAACCCACAAGTATGGGGACTCTGGTCCGGAAGGCCAAATTCTCTGCTTTGAGGAGGGAGCAGACTATGAAAGTAAGTTTGACAAAGAGAGGTGGCCAGGCTGTGGGGATATTGGGTGTCATGTGGGTCGTTTCACACTAGGAAAGAACCTCCAAAGAAACAACAGCCACTAGCTGAGAAACAGACTGCGGAGAAGCACAGGGGCTAGACCACTGGCAACTGCATGGTGGCGAGTGAGGCAGCCTAACTCTCATCAACCTTTGTCCTGTAATGTGAGCAGCTGGGCAGGAGTGGCCACGTTCTTCCGGTATACCAGGACCACGTAGTTGAGGTGTGGTTTTGGACTGAGAAGGGCCAATGTCATGCCAGAGCATGACAGAAAAGAGGGGAAAGCCCTGCCTTTATGGATGTGATTTTCAGAGAAGAGTTCCATTTTCCCTAATGGAGCCCCTAGGTGAGTGCTCCCTTATTGACTTAGATGGGCGGTGACATCTGCCAAATGGATTTGGGGTCAGATGACCCTCGGAATTCAGCATCTCAGGCCGCCTCCCTCAGTCTTCCTAACCTTTCTGGCCAGTGTAGTCATTTGGATATCAGAAGACAATACCTAATTCTTTAGCCTAACCTCATTGAAAACATGAAAGAGGTTTCTATTACTGCAAGTTTAACAGACAAAATGAAAACAGCAAATGGTCTTTCATGTCCAGGTTAGGAAGGAAGCAATGTCATGTTAAATAAATGTTTTCCAAACAATGCATGATTTCCTCATTCACTTTTTAAAAAGGACACACAAATGGAATTTCAGCCCAACTAGGAGAAAGGAAACTTTTCTTTCCAAAATGATTGTTGGTCCAGTGACAGCCCTGTTAAACATTTACCTCTGGTTTCCTCTCACATAGGTAGCTATCAGAGTAAATAGATTAGTTGGAAGAGGCTCTTGATCCTTTTTTTTTTGTTGAAGATCTTGGTCTTAAGAGCAAGGAAGCTCTTACTGTTCTGTTGGAATGCAATAGATGTTTGTGCTTGAGCCTGGGAAGGGTAGACTTTTATGATGATTATGATGTATGTGAACACCCCCAGAAGCATGTCGAGTGCAAATGCCTACATGGAGCCCAGTTAGAATTTTTTTTTTAATAAGTAAGAGACTTATATACAAGAGCAATTGAACACTGAGATAACATCCCAGCCCAGTCCAGACCAAGTCCATAAGTCCGATATTAGCCCATATGTCTGATACCAATCTATAAAGTCCTCTTCAGACTCATGAAACACATGCAGTGACACCGAACGTAGAAGATCACAGGCCAGTGGGTATAAAGTCCTTGGATCCAGTGTCATTGGAAACATGTCAGTGCTGGCAGGGGTCTCTGCATCAGGGTGTGTCCATGTGTCTTGTCAGCTGCTATGTCTCCCAGGGAGTGTTAGAGGGAGAAATGTCTCCCACCTCCAAGGAGGAAGTACCAGATTTCCCAGAATTCTCAGGAGAAGGCCATGCCCACACAGAGGTCTCATTGGCTATCTCCAGATCCACAGACTATACTCCACCACTACTCATTTAATCCTCAAATTGACACCAGATTAAGTGACTACTACAGACCACCACCACTTGTCAATTTGACACTTTCACATAACTCTTTAGCCATATATAATTTTCAAGCAAACAATAATAAAATCATATCTGTACTTAACAGGATAAAACCAAAATGCACATAATTCAATATGTGCCACCCTCATTTAAACATAACATTTTATAAGTGAACAAAACAAAAATATCCCATGCCTCACCATTGCAGTTAAGAAACATCAACACCTTAATCCTATAATCCTTTGAATATATTCCCTGATCTATGAAAGTTTGTAAACCAACCACTTCATGCCTTTATCACCCCAATTTTGGGTATCGAATTTCTATACTGCCCACCTATGTCAACCCAGTGCTCTGAGAAGACATTCATATTTTTCAATGTGAAGTAACTTCATTTCAGTTGGAACCTTGTGAAATCTGCAGCCATAAGCAAAGTCAAATCAGGATAGGCCATCCATAAATTCAACAGCAATATACACCAGTTCACAGGCTCAAAAATCTCTTCATCTGACCGGGTTCTGGTCAACTCAATGTGGGCTGCCTCTCTTAGTTCATCAGGGTGTCCACCCCAGTTAGAAATTTATTTTGTCATTTTAGTGCTAGAGAAATGATGGAGTGAAACTTATTTTTCTGGCTAATAGAAAGTCACTTTAAATAAGAAAATAAATAGTAAGTAAGTCAAAATACTGTGAGAGCAGGCTTTCAAGAAAGAGCAAAAGGATAGAAAGCAGCAGATCCCAAAGCTCCACATAATGTGTTAGTGATCCCTGCATATAACAATATAACATCAGGCTAAGAGATTATTATGGCGGGGGTGGGGGGAGGAAGCGGGGGAGTCACGGATACTGTCTAGGCAGGAGCTAAATTAGGATCAGAATAAGTTCCTTACTCACTGATTCTTTTCGACCCTGTTGCAGGAGTGAATGTCGTAGGCACTTTTCTGCTTCAGTGGGCAGTCATTCCTTTAGTCTGTGCAGGTGCAACAGTAACAAGGACAAATAAGGTTTGGCACCGGGGGATCTGTGGGATTGGAGTCAAGAACTACGGAACAGCAGAGAGTTGGAGCTGCCCAGAACATTCAGCCAGGAGTCAGAAGAGCTGTGTTTAATGTCTCCTTGACATTGACCAGTTGTGCAACTTTGATTAAAGTAGTAGGATCCCTCTGGGTCTCAATTTCAGCTAGGCAGTGAGCTCAAATTATTTTGAAGACCTCTTCCCATTTTAACATTCAACATTTGCACAGAGCTGAGATCACCGACCCACCATCCAAAGAAACTGCTTCTACTCACAAACGGTGAGCCTCATGCACGAACCTTTGTACCCATGGGAAGGTTGGCTTAAATTAGGGATGAAGATTGCAACCTTCTGGAATACTTTTGCTCTTGTAAATTATTTTGGATCTGAATTAATAGTAGCCACTTTGGTAGTGCTTTTATCTAGATGACCGAACAAAACATGGAAGATTTAACTAACCAAACCCCTGTCCCCACCCAAAGGAATCACACAAGACAGAGGTTTGATTAGATGCTTTGGTCTTAAAGCTATATAGAAAATTCTGGCAAATAACGCAAAACAAGAATGTCCAATATGGCTCCAAGTGAGAGGCAGGCCATGGTCCTACACCAGTCACTGCCATGAGAGTCCTTGACTGATATGGCACACACAGCAAGAGATGCCGCTGCCACTCCTGCTTCAATACTAAGAAGATTTGAGCTTTACTTTTTATGCCCATAGTACTGGAAACAGTCATGTCTAAATAAAAGTAACCTGTTCATAAGCCAAGCTTTATTTAATGAAATCAGGACAATTGATAATTCAAATGAATGGATATTAATCCATGATACGATGTTGATCATCTACAGTAATTGCCGGTTGTTATTGCTGTTGCTAGGTACTCGCAAGTTGGCTCTGACTCATACAATCTTACATGTTCAAAGGACTGGTCCCTCATGATTACATGTACAAAGTGCTTGCCAGGCTTCCTTCTAAAGTGCAATATGGGGTATTTCTCCCATGGTTTGCTCTTTTTGTAGTCCATGGTAATTTCAGTTCTCTTTGCCAACCCAGTAATTCAAAGGTATCAATTATTCTCCAGATTTCTGATTCATTGTCCAGCTTTCACATGGATATGAGGGGACTGGAAATACCATACTTTGAGTCAGGTGTATGTTAGTCCTCAAAGAAATACTCTTGCTCTTTAATACTCTAAAGAGGACTTTTGTGACAAATTTGTTCAATGTAAGATGCCTTTTGATTTTTTGACTGTTGCTTCCATGACCATTGATTGAGAATCCAAGTGAAATGAAACCAATTTTAATCTTCCGTTTACCATCAATTGCCTGTATGTTCAATTTTTAAGATTTTTGTGTGTTGACATTGAGTTCTGATCCATACTTAAGGCTATTTTCTTTGATTTTCATCAGTTAGTATCTCATATTCTTCAGGATTACAGCAAGTTAGCTTGTGTCATATCACAACTTATTAATGAGACTTCTAACCCTGATATATTCTTATTCATTTAATTCAGTTTTGGGGAGTATTTGCTCAGCATACAGATTGAGTAAGTATGATAAAATGATACAAACTTGATGTGAATCTTCCCTGTTTGTAAACATGTGGAATTCCCTTGTTCTGTTTTTTGTTTTTGTTTTGTTTTTTAACAATGGCCTCTTGGTCTATATGCAGGTTCCACGTGAGCACATTGAACTGTTTTGAATTTCCCTTCTTCATACTGTTATCCACAGTCCGTTAGATAATAAAACACAATTAAATATCTTTCTTGTGTTTTCCACAATCAGCCAAGATACATATAATGTCAGCAATGATAGCTTTCCCTCTACATTCCCTCTGAATCTGGCTTGAATTTCTGGCAACCCCCTGTAGATGTACAGCTGCACTTATTTTTACATTATTTTCAGCAAAAATGTAGTTAAATGTTATATGACATACGTGGTTCAATACTTCCCACATTCTTTTAGGTCACCTTTCTTTGGGTACAAACATGGATCCTTTCCAGTTAGCCAGCAGGTAGACTAGTGAGTGCTTCCAGTCCTTCATCAATTTGTTGAAACATTTCACTCGGTTTTCTGTCTGTTCCTGGGGTCTTGCTTTTTTGCCAATGCCTTCAGTGCAGCTTGGACTTCTTTTTTGTTACCAGCTGTGTTGGGCTGTGTTCTCTAGAACAAAATCAGTGATGTTTATATATAGAGATGTTTCTATCAAAGAAATGTTTCACAGGGTTGTAAAGGTGAGAGTTTTCCAAGTCTGTGTGTTACAAATGAGCTGTAGACTTCTCCAAACTCATGTAGCTACAGGGGCTTTGGAAGTCATGATCAGTAGGGCAGACTCCAGGCTTCTGGCTGCACACGTAAATGAATCCAATGTTGGACGGTTAGTTGTTGAAGACTCCCAAAGTCAGCAGGCAATACAGAGGTCACTGGCTCAAGTCTAAGGATTCAGGATCCAGATCCAGCAAAAAACCAGCAAGCTTTTCCACTGTGTGCACTTCTATTACAAGCAGGTCACATACCTGCGGAGATTTTGTCATGGGGAATTCACTACTGCTAAACTGTTAAACCATGGAGAATCCTAGCCCTTAACTAGCACATCTTCAGTTCTTGATTAAATGCTATCTCGTGAAATTGTTGTGCATAAACAATGATTTTCAGTACAGCAACTCTGAGCATTCCTTTCTTTTTTTCTTTTTCTTTTTAATGCTTCCTGTGCCATTGAATATATTGCCCATGGGATGCTTCGTTATTGGAACTCCAAGACTTGAGAAATGCAGAGCATGTTCCTCCCTTTTAGTTACCAAAGTGCACATCTTTGCAAGTTTCTTTATAATATTCTACTTCTTCTTGAACTGCCCTTTGACATTTTCTGCTCAGCTCTTTTACTTCATTATTTCTTCCAATTGCTTTAGCATTAAAGGAGACATTTCAGCATCTCTTCTAACATCCACTTTGATCTTTTCTTCCATTTCTCTCTTTTTAATGATCATTTGCTTCCTTCATATATGATGTTCAGCATCCCACAATTTATCTGGTCTTCAGTCATTAGTGATGAGTGTGTCAAATCTCATCTTGAGATGCTGTCTCAATTCAGAATAGACTCAAGATGATTTTTTTGGCACTTGTGGATTATTTTAATTTTCTTCAGCTTCCACCTGAATTTCCACGTGAGCAGTTGTTGCGTGTTACATGGTTGGCCCCTGATCTTGTGTTTTGCTGATGATATTGAGCTTCTTAATCATCTATGGATGATTTCAAATAAGGTGAAAGGATTCACATGCTCTGTACCAGAAAGAACTGGTTGACCTTCAACCATTTCAGGTGGTAGCATATGATTGAGAACCAATGGCACTGAATAAAGAAGCCCACGCTGGACTGAAGGTATTGCTGTAAAACAAGGCTCCAGGAGTTGACTAAATACCAATTGACACTTTGCAGCAAGTTGATGAAACCTTGGAAGCACCCATTCTCCTATGACAAGATATATAGAGGGCAGCTATCTGGCAACTGACTGAAATAGTTTGATATGTAAGCCCATTACAAAGAAAGGTGACCCAGTAGAAAGTATCCAGCAATGTCATTAATATAGCATGCAGGTAAAATTTTGGTGTATATCATTTAACAACAGTTGCCACAGGGCAAATGCAGAAAAATGACATTGAATAAGACGTATTACTGCTGATAACAGATGGATCTTGGCTTAAAGGGGAGACTACCAGAACAGTGTTGACCTATGTTTCATTAGTTATGAAATGACATTCAATTGTGTGGAACATAAACAACTATGGATGACACAGAGAAGAATGGCAATTCCAGAACACTTCAGTGTTCATGCAGGTCCAGAGTACATGGACCAAGGTGCACTTGTTCCAACACACACAAAAAGGATTACTCCCTGGTTTAAACTCAAGAAACAAGTGCATCTGCATGGCATATCTATTCATTGTGTATGCTGAGCAAATAATTTAAGAAGCTGGACTATATGCTGAACAACATGGCATCAGGATTGGTTGAAAGGCTTATTAGAACCTTCGATATGTGGAGGGCATAGCTTTGCTTGCTGCAAGTGTGGAGGACTTGGAGCACTTGATGCTGAAGACCAATGGCTGCAGCCTTCTATGTGAATTACAACTCAATGTAAAGAAAACCAATGTTCTCACAACGAGACCAATAGGTGACATCACAATCAACGGAGACAATATCGATGTGGTCACGAATTTCATTCTTGCTGTCAAGCAATCAAAGGATGCATTATGTTGGGTATATTTCCTGCACAAGACCTATTGAAAGTGTTGAAGAGCAAGGATGTCACTTTGAGGACTAAGGTGTGCCTGACTCAAGCCAAGGTATTTTCAGCCACTTTATGTGTTTTAAAAGTTGGACATTGACCAGGGAAGACCTAACAAGAATCGATGTTTTTGAATCGTAGTGTTGGCAAAGAAGATAAAAATACCATGGGCTACCAAAAGAATAAACAAATCAGCCATGGAATACATATAGCCAAAATGCTCCTTGGAATCATGGATGCTGACACTTTTTCTCCGCATCCAATGGCATGAGGGGCCATATCTGCCTCTTCTGGCTTTCTTATTGCCAGGAGGCTGGCATCAGACATGCCTCCACGCTCCATCCTTCTTTATCTATGCTGACACAGTTCCTTCCACTGCATTGCACTTATATGCTGGATTTGATAATTTGCTGCAATGACTGACCACATAGAATTCCCTGCAAATTCCCAAATTCTGTGTGGTTATTGTTAGGAGCAATGGAGTCTGAAGCCCTACCCCTAGCAATGCTCTACACAAAAGAACAAAGCAATGCATGGTCCTGCACCATCCTTGCAATTGCTTCTATGCCTGAGCCCATCCTTGCAGCCAAGGTGTCAAACCATCTCGTTGAGAGTCTTCCTCTCTTTTGTTGCCCCTCCCCAGTACCAAGCATAATGTCCTTCTCTAGTGACTGTTTTCTCCTGACAATATGCCCAAAGTATGTAAGACAGAGTCTTGCCATCCTTGCCTCTAAGGAGCATTCTGCCCGCACTTCTTCCAAGACCAATAGATTTGTCCTTTTAGCAAGCTGTGATGCTTTCAATTTTTCTTCAGTACCGTAATTCAAATTCATGGATTCTTCTTCAGTTTTCCTTATTCAATGTCAACTTCCACATTCATAGGAGGCAATGGAAAGGAGTCTTCAAAGTAATATCCATGCTTTTCAATACTCTCAAGAGGTCTTGAGCAGCAGATTTACCTAACACAATGTATATTTTGTGGGTGAGGGTTTATTAGGGAGGCTAATAGGTCAGGATCAAAAAAACAGTAAGGGTAGACTCATTGGTCCACAGTAACAACTCTCCCCATCCAGCAGCCCAAACTCTCTTCAGTCCTTGGCCTCTCAGCCACAAGGTCCATTGGCTTCTGCCTCTGTCGGGCAGGGTGCCAACCCACCCGTTGCTTTGTCTTAAAGTCCCATACTCTTGGGTCAGATGAGGAGATGGCACCCCACAGTCCTGGTGCTGCCCCTGTGAGTCTTGACACCATGGTTTCTGGTGCCTCTGTTCCTGTGTGCCACCATTTCAGAGACATCTGCCAGGTGATCTTCCGGTGATCCTGGGATTTCTCTCTGTGTCTGAGATGGCTCTTCTACACATGGATAGCTTTGATGGAGTGGTGGTTTTTGTCTTTCAGCCAATCATGGTCCAAAGGAAAGTGAAGGATGGTGTCTTAAATCACATCCTTTAGTAAAGTAGTCTTAAAAACACATCCTATCCTAATCTTGGAACAGAGAACTCCCTCCAAATGTGATTCTAGCCATAAGCACAGAGTCCGAAATTATAATATACCACATATGGAAGGATGACTGTAAGGGTCATACTAATCAACTGCATCTCAGTCTCACGCACTTTGGGAATGTTCTTGGGAGACACAAGGACATGGTGTTTTGTAAAATTATGGGGGTGGGTAGGTGGGAGGTTCAGCAAAAAAGAGGAAGAGTGTCAGGGAGGTGGGTTGACACCATGGCTGCAACATTGGGCTTCAACGTAACAACTGTGAGAGTGGCACAGGATGAAGCGGTGTCTTGTTCTGTTATACACTGGGTTGTTATGTGTCAGAACAGATTTGCCAGAACCTACCCATAACAACATCAACCCCTAAATCACAACAAAGCAATGGGTGTAGGCATCATATGATCACTTCAGGATTGTGACACTTTTGAGAGTTAGGGGGAAGGGTGCAACCTAAATGTCATGAGTGATATATACAGAGAACACATCAGAACATGGAGGACTCAGCTGTCTTCTTGAATTTGTGTTCAGTTTTCTTAATCTGGAGCATACTTCTTTCTAAGTGTAGATAACTGAGCTATTGAAAATACAATGAATGTCCATGCTCAAGGAATTGTCTACTGCTTAGAGAGGAAAAAAAATAACAACAACATTGCAATCCTTATTTAGTGAGGAAACAGTTTACTACTGAATCAGTGATGACAATTTGGGGAAAAAAAGACAAAGGCCTTGAATTTTGGATATGTGCACACAATTGAATCTGCACTATAGTCCCCTCCCATTCTCTGCTAAAATGCCCACCGGAATGCCCTCACAGGGAAAAAAAATAAGAGCCCCAGATAGGAATTTAGCTACATTCTTATTCTGAAGTTGATTTCCTCATCTGTATAATGAAGTGGTTAGACAAGTCTAGATAATTATTTTAATTCTCTAAATCTATGAGATTCACAGATTATTTTCTTTCAGGGGCCACACTGTTGGAAATCTCTATTATATCATCAAGAATATGTTTCATACCGTGACACAGCATCAAGCCAGCCCCTCAAAGTGTCTGTGATAGCAAGCTTGTTTTTTATCCCTTTGTAGATTTACCTTCCCTTTGAACCTGTAAACCCTCTCACTCTAGGGTTACACGGTGCCCAATAATTTAATACTTAATCCATTCCTGAAACCATCAAGCTCAGAGTATTTTTAAAAAGAGGATTGTAGGGCTCTTAAATTTCAATTCTAAAAAAAGAAATTAAGAACCAATGATGCAGAGTAGAAATAGCATATATTTCTTGGATTTAAAAATATACCTGCACCCTTTTCATACCTTTGAAACCAGGATGGCTTACAGGACATGATATCTTCAATTAAACCATGACGTGAAAACAATACTAGTCATCCTTATTTTTTAGTTTATGTACACAAAATCTGCTTAGATTGAACAGAGTTCCTCTATGCCTCATCTCCCTTCTGCACATAGTTGGTCTGTTTCACCTGTTATTAACAACTTAGGGCATATTAGTTACGATAGTTGAAGCAATAATGGTATAATATTACCTAAAGTTCATAGTTTAAGACAGATTATCCTTGTATGTCGTACAGTTAGATGGGTTTTCATAATGCCTGCTATGCGACCATCATTATACCATCATACAGGGTAGTCTAACTACCCTAAAAATCTCCTGTATACCACCTGCTTTTTTGTAAGGGGTACATAACATAATGATTCTCCCAGCAACTGATGTCATGATATAGTCTACGAAATATATTATCTGTCACATCCATATCAGCACACTACACCCTCCTCCAAAAAAACAGAACTATAGGGAGTGGCAATAAACACACACACACACACACACACACACACACACACACACACACAAGGTTGTCCTTATTCTTATTTGTAAAGTAGCAGCAACTGGAGAATTGCATTTGGAATATTTTTCAATGCTTAATATTTTTAATGCTTGGATCATTTTCCATAGAAATAAAGGGGCTGGCTTTTGCTAAGTCAAGATGACAGCATTTTCGGAAGAAGTCCCCCACACTATACATTATTCACCGAGGTAAAAGGACTGGTGACAGATTAATACAATCAAGATGTCTAAGTGTGCTACAGAACTCGTGATTCCCCTGCTCCTCTGTCAGGGGAAGATGATGAATCAAACAAATGAGGGCAGAAATTACTAGAATAATTAAACCAGGTGATTATGTCTGAACATTATTGTTCGGAACTCATAACTCTACCTTAAAGGTCATTGGGTTCTACTCTAGAGAGGATGTACAAGAGTGACAAGAAGCACTTGGGAAGAAGAAGCTAATACAATTGAACCCACGGTAAGTTTTTCTTTTTTCTCTCCTATTTGCTCATATTTAAAGTTTAAAAACACCAAATAAGTTCCATTCACACCTGTGCTTACATTGACAAGCTGGAGGTTAGGCATAGGACTTCCAATCAACAAGTTCAAACCCACCCGCTTCTCATCAAGAAAAATGAATTTGTCTGTTCCCTTCAAGATTTGCAGTATGGGGGGAAGGGGCAGAAAGGGGAACCTAACACAAGGTTGGATATATAGCTCACCACCCCACCACTCTGAAGGGGACAAATAACAGAAATGTGGGTGAAGCGAGGCAACGCATAGTGTTGATACAAAATAACAATAACAATGTATAATTGATCAAGGATTCATGCGGGTGGGAGGCTGGAGGAGGGAGGGGAAAAAAGAGGAGCTTATACCAAGGGCTCAAGTAGAAAGAAAATATTTTGGAAATGATGGTAACAACATATGTACAAATATGCTTGATACAATTGAGGTATGGAATGTTAAATAAGAGCTGTAAGAGCCCCCAATAAAATGATTTTAAAAAACCACCACCAACAACGATTTGCAGTCTTGATGCTGGAAGGGCAGCCTTGGAGCTGGATGGCTCCTTGAACTCTGGCTCTGCTGAGCTCTGGGAAACCGTGGGGTGTTCTAGGTGCAGGGGCTGGGAAACTCCGTAGTTCCTGCGTGTCCATTGGTCTTTTGGGGCATGGCCTCAGCTGACCAACCCAGCTGAGAACTACCTGCTGACCCTGGCCTCCATTGGAGGGTGGGGTGGGCACTGACTGTCCACCTACAATTCTGAGTGTTCAAGCTGGAGGAGGACAGAGGACAGCATGGTGTGGGAAATTGCAGAGCCCCTATTTGATCTGAAAGTGGGCATGAAACATCTGGTGCAGAATGTCCCTTCCTTGTCTGCTGGCCACCCTGCTGGGTGTGGGCAACTTTCTCAGCGCCTCCCACAGCAGCAGTTTGGAGCAGAGATACCTCCAGTAGGTATCAGGGGTGAAGGACACGGGGTGCCAGCAATCACAGCTGCATCATCTCTGTTCTCTCTGGTGCTCCTGAGCCTGCCCACCTCTACTCAGAAATGTCCGCGCTCACCCACTGTACAAGAGGACCTTCAGCTGCGGACTGAGCACCCGGGACAGCTGGGATGTCAGTGAGGGGTGGTGGAGGAGAGCTTGGTGTGTCCGCTTCACCCACCTGCTGGCCACGTATAGTCCTGCAGAGGGTAGTGCACCCCCAGGGCTACAGTGGGTCCCTGCTCTCCCAGGCAACATGCTCAATCCCTCTGGAGATGTGCTGCCTGCAGTTGTGCCCTGTGCGGTGCAGTGTGCCCTGAGTATCGAACCAACTGGGTGTGGGTGCTGCAGCAGGAGCAGTCACAGAGCGGACCACTGATAGTGCGTGCCACTAGTCTCAGCGACTCACCATGACCGAAACAGAGACATTCTCGGGTGTGGCTCGAGAGACACCCCGCACCCCAGCTGTCCCAGCTATCCCTGTGGCCGTTGGTAGCAGGCTGGGGGATGCCAGTCACCGCAGTATGAAGGGTCCACTGAGCAGCAGGTCTCAGGATGCCTCACATAGCTGCAGCCAAGGAATGGTGCTGAACAACAACCCCTCCCCGCCCACCACCACCGCTGTGTTATGCCCACACCAGTGGGGCCCTCCAAGGCATCCGCAGAAGAATGCCCCTCCCCTCAACTCCCAGCCTCCCATTCACCCAGAGACACTTTTGAGGGATCCCAGACTATGAAATGTGGGCTCGAAGATGCCCTAGTGCTAGCTCTGGGCTGAGCACACCGCTGGCTTGTTGGTCTGAAAGCGTTGCCTCCAGTAAACCCTCCTGAGTTTGGGCCTGGGGTCCGTCACCAGAGGAGGGCCCAGAACATTGCCCCGGGCTTCATCCCAAATGCTCATGGCACTCTGGGCTCAGAGACCCATGCCTGAAGCAGTGTTACAAGCCATGGGTACCTGGACGTGTCACTGTCTGTGTATGTGCTCCCTACGCGATGGAGCAAAACAATGTTTTCTTAGGAAAAAGAAAAAAGATGTATACTCTTGGAAACCCTATGTAAATTCCTCATGATAAGAATCAACTTGATGACTGTAACTTTTTCAGTATGGTGATTAATTGAGAAGACTAAAGGATTCTCTTAAACCACTTCTTAGCAGCTAGGTGTTAGTAGTTAGGCATTGGGCTGTGATTCTCAAGGTCAATAGTTCGAAACCGCTAGCAGCTCCACAGGAGAAAGACTGGGCTTTCTCCCCCTGTAAACAGTTACAATCTCAGAAACCCACAGTTGTGGGGGGTGGGGTGGGAGTGGGGGGCTCGCTGTGTGACTCCATCGCAGCGATTATGTTTGGGGGGAGGTGTTAGAAGGAGCATATGGCAATGGGAAGTCGATTGCTCTGGATAAATGGTTAGCTTGTAAGTGATGAGTCCTGAGTTTTCACCAAAGAGCTTGTTTGAGAATCAGTCCCTCTTAAAGGCAATCGCTACCTTTCACACTGAGAGTAGCATCAGAGCCAGGCTACAGACTTTTACCAAGGGAATATGTCTCCAGTTCTGACAAGTCAGATGTCTGGGAGAAAGCACGGGCAATTACGAATCAGCAAGGCAATTTCAGATAGAGATTTGGATTCAACATGTATGATGTGTCTGTAGGTCTGCCTGCTAGTATTATCCAAGAAAATGTTTGAGCTTGTAAAAAGAAAGACTGAAACATCTCTTTCGCTAGTGCACTGAGGATGCCTAGACGATACCTATTCCCAGCCTGTATTCAACAGAGAGCAATAGCAGCACAGCAAGTGGAAATGGTACCTTGCTAGCTCTGCTTTAATCATTTTCAAGCACTCGTCTCTTGCAGATGGCTTTGAACCCAAATGAGCTGAAGGCTACACGTGCCCTGCTATAAACGCAACACCTTACAGGATCTAATTAATCCTTTTCATTCACATCTAGCCTAAGAACCTGGCTTCCCCGGCTTACCAACCACTGTAATCACATATATGCTTATAGCTAATCAGAGTTAAATTCCAAGGGGAGGCTATATTTTAATATTTTGGTTATAATTACAACTTGAAACCAAGTGCTATACAGAATACAGATGGCTACATTTATGGGTTTTTAATATATTATTATTGTTTTAGCATTTGTTAGGTACATATAAGAAGCTAGGGATATTGTCTAGAGTTTATAGGTTGAAATTTTCTTCTATCTTAAAAATAAATAAATAAATAAATAAAGACCAGGGGAGCCCAAGGGAGGCAAATTCATGTGATGTTTTTCAGCCACTGTAGAACACGGGGTCAGCTGCTCCCTTACCACACACTTCCTATTAGCATTAATGAGAATGGTACACATACATCAAGAGGACAAAAATACCCCACGGGTCCCAAACCAAAGCTGAAAGACAGTCCTGTTATCTGCCAAGGAGCAATTTAATTAAACTCTTATTTATTGCTGCTCACTCCAGTTTCATGGGTTTCAGAGAGCAGGAGCAGTGGTACCCTGGTCTGTTTATTATGAAACCGGCCTTGCTTACTTTCAACAGGGTAGCTCAAGATTAATAATCATCGAGACATATATGGTACTCTCTGAATTGAGAATTGAAGCCAGTATGTCTTAAATGAAAAATGAAACACACTTATTGTATTTGTAACTAATGTCCCTTAAAAGTAAAGCAAATATTGATATTCCAAGCACACATAAAAACCAAGATCTATAACGAAGTGTGTAAAATGCACACTGCACGCATTTAATAATCATACTCCATTTTCAATAACGGGAAACAAGGTACAATGACTGCTATAATTCACCAGCTCCTTTTTTTTCCTTCAGGGAGCACCACATTGTTTTATTACAATATAGAAATCCTGCCGCATTCCATTTTACAGTATGTGTACAAGAACCATAAATGCACTAGCCCATCTACAACATGCAGCAATGACTCTCCCGGCTTTAGTGATACTTGCAACTTTGCGTTTTATGTGAATTTCACATTTTGTTGATGCGTTCACTCTGAAATCAGAACTGCCCAGAAGAGAAATTATTTTACATTGCCATTAAAAGCTACAGTAGTAAATAAACCATCAGGGTTTATGTAGATATGCACTAGAACATCGAGGGGAGCCCATTAAAGTGCCAAACCCTGCGTTAAACATTTTATAAAAGAGTACCTATAAGGCACATTTCTAACATTTTCTTGTAGCAAAAGAATTTTAAAGATATTTTATAATACAGTACCAACCTCTGCAGAACACTCAAAAATCAAGTGAAGTTTATGTGTGTCAGTCAAACAGCTGTGTACAGCTCATCAGTACAAAATACCCTGCCGGGGACAAGATGAAAAGGGGGCATCGAAGGGAATCAAAGTCTGCCGGGACTCTTGAAGGTCATAGACTCTTGGGAGACAGCACACTCGTAAGCACACACACCCCCCTCTAAAATAAGCATGTAGTGGATTACAATAATTAAAGGGTGAGAAATAATAATTAACATTCCATAATTGAGAAGGCCCTGTTTTAAAGGATACATTAACAAGGAGGTTGATGTAGTCAAATACTTATACGGAATGCGACTCAATGTAGCTGGCTGACTGTGGAGAAGGAAGTAGCAGAGCACTCTGTTAATTTAAGGAGATACTGTGAATGGTTTTGAAAATGCCCCAATTAGGTTTTCTTTCTGAAAATGTGAATGTAGACTAGATGCCAAGCACTGAGTAGTCTTCTGTCTTGCATTCTTCCATTCACGTCTTGGAACAGTTCAGAGAGGTGGTTATCATTGCCAGTTTCATTTCTGTACTTGCAGAAATCAGCTTAGAGGGAGTAACTTGTCCAAGCTAATAAAGCAGAGTTTGAATTCCTTTCTGTCGATGTCCAAGCACAGGTCTTTTGTGCATTACGAGGCATGTCAAAGATATCTTGAGCAAGGCAGTTTTGAACAAGGCTGAGAAATTGATTTGAGAACTATAGAGATCGTCAGCTGCCGCTTTCACTACTGAAGTCCAATAGCACAAGTCTTACCTCTAGTCCACTAGTGTTACATGACTGTGGATGATTGGTTTTTACAATTGATGCCAAATATCATTCACTCAACAACGGTCTGATCTATGGCGATTCTCCGTCTCCTAGGTTTGTAGAGAAATGAGAACAATGTAATGCGTTTCTTCGAAAGGTGCATGTACTGAAGCCATCTAATCTTGACAGGGGCTCAGTGACCTCAACTCTGGGAACGGTTATGAGGATGACACAGGACCAGGCGTAGTTTCTCTCCATTGTGCAATAGGGTCCAAATGGGCCCGAACAGACTCGATGGCACCTGGCAGCAGCAACAACATCCCTGAGTTTGTATGTTGTCATTTATAATTCTGTTCTCAATGAATAATGGTTACAGAAAATTATAGCTTAAGATCTGGCCCTGAAAAATATATGAAAAGCTGGCAACATTAAGCTGGTTCCCTCTTCTGGAGAGGGGGTGGCTGTGGCATCCAGAAGTCTGGGAAACAGTGACTGCTCTGAGGGAGCGATGCCCTGCAGTGGGGGCCACTCACTTCTGCGCACCTGGGATAAACTAATGGAGCAACCAGACGTTTCCCTCCTCATTTTCCTAGGGAGGAAAATAATTCTGACAAAAATTCAGGGATAAGAGAATAAGAAGTCTCCACACACAAATAATAACATAATACTACTAATAATAAAATGTACGACTCTGGTGTTCACAGCACATTCTCTGTTCCTGTGTCTAAAGTAATGGAGATTTTACTCAGCACTCAAAAGTCACAGAGAGAACAAACCAACAGCAGCGTGGCTGAAAGCATGACACCGCGGATGTCTTGACCGAGTGCTCCCAGCCCCTGGTGTGTGACTGGCCTGACAGCTGCCATGGTGAACCCATGAAGGCTACACAGATCAGACAGGGAGAAGAAATTACCATCCCTGGGGCACGGCGAAGGGATCATTTACCCTTTCTGCTGACTTTCTCACTTGGAGCTCGGATCCATTAGTTATAATAGTTGTATTGGTTCGGGATCTTCCCCCTTGCCTGGTACAGGGCACTTCCAGTGACACAATCAAGTTGTTCACATCCTTCATTGTTTTCCTTGAAAAGTAGATGGATTTGTCTCCGAGAAAACATGGCTCCAACATTTGCGACATCTTTACAACGGAGAGATCCTGACGGTTTGGAAAGTGCATTAAAACCTGACTGGAATATGAGCTATCACAAGTGATACAAGAAAAGTTTGAACGCAGAGCAAACCCTTTTGGGGAGAGAAGGTAATAGATGTAAACCTAACACAGTCTCACTTCACCAATATCCTGCAGGGTGAGATGAAAACACACTCACAATGATTTTCCCAAACAAGCAAGGGGAATGCTAAGAACTGATAAAGAAAGAAAGAAAAGTGCTTATGGAGCTCATTACTGATTTACTAATAGCGATAAACATTTATTGTTTGCTCTGTGCTAGGAACTGAGGTAAATGTGAAGCTTTAAATTATGTCATTTAAATTAATCTTCACAGTCTTCTTAAAAGGCATTATTATCTTATTGCAGACGCTAGGAGAGGATCTATAATCACACAGAAATCTCACAGCTAATTAAAGGAACTTGGGTTAGCCCACCTGGTCTTGATTTCTGAGACCAGCATCCATGCCTTTTTCTATGTGATGGGCGCTCACAGATGGTCTTTTCCAATATTCGCCTTTCAAGTAGAAAAGGTAATACTTTCACTTAAAGCAGCGGTTCTCAACCTGTGGGTCACAACCCCTTTGGGGGTCGAACGACCCTTTCACAGGGGTCGCCAAATTCATTACAGTAGCAAAATGACAGTTATGAAGTAGCAAAAAAAAATTTTAGGGTTGGGGGGGTCACCACAACATGAGGAACTTTATTAAAGGGTCGCGGCATGAAGAAGGTAGAGAACCACTGACTTAAAGAAACCCAGAGGCATTTTAACTGCATATTACTTAGTGAGATTGATGAGAAGTCCCGTCACCCTTCTCTTATGTCTCCCAGCGTCCTTCCTTCCTCATGTCACATTGCCACGGTAGTCATGACAAGTGGAACTGTGGGACATTTTGACAAGATCAAAAGGGATGGAAGCATATGATCAAGGGATGTGTTCTACTCCCCCGGCGAGTCCTTAGCATTCGGATATAGTCCTCATCTCTCAGCAGGCTCTTCACTTTGACATAACTTCCTCTGTAGGGTGGTGAGATACACATGTTATAGCATCTATTGTTAAGTGTCCTGTACAATAAATGATGTGATCCAAACATGGTGTGCACTTCTGAACTACCAATTTAAAGTCAGAGACACAGCCTCAAGTTGACAGGTGTGGTATTTTCATGGGAAACCAATTGAGGGAAATGTGGAGTACAGACAAGGATTTCTCCCACCATTTGAGAAACAGAATGTGTAGCTTCTTAAGTCACCATGTTTCTATGTTGATTTCCTCTCATAATTATTAAAAAATAAATTTTTAGTATGTTTTAGGTGAAAATGCACAGTGAATTAGATTCCAACTCAATAATTCCTACACACCTTTTTTCTGTAACATTGGTTACATACACCCCTGTCACACGTCAGCACTCTAGCCTGTCTGTCCTTCTGCCCATCCAGTTTCCCTGCATTTCCTGGCCTTCTCATCTTGGCCTTTGTGCAAATGTTGACCATTTAGTCTTTTATTCTTGATTGTTGCAAGAAACATTTCCTTGTGGATGTGACTATTGGTTTCCCAGGCCTATGTATTAACTGGAGGAAAGGTGGACTCTGGAAGGGACTTCAGTTCCAGGTTACAAGTCACCTTGAAGAGAAGGTCTTGAGACTTCCTCTCGTCTCTTTCAGTCCAGTAAGTGCTTTTTTTTTTTTTTTTTTTTAATGAATTTGAGTTTTGTTCTACATCGTTGTCATCTTAACAAAGACCTTCCATTGCATTCCTGATCCAAGTGCTCGGCATTGGTAACTGGGCACCATGGATATATAGTTCTGTTGGATTCAAGCTAGAAGAATCTAGGATATATAGTTCTGTTGGATTCAAGCTAGAAGAATCTAGGATATATAGTTCTGTTGGATTCAAGCTAGAAGAATCTAGAGTTCAGGGTGAGCCTTTAGTCCTGTGGACTATTTGCTTCTTTTCTTTTTTTTTCCCTTCCCCTATTTGTTTCTTTAACTTTTGGGTTTCCTTTTCTCCAGATGGGAAGAGATCAATAGTTGTATCTTAGATGGCCATGCTCAGCCTTTTAAATACTCCAGACACTACTCATCAAACAAGGATGTAGAACATTATCTTATGAATGAAGTTATACTAAGTGATCTAGTTGTCTCCAAAGCAATGATCCTAAGCCTTCAAGCTCAGTCATTCAATCCCACAAGATGTTTGAATATGTCTTCGAAGTATCCTTGACTATTTCTCATATGTGCTTCATTCTACATTTGAACAAATATGTAGTACGTGCCAATGCATATAGACACGTGCCCACAATATATATGCATGTATTCTCATACCACTTTGCACAAATTTACAACATATTTATCTACCTATGTGGTCACATATTATTTGATTATAGTTTTGTTGCAAAATTTCATATAATGCAGTATTTGTTGTAAGTGTCCTTTATTCTTCTGTATCACTGTGTCTCCATTTACCTTAGACAAGTTGTGTTAACTTCCCAGATAGTGTGTGTTGCCATTTCCATCACCCTGATTAAAGTGTCTGCTACCTAAAGAGTAATTCCCTCTGCCCTCGCACTTACCTCTGGTAACCCTCAAAATGTTAGTTTCTCTCTATATACACACCTAGTCTTGCCTTCTTATAAAAATGATATCATTCAATGTCTGTCCCTTTGTGTGTAATGTATTTCACTCATCATAAAGTCCTCTCGCTTCATCCATTTTGCAAGATGTTTTGCAGTCTCATCATCATTCCTTATCACTGCACCACATTTCATTTTGTATATGTAAAACAATTTGCTTATCTATGCAGCCATTGATGAGCATGTTGATTTGTTTTAATTTTTTTCTCCATGAATAATGTTGCAATGTAGCTAAGTGAACATATGCCTATTGTTATCTCTGCTCTTATCTCTCCAGGATATGTATCGAAACTTGTATTGCTGGACCGTAAGGTATTTCTATGTCTAGGGTTTTTTGAAGCTATGTCATAATACTTTCCCTTGTGGTTGCACCACTTCGTGATACTACAAGCGGGGTGGTAAGGGTTCTGCTCTCCCACAACCGCACCAGCATTTGTTGTTTTCTGCTTTTATGATCAGCAAAATTTTTGCAAAGGCAAGATGTTATAAACAGTCTCTGGATTACAGAGTCCATTCTTAAGTCTTTTTTTAAGTAAGATTTATACAGACATTGTAAGAGTTATGTATGGTTCATAACCAACATAAACTAGTGAAAAGTCTGTCTTGTATATGACATGTACTATACCTTTCCCTGCATAAAAAAATGAACACTTCCAGGTACAATAAAAATATATTTAGCAGAATGAGTTAATAATAATGATGTAAAGTAGAAACTATTTCAGAGTGTTATATGTTCCTTGAATTTTCACTATACTGTAATAAGCTTTAACAAGGTTTGTTTCATAAATATGGGTTTCATGTAAGTCAGATATTCAAAACTTGAGAATTGCTTATATCTTATTGATGATGCAAGATTGTTCAATTATTTGAATCACAGCAAATGAGAGATACCATTGTGAATAATGGGAAGTCCAAAACTCTCAATTTTGCTTATCTTATTGCAGCCAAGGTGTCAATCTAGCCTGTTGATGTCCCATACATACACCAAGAGTCATTACAATAGAACAAGTGGACATTGTGGGGCTTAAATTAGGAAAGGTGTGTGTGAGAACTGTAACCTTTCACTGTCTTATTCAATGGGTCCGATGCACTAATGATCAGAGAAGCTGGTATGAAAAATAAAGTGCCATCAGAATTAGAGAATGGCTCATTAACAACCTCTGGTAGCAAATTACACAACCCAGCTTGAACGTAAGGAAGACCTGAAACACTTCCTGAAATGAAACCCAAGGCTTACAGCCTCCACATGGATCGTCGCTCAACATTACAAATAAAACAACATGCTTACAACTGGAAGCATCCGTTAGGAAGTAAATTGCTGAGCTGCATCGCTTACCAGTGCTGTAAAAGATGTATTTAAATTATTAGAAAGTAATGATGTAATTTTGAAGTCTAAGGTAAGCCTAACCCAGTCATCATATTTTATTGATCACCTATACACATGAAATGCTGATAATAAATAAGAAAGACCGAGAAATTGAAGCTTGCCGAGAAGTATTTTGAGCATACTATAGACCGATCGAAGTACAAATAAATCTGTCTTGGAAGACATAGAGACAGAATGCTCTTCGAAGCAAGGACGGGAAGAATTCATCTCACATGCTTTGGACACATTCTCAGGAGGAACCAGTCCTCGGAGAAATAGATCATGCTTGGTCATGAAAAAAGACCATCGATATGGACTCGACATGACTGCAACAAAATGATGAGCTGAAACACAGGAACAACTGTGCGGATGGTGCAAGACTGGCCAAGTATCATTCTGTTGTACATATGATTAGCACGCATAGAAACCAACTCAAAGACATCTAACAACATCCAATGGCTAACAGCCACAATGAATGACCGGGGGTGCTTCCCTTTGTTGTGCACAGGGAGCCTCTGAGTCAGAAGTGAGGCGATGGCGCCTACCAGCAGCACATGATCTTCAGCATTCCTTCATCTTTGTTGGCCATTTGATTGTCCTCCTTGATCAAGTGTCTCTATCTTTTGGCCATCGTCCTTATTGGTTTGTTTGCATTAGCATGTGCATGGTGGAGGAGAATATGTGTTGTGCTCCTGTGAGGTGGTGTGCTCTGGGAATGCTTACGAGGTTGAGTGGGTCTTCTGTATCTTGACAGAGTTTCTGTTCTAGCCATTGTCTAAAGTAGTGTGTTAAAGTCTCCTGCAGTTAAGGTAGAACTGTCTAGTTCTCTTTGCATTTCTGCTAAAACTGGTTTTGTGCACATTGGAGCTATTTCACTGAATGTATTAATATGTACTATTGTTACATCTTTGTGGTGCATTGACCTTTTAGCCATTTTTATCTCTTACACTAGAATTTTTTAAAGTCTATCCAAAATTATTATTGCTATACCTGCTCGCTTTTAGTTATTGTTAGCTGGATATATTTTCTTTAACCTTTGATATTTGACAAATTCACACCTTTGTGTCTAAAGGTTCGCTCTTACAGACAACATACTGATAAAACTCAAATTCATTGCCATTGAGTCAATACTGACTCAAAACGACCCTGTAGGCAGAATAGAACTGGCCTTGTGAGCTCCTGGGATTGTAACTCTTTATAAGAGTAGAAAGCCTCATCTTTTTCCTGCAGATTGTCTGGTGATTTCAACTATTTGGCCTTGAGGTTAGCAGCCCAACTGGTTAGTATAAGCACTAAGCCACCAGGGACCCTCAACATATTTATAGATCACCTTTTTGTTTTATTCTCAGTCCATCTGTATTTTTCTTGATCTCTTTATTGTGGTTACATGCCATTGTCAGTTTCAACTCATAGTGATTCTGTGCACAACAGGTCAAAACACTGTTATGTTTGAGCTGCTTGTTGCAACCACTGTTTCAATCCATCTCATCCAGGGTCTTCCTCTTTTGCACTGCCCATTCTACCTTACTGGGCATGATGTCCTTATCCAAGGACTGATCTCTCTTGATAATATGTCCAAAGTACATGAGATGAAGTCTCACCATCCTCACTTACAAGGAGCCTTCTAGTTGTACTTCTTCCAAGCCAGATTTGTTTGTTCTTTCAATATTCTTCCCAGCACCATGATTCAAATGCATCGATGATCTCTGGGGATACTAAATATGTCTTTATAATTTCTTCTCAGGTCGTTCTATTAGCACTTCCTCATAAGGACAATTGGCTTTCCTATGATTTCAGCACCCTTTGAAGCCATCTTGTACTGTTTCTTTATATTATGTGGTATTGTCTTTTCTCTTCAAGGCATCATGTTGTTATTTTTATTTATTTCATATTAATTGTATTTTCTTTTCCTAATTTTGTTTTTTTCTCCCCATCTGAAATATCCGAATTGGCAGGATGGGAATGCTTCACTGTTCACTGGTCTGGTGGTCTGGGAACACTCATCATCGATCACTGGTTGGGTGTTATGGCAGTTGAGTAATGGGCAAGGCAGGGGTTATCTGTCCAATGGCACAGGACAGCGTGCCAGCGGGGTTATCTGTCCAATGGCACAGGACAGCGTGCCAGCATGTGTTGGAAGAGAAGGTTGGTAGAAGAAGGAGACCTGCTGGTAGTGTGGAAGCCATGCTGCTGCTCCCGAGTAGGCAGAACAGTGGTATTGGCAAATGGGTGAGCACGTATTGACCCTAGTCATCAGTTCAGGGGACCTGAAGAAAAGTTGGTGGGTGGGGCAGTCACTCATACCCCCTGGCCATTGGTCTGGCAGTGCAAGAACATGCATCGTTGCTCACTATGTGGGTATGGTGGTATGAGGGTAGTAAGTGACTAGATGGGTAGGGGAGGTCTCAGTGGGAGATAAGTAGGGCCTTGCACTGGGGTTCACAGGCAGGTAGAGAGAAAGGAGGGGAATGTGTTCCTCTGTTCATCAGAGATGGGTACTGGGGCACTCCCCATAGGTTGAAGCCAGCAGCCGGGATCAGGCCTGACCAAATGCCAAGGGAGCAGGCACTGCCTGGAGACTGGTTTGGTTGGGACATCCTGATGACAGTCTGAGTCCACTACTCCTCCCTAATGGTTAGGGACCATCAATGGTGAATGGAGGTTCCATAGCTCCCTATTTGCACTGTGATCACTAGGACATGAGAACTTTCTGCCATCTTCCTATGTTGTCTCTTCTGATATCAGATTCTTGATCTGCTCACCTTGCTCTGGTCCTGGTTTGTCTCCTGTGACGAAGTCTGCCACGTTGCCTTCCTATGCTCTTTATCCAGGGCCACTCTCTCAAGATGGCCATGCTGTGCCAGTCTTTAGGCAGGGCGACTTCAATCTGTTATTCACCTTATTTGCTGTTTTCATTTAGTTAATTTTTTAACCAAATTTAGTTACCCTTCCTTCTGATGCTCAGAGTTCCAGGATTGTTATCTGTACTTATTTTACTCAGGTATTTGCAACAGGGGATGATCTGATTTATCTAACTGAGCTGCCACTTTGAACTGTTACCTCCTCACATACTGTTTTTGTCTCATTTTAAAGAGCTTCATCTCAACCTTCTCAATTCATCCCATGCCTACTCAATCAATTAAATTCCTTGATTAATCGGCAGAGTCTAATGTTGTGTCTTTTGTCTGAGGACTTTGCATTTCTCATTCAAACATTCTTCTCATCTAAACATTCCTTTAATATATATTTACAGAGTGCCTATTACATGTCTAAGAAGAGGGAAAGGTTGGAGTATATGAAGAAAAATGTAGCATCAGGATTGAAAAAAGGTTCCTTAACAATTGGTGATACGCAGATGCCATAAACTTGTTAGCTGCAAGCTAAGAGGACTCAAAGTACTTATTGATAAAGATCAATGACTACCATCTTCAGTATGAACTAAAACTCAATACAAAGAAACAGAAGTCCTTACCACCAGACAAATAGACACGGCCATGATAAATGGGAGGAAGTTGAAATTGTCAAGGATTTCAATTTAGTTGTGTTCACAATCAAAGCTAATGAAAACAATGGTCAAGAAATCAAAAGACATGTTGCATTGGGCGAATCTGCTGTAAAAAACTTCATTAAAATGCCTACAGTAAAATACCATTTTGAGGACTAAGGTGCATTCGCTCCAAGCCATGGTATTTTCAATTTCTTTACAAACATGTGAAAGCTGGACAAGGGGGAAGGAGATGCTACATATCTATTTCATACTAGATATCTATTTCACGTTGAAAATGAATTTGCAATGAACCAGTTGTTGGTCTTGCAGGATCCTATAAGGTGATCTCCAGCCTACCTATCACCAAGGCCAAAATTCTCCACTGCTGATCCTGTTCTCCATTTCTGTTTTGTGAAGGTGCACACAGTTGAATGCCTTTAAAGAGTAAAGATCTTCTGTCATTCTCTGCTTTCACTTAAGAGCCATCTGATATCAATAATGATTTCCTATGTTCTCCTCTGACTCTGATTTGTATTTCTGGCAGCTCCTGTCAATGTGCTGTTGCAACTTTAATGATCTTCAGAAAAACATTACTTGCTTATGATATTAATGATTTTGTTCTCTCATTACCAAATCCTGTTGGATAGCCTTCCTTTAGAATAGGTACAGATATAAACCTCTTCTCAGTTGGCAAAGCACTTCCACCATTGCATCTGTTTGGTATTGGCTTTTCACCAACACCTAGCTTCTACTCCCTTCCATACCACCGAATGTTGATCATATATCTCCTGAAATGACTGAATGTCAATCAACTTTTTAATATTGTAATTCTGTGTATTCTTCCCTTCATCCTTGGATGATTCCTGCATTTGGGTGATGTTTTCCCCATTAAGTAAGCCAAGCAAACGCTTCATTGACATCAAGTTCCTTCTGACTCACACCAAGCATATAAGACACAACAGAACTGTCCAGAAGGCTATCACATAAATCTTCACAGAAGCAGACTGGCACAATTTTGTACTACAGCGTGACTTGTGGAGCCAGACAGTTTGCCTTTCAATTAAGAGTCCGTCATTGAACCACGGTGTCACTGGCCTTTTCAGAATCTTTCCATATTACAACTTGAGGTTTGAATGTTTCCTTCAGTCTTTCATCTTGACGCGAGGCATGATATGCTCTTTTGATACTCTAACGTCAGGTCTTTGCACGTCTTGCTGACATACTTTACTTCATTTTTGCAAGCTGTCCTTTGAAATCTTCCATGAAATATTTTTGCTCCATCATTTCTTCTATTCTTTTTAGCTACTCTACATTAATGAGAAAATTTTAGAGTGTCTTCAGCCAGCCACTTTGACCTTTTCTTCCTTTTTTGTCTTTTAAGTGAATTTTTGCTTTCTTCATATATGGTATCCATGATGCCATTCCAAGCTTACCTGGCCTTTGATCCTTAGTATCCAATGCATCCAATCTATTCTTGAAATGTTTCTAAATTCAGGTTGGATATACTCAAGGTTGCATTGTGGCTCTTATGCACTTTTTAAAATTTTCTTCTGCTTCACCGTGAACTTGTCTATGAGAAGCTGGTGATCTGTTCCACTGTTGACTCCTGGCCTTGTTCTGATGAATGATAGAGACTTGCCATCTCACTTTCTAGAAACATAGTAGATGTGATTCTTGTGTCTTCTATCTAGCATGCCCCACATGTATATTGCTATAGGAGATTGTTACCATTTATTGTGTCAACCTGGCCGATATACACATGTGGGGTTAATTGAAGGACAGAAAGATAAATGGCTTGGTGAGCCTTGCCTTTCTAGTTCTTGGGTCTCTTGGTTTCTGATGGTCAGATCAGGGTGCAGCTGCCTTAGCCAGTTCACTGCTTCAGCTTGCAAGCTCACTTCCTGCAAGACATCCCTGAGGAGAAACCATATGGAGCTACCTTGATGCATCCATGGGTGCTGGAGCAGCTGTGTGGAGACCTTTGTCAGCGCTGAGATGCTTACATGTTCACTGATTTGACTTTCCTCCTGCAGTCAGCATCATTGTGTGTGTTTTGTGAGATGGAGGAGGACTTTGTGGATTGGTGTCGGACATATGGGTTAATATTGGACTTGTGGCTTGTGCAGCACTGGGTTGGGATGTTTTATTGATGTTCACTTAACCTTTATGTAAAACTCTCTCTTATACATGAGTTTCTGTGGATTTGTTTCCCTAAAGTACCCAGACTAACACACTATATATGTATGTGAAATGAATAAGTCATTGGTCTTGCATGACTATCACATGATATATGGTATCGTTTCTATCACCAAGTCGTGTTTTCCAGCTACTGATTCTTCTTTGCTTCCAACATCCACAGTCTAATTACCAATGCATCTTTATTGCATGTAGGACTATTTTGATACTGTAGAAACTGGGGGGGAAATTTTCATTTAAAAAAATACAGGTCAGTAGTGGTTTGCTTATACATAAATTTGAATAATGGTTATATTAACTGGTCTTCCTTATAGGCATATGGGCATTGTCCTATCCCTGAAGGTGTTTACATTGAGTCAGGGCACTTCAGCAAATGAAGATCCTGAATGCTTTACTCCATATACATTCTTAAGGTCAGCTCCTCGCTGAGAAGGCAGTTATTCCTTAGTAGTGTTTTAAGTGTCTTCCAACCTGAGAGGCCCATGTCCTAACACTCTATGTTGACCCATGGTCCAGCACTGTATTAGAAAGTTGGCTCATGTTCAGACAATGCTCTGCTCCTATTTATAAGATTTTCCCTGAAGCTTCCAGTGTCACAACGGTACACAAAGGACCACAGAACAACAAACTATCAGATGAGTGGTTGTGGTAGTTACATAATCTGGTGTCAACTGTGGATTAAGAGTGTAGGGGTGGAGTCTAGGCTGTCAATCAGGATGTAGCCAATGAGGCCTCTGTGTGGGCATGGCCTTCCCGAGAATTCTGGGAAATCTGGTTTTTCCTTCTTGGAGGGAGGAGAGACTCTCCTCTCTCTTCCTTGGAGATGCTCTACTGACAAGCCACAAGGCTGACTTCCTGCAAGACATCCCTGAGGAGAAGCCACATGGACTTACTCTGATGCAGCCGTGGGAACTGGAGTAGCCATATGAGACCTCTGCCAGTGCTGAGATGCTTACAACACCACTGGATACAAAGACTTTCTACCCCCTGGCCTGTGATCATTCTGCATTTGGTGTCATTGCATGTGTTTCGTGAGTCAGAAGAGGACTTTATAGATTGGTGTCAGACATATGGGCTAATATCGAACTTATGGACTTGATCTGGACTGGGTTGGGATGCTTTCTTAATGTACAATCACCCTATACATAAAACTCTTATACACATAAGCATTTCTATGGATCTGTTTTTCTATTCTACCTGGACTAACACAGTGGTAGAGGGCTGGATACAGAGAGATGAATTTGACATGGTATTCCCTATCTATATTGTGATTACAGATCAGCAGGTATATGTTAACCCCTATCTATTGGTATTGGCTTTATTTCAACAGAAACATTTTATTGAAAACTAGCTATGTGCCGTTCACTGTATTAGGTACTGTGTCCAGCATCTTAATGTAATCACACTCTAAGCTCCCTATGGGAAAAAATCATCTCAATTACTCTCAATCAGATATAATATTTGGAAATATCTGGATTTTCTTGGTTGTCACAAGTGGGGATGCAGTGCTACTAGCAGCTAATAAGGTTTACAAGGAAAGACAATCTCAGTTACTTTTGAGTGGATTCCAACTCATGATCATTTCACATATATCACAGTAGTGTTGTGCTCTGGGTTTCAATGACTGTGATCTTTTGGAAATGGAGCACCAGGCCTGTCTTCCACAGCACCTCCTTTCAGTTAGCAGGCAAGCCCTTAACCATTGGTACCACCCGGGGCACCTATCTAATAGGGAGGAGTTTTAAACATCCTACAATGCAGAACAGCACTCATGACCAAAAAATTAATAAAAACAAAAATTAGCTGGCACAAACGTCAATAGGGTCCAGTCAAGATATTCTGGAATAGCTTATGTAGCTTCAAGTCAGAGTCTCTTTTAAGTGCTCACTGACCGGTGGCAGAAAGGGGAAGAGGATTATCTTTGAGAGAAGCTATCCTGTTTCCTCAATAATTATAAAGCCAGGAAACTCAGAGCTGAAAACCCAGTCATAGGAGCATGACTAGACTTCAGAAGTGTATTAGAGCTAAATTTCAGACTTTAAAGCCTGTATATGAAAGGAATAATGGCCCTGGCACTTTATATGCTGGGGGGAAAAGTAAGGTATAACAGCATGAGAGTGTCTCGATTGAATCAGCCCAAGTGAACAAGTGCATCTAGGGAAAAAGCAAATGCAAGAGGCAATCGCGACAATGGGGAGAGGGCATACTTAGATGAGAAACCCACTCCACACGGTGAGTCGCAGAGGTGATCCAAGCGAAAACAAAGCTCTCCTGTGGACTGCAATGCCGACGCGCCTTTGAGAGAGCATCTCCATTATCTGGATGAAAAGGCCCTGGCTCATCGATGAAATAATGGCCACACTCCATTGCCCTTGGTCTCCCTGAACCCAGACTCTAGAGAAAAAGCCTAACTACTTGGTACAGCCTTCCCTAAGTGCCTGAGCTTCTCACATGAGAGGGACCCCATTGATCCATTAGAGGGATCAAAGCCACTGGCACATAGAAGAATCTCAGCACCCTTTGAGAAAAACGTGGAGTAAGTACAAAAGAGAAAAAGGAAACCTTCAAAGGCTTTGTTAGATAGTCCTCGAAGTTGAAAACAGAGGTGAAGACATGGTGTAAGGGCATCTAATGACATAAAGCTCTTTGACTCCTTTCCTCAGTTGCTACTTGTGGGGGCAGGTGTCTGCGTCCTGCACAACTGTATTTATGCCGTGGGGGGCTACAACGGCCAGGACCAGCTGAACAGCATGGAGCGCTATGACGTGGAGACAGAGACCTGGTCCTTTGGGGCTCCCATGATGCACCAACGGAGCGCCTTGGGAATAACGGTGCACCAGGGGCGGATCTACGTCCTAGGAGGCTACGACGGCCACACCTTTCTGGACAGTGTGGAGTGTTACGATCCAGACACGGACATCTGGAGTGAAGTGACCCGCATGACATCGGGCTGGAGCGGGGTGGGTGTC
>NW_022103906.1:37870489-37871949 GCF_000313985.2 Echinops telfairi
GTTCTGGGCAACACGGGCCTGCAGCTGTTGGCACTTTGGAGGGAGGGCAGGGTTCCGGGCACCTGACAGGGCACTATGGAAAGATTGTCCTGTGAGTTTCATATTTTCTTGAAGCATTTCTTATTCTTTAATCATCTTTGTCAAGTTTGATGTAGAAACCCACATACTGAAATACACCTACTTAAAGCTTCCTATAGGTTTCTTAGGTATAATCCTTACCTAAGTACTTGAACTAAATGACATGGATATTGAAAACAAGCCAACAAACAAGTACTGTCACTTGTCTGATTCAAATCAATTGAGTAGTTCCCACTACCTCTGAATAAAAAATAAAACAAGAAAAAATTAACTGCCAGGTATTTTAGGATAAGGCTTTTGGAGTCTAGCCTTAGGCTACCTCCTAGAAGCACAACTTCAGTGACTCTATTTTACCTACCTCAACAAAAACGAACTGCGTGCTTTTGATCTCCCCGATCTTGCTCCTCCACCTAGTCTGGGTTGTCCTCCATCAAAATGATTTCTTGATTCTTTCATTCAGTCTTCTCAAATTTGCATGGGAATTCTATTTTTGAAGTCTTGATTGACCACTCTGACCAACGGGAAATCATGTTCCCTTCTATGCTATTGTTGTTGTCCATGGTGTTCTTACATGGGACACACTGGGTTTTGGATAGATGTTCATATGTTCATTTTACTGACTAGATATATGTGTTTTTCAGGAATAGAAAATCTGCTTTGTTCATTGCTGTACATTAGAGACGAAGGAGCCATTGATTAAATTAATTGAAATCTGCATACAAATTTAAAACAGTGTTAGGCCAAATAAAAAACTGTCTATGAATTATCTTTAACTACGTCTTTGGACTTAAAGTTTTCATAACCATGCACAACAAGGTTGACCACACACAGACAAAAAAAGAATAGTGGGATAAAATAGAAAGGCCCCAACTTTAAAATGAGAACACGTCACTGCTTGAATCTCCATTTCCGCACACAAGAACTGCATGGCATGTGATAAATAATAAGAGACAGTTCTGTTTTAAGTTTGGAATTAAAATTGGAGATAACTAGCATATGTATTGTCTGAAATACCTCAGGGAATTTACTTAATCTGAATTTCAGGTTCCATATGATAATACTGTGTAACACAATTGAATAGATCGTATAAGATTATTTATGTTGTCTAGCATGGAGCTTGTCATATGTTCCTCAAAATACAGCTGCTAATCATAATGATAATTTTTTAAATCTTTTTATAGGGGCCTTGGACAACTCTTATCACAATCCATACATACATGCATTGTGTCAAGCACATTTGTTCATTTGTTGCCATCATCATTCTCAAAACATTTGCTTTCTGCTTGAGCCCTTGGTATCTTTTTATTAGGGGCTCATACATCTCTTATCATAATCCATATATACATCAATTGTGTACAGCACATTTGTACATTCATTGCCCT
>NW_022103906.1:37873084-37875034 GCF_000313985.2 Echinops telfairi
CATGTCCCCCCTGAAACTGTCAGTTGCCTTGTTTTCTCCTCCAGATTGTTCATCCAGCCTATCTTATTTAGACAGACCCGTGGAGCTAATAACATGCACAAAAACCAGACAGAGCAAAGCCAAGCAACACAATAAAACAAAACAACAACCACAATAAGCCAATGACACAAAAAAACACAACAAGAAAGAAAAGCTTGTAGTTAGTTCAAGGACTATTTGTTGGCCTTTTGGAGTTTTTTTCGAGTTGAGTCTGATGGGGAACCAAGCCCTGGCCCTAAAATATAATTTTGGTATTCCCTGGGGATGTCATTGCTCTGTTCCATTGCTGTTCTGTTGTACCCCCTTAGTGTTTTGCCTTGGTGTGGTGGGATCAGATTGGGCAGAATTCCTACCTTGTGCCTCCAGTGTTGTCCCCTGTTGGTCTATGGGTCAGTGAGCCATGGCATGTCTCATAGTGGGGCTGGCATTAATGGAAATCAAACCATCGCAGCTGATCACAATGTTGAAGGAAATGGCACAGCCAAACCCCAGCTCCCTGCTCTACTTTTGTTAATAGTCTCCCCATTAACTTCGTTGCTTTTTTGTTCTCTAAGTTATTATTGCCACCGGAGTCCCTGGATGATGCAAAGGATAACACTGACTGCTAACGAAAATGTTAGATGCTCAAGTCCACCTCAGAAAAAAGCCCTGGCAATTGACTTCAAGGCATCAGCTACTGGCAGTCCTCTGGAGTGCAGTTCGACTTTGACTCACATGGCCCGCCATGAGTTCCAGTGGACGGGACACCAAAGGGGGATGGCGGTGATGGGTTGTTGTCATGATCTATCTACAGCGCCAACTTTTGCTGCCAATTACTTATGAGAATATGGTGAGGAGGCATATTTTTCTAAGAAAACATTTGGGATGTTTACTATTATGTAACATCCTACTTGGAAATAAACCCAGGTATTGAAACTGAGGCTGACCCACTGGAGCAACTGGACCAGTCAAATTGTCATGGTGCAAACAGACTCACTCTTTGGTTTGCCTGCAGTGGCGGGTGCAATGCCACCGACGTCAGAGTTGCCTCCAGAAGGTGATTGCCACACGATTCTGTTGAGCCAGCAATCCGAACCATCCACCAGCACTTCCTGTGCACTGATAACCAAGGCTTACACTATCTTTTGTAGCTAGTGAGGGCCAATGATGGTAGCCTAGGGAAAAATGAGGAATACTGCACTCAATTACTACACATGTCTATAGGGAGAATGTGTTGGGAGGACCGACAGCCAGCTCTGTAAGCCAGTGGTGAAACAACAATTGAAAGAACAGTTCCAATTCAGTTACACCAGAGCCAAGAGAGACTCGGTTATATTTTAATCAACATTCACCACAGCAGGGAATTATCAGATGTTCAGCTCTGGATGTTGGGAATGCCGGATGCTTTCCTTGGACGCTTAACTGATATCACCAAGTGAATCTGAGTTACATGGGGATGCGCCCTGGGCAACTGCTAAGCTAGGGTGATGTAGAAGCCATGGCAATTTATAACCAGCCAAGGCTCTGGGAGTCTCATTAAATTCACTCTTTCACTCAATGTACTTAC
Source organism: Echinops telfairi (assembly GCF_000313985.2). Taxonomy (NCBI): domain Eukaryota; kingdom Metazoa; phylum Chordata; class Mammalia; order Afrosoricida; family Tenrecidae; genus Echinops; species Echinops telfairi. Next base: position 37,874,670 of record NW_022103906.1, read on the forward strand.
AGTGCTGAATCCAAGGTGGCTCCGTGGGAAGATCACAGCTCCTAAAGACATTTCTGCATGGGGAAGCTTGAAAGCTGAGCAGCACAATGAGAGGCCATCGAGGACTCTTTCAGCAGAAACGATTTCTGCCACTGAAGCTAAATTGCAATATGATCTGCTGGGTGTATCTCAGTAGTACCTGGAGGCTGGCACTTCTTTTGCAGGCCTCTAAACGACTCCATGAAGGGGAAATGAGCTCACTCTTTCACTAGCAGCTATGTGTGTGAGAGAGAGAAATCACCCAGGGTGTTACTGCACCTTTCAGCTGTCCACAGTTAACTAAAAGCCAAAGGGATGCCAGAGGTTGGCATTGCTTCCCAAACAGG
>NW_022103906.1:37875603-37877209 GCF_000313985.2 Echinops telfairi
ATTGATTCTTTGCTGGGATTCTGGCTGTTCCTCCAAATTGTCTTTGCGCCCTCTTGATGTATCTGCTGCTTCCCCCACGAAGACAAAATGTAAGCACACGTTTGTAAAACTGAGGTTGGCTGTGGAGCCCTGGTGCTGTGATGGTCAGGCACTCGAGCGGGGACGGACAGCTCGGCAGTTTGAACTGACCCAGGAGAGTCACGGGGGAAAGGCTTGGCGATCTGCTTCGGTAAATAACACAGCCTAAGAAGACCTGCTGCCGACACAGTGGTTGCCCACTGGGCTGCTTCCCACGAGGCCAGCTGTTGGAAATCACCACTTGCTCCGTGGGAGGAATATTGAGCTTTCTCCTCCTGTGAAAAGTGACAGTCACAGAAACCCAAAGGGACAGTGCTACCCTGTCCTGCAGGGTCGCTGTGAGTCAGAATCAACTTGATGGCAGAGAACAATCGCTATTGGGGCAGTTTCACTCAGTCAGATGGGCTATTTTGAGTCAAAATCAATGTAATGGCATCAATGACATCAAACTGCAACAATGACAATAACTGGTTGGTAGAGCATAATGGACAACAGAATTTCCTTCTCCTCCCAAAAAGTATTCATCAAAGCATACTCCTTGTCATCGCTGACACTGTGCAGCTCAAAGACACAATCATGGATCAAACCTGAGGACAATGCCAATGTCAATGTCGTCAACTTAGGGGTTAACATGCAATTGTGGAATTCAGTGCTGAAAGTTCTCATGATAAAAATAAAAGCAAGAATCCAAACCCACTGCCACAGCATTTCACTGACTCATAGTGACCCTCTGGAGGGTTTCTGAGGCTTTGTAGATGTTTATAAGAGCAGACAGCCTCATTTTCCTCCTGCGGAGCCACTGGTGGGTTTGAAGCTTTGGTTACCAATCCAATGGATGCCTGAGAAGGCCGCCAGGACTCCTCATTCTAAGGGACAGATCATACAAACGAAGGAAGGCTGTGGCTTTGTGTGGGTCCACACAGGGATATGTATCGATGTTGTTACCTGCCCTTCCCACTCTGAGCAGTCTATGTGTGAATTAGAAAGTAAGTAAAAGACAGATAGGCTCTCTGACTCAGGTGCTCCTCTGAATGCAATGCAAAGAGGCTTGATAATGTCGAAGCAAAGAGAATCAGTCTGAAGCCACGTGATCTGGGTTCCACCATTGGCTCAACCACTCAGTAACTGCGCCATTGGGTAAGACTTCACCTCTCTGTGCCTTGGTTTACAGAGGTCTATCATGAGTACTTATTTCAAAGTGAGGGTCTGTGAATGATTCAATCACTACACTTGACTGCTAAGCAAAAGATTGGAGTTCAACCAGAGCAGAGACACCTCAGAAGAAAAACTGGGCCACCTATTTTAAAGAAAAAAATATTAGCCATTGAAAAGCCTTTAGAGCACAGTTATACTGTGACACACATGGGGTCACCACGAGTTCGCCATTATTTTATTTTTTGTACTTCAGAGTAGAGCTGGGAAAATTAAGTGAACAGTGCCTGACAGATGATACAAGTGGTTGATATATAAGTGTATCTCCCTGGTGGTGCTCTCGGGTAAGCAAAGATAACTGTAGTTCAAACAGTAG
>NW_022103906.1:37877447-37879047 GCF_000313985.2 Echinops telfairi
CCTTATAGCATTTAATTTCTTTACACTTTTTGTATATGTGTTATGCTATTGTTTTTAACATGGTTTAGATCTGTATATATATATACATATATATAGACAGATACATGCACAGATATGTGTGAAATGTTCCAGAATTCCAATTTTTGCAGTGTGGTTCATACTTTATTATGACTCATGCAGTCAAATGCCTTTGCATAGTTAATAAATACAAGTAACATCTTTCTTGTACTCTCTGCTGTCAGCGTCAATCCACTGGACGTCAGCAATGATATACCTTTTGCCACATCATCTGCAGCAACGTGAATGTCTGGCAGCTCCCATTTGATGTACTCCAGCAACTCCAGCTTTTTAATTATCTTCAGCAAAATTTTATTTGCATGTGACATTAATGTTCTGGTTTGATGATTTCCACATTCGATTGTGTCCTCATAATCTGGGACAGCTGTAGATATGGCCCTCTTCCAGTCACTTTGAGCAGGGAATACCATGTTTCCACACTTGTTAAGTATTAAGTGAGTCAATGTACATGAAACTCTTCACTGATTGCAAAGTGACATTAAAAAATGAGAAGCTGATACCAAGGGCTCAAGTAGGAAGAAAATGTTTTGAAAATGATGATGGCAACAAATGTATAAATGTGCTTGATGAACTGTATGGATGTATGAATTGTGATAAAAGTTGTACAAGCCCCCAATAAAATGATTAAAAAGAAAAATGTTGTCCACCCCACCACACACACACAAAAATGTAAGAGTTTATGATTATATACACCCCAAAGCAGTTGTGTAAACTATCACCTAATTAGTTATATCCACTTGCTGGATATTTCTCAGGCTCCAAGAATATCTGTGTAATCTGATGAGGGGAAGTATAATCTGCATGCCCCATCCTGAAGACCTTGATTTTCCTTAAGGACATATAATGCATAGTCGTCAAAGTCAATAACAAGAGATGAGGGGTGGGCTAAGGAAAACCAAAAACAGTATTGAAAGCAACATGCTATAAAATGCCTTCAGTGGAAGACTGAAAGTTGTAGCTTAGATAAGCAATGCAGACATCAGTTAAATTGGGTATTTTGAATACAAAGAGCAGTGGCTTCCACAATGGGTTCAAGCACAGGAACGAGTGTGAGGATGACACAGGACCAGACAGTGTTTTGCTGTGGAGGGTCACTAGGGGTCAGAACAGACTGGCTGGCACCAAAAACAACAATAAAAAAGAGATGAGCCTGTATACAGCTGGCCAGACAGGTGCTCAAAGACACTGCACAGCACAGCAGATAAGGCCATGCCAAGCAGAGAAAGGAGTAAGGCATTTAAGAAGGGATTCATTTAACTTACACACAGGTAGTTCTGGGGGTAAATGGAAGGTTTAATTGTGTGGAGCTGACTTTGGCATTCAAAAACAAAACAAACTCACAGCTCATAGTGACTATAGGACAGGGTGCAACTGCCCCTTGTGAGTTTCAGGCTCAGTGTTTTTTCCTCAGAGAGGCTGGTGGTTTTGAACTGCTGACCTTGCAGATCAGAGCCCAATGAATAAATCCAGGATCCTTGACCTCAGCACAGAATAGAGTAAAAGGGAAGAATAAGACTAGCAA
>NW_022103906.1:37881236-37882371 GCF_000313985.2 Echinops telfairi
TCCTGCATTGGGTTTCATTGCATGTGTTTTGTGAGTCTGAAGAGGAATTTATAGATTGGTATCAGACATATGGGCTAATATTGGACTAATGTACTTGATCTGGACTGGGCTGGGATGTTTTCTCAATATTCAATCACTCTTGTATATAAAGCTCTTTCTTATACACATATAAGTCTCCTTGGATTTGTTTCTCTAGTCCATCCAGAGTACCACAGTAAGGAAACAGAGCATTCCAGCTAAGGGTTATTTTCCAAAGTCAGAAAATGAAAAGGATTTATTTAAGGACCAACATTAATGATGAGAGTAGCTGATTATAGACATTCACTTTTTAAGTAACTTATATTAACATCATCTTCCCCATCTCTCTTATGTTAGCATTTTTTTTTCAAGAATTTTTTCAGGGAAGTAATTTACAGGCACTTAATTACTTGTATTTAACCAATTCAACATTCCATTTTCTTCAGAGTCTATTAGATTCCTATTGCAATATTATACATTCTAATCAAATGTGACTTTCTGCAAAGGTCTGTTTTGTCAGTGTTCTCAAACTTTATCTGGACTAAGACATTTCTACTGCTTTGGCTGCACCAAATTAGATTAATTACTTATACCTGAGGCTCACTGCTTCAGAACTTGGGCACCACATTGAACAGTTCTCTACTGAATTATTAAGACTTTTTTTTTTAAATGCAATCCTCATTTCATAGTCTGTTTGATTGAGGGTAACACAATAGTCCAGTGATTCTCATATTAAACAGCCCAATGTCATAAGATTCTCTCCCAGGTATTATGCCAATGAGTGCATTTGCAACAAATGAAGCTTTCCTTAAGAATACCCTCACACAGGAGAAGGGCAAGAGCCTCTGACTTGAAACCTGGCACCAGTCCGGGAAGAATGATTAAAACCATCGGCAAGCCAACTCCTGCTAGTCTACTCTTGGAACATCAGGGATACTTAGAGCTATGGAAGGGGAACTAGGGTGTTTCTGCCCCATAGTGTCCTTACTTTACAGATAAAGAAAGCAAGATTCACATCATACATATTGCCATCAGCTCATTGCTGCTTTGTCCCAAGTGCCTCTTCCAGATATTTGTCAAAGGCTTCCTTAGTCACAAAGTTCCCCTGAAGTCTTCT
>NW_022103906.1:37883350-37886616 GCF_000313985.2 Echinops telfairi
ATAAAATAAAAGAAATAGTAAGTCAGAGCATATGCACCATAACAGAGCAACAAAGCCCACTCTGTCTGGTTTCTGCAGAAAATAATTTTATTAAAACTTATTAGCAGTGTCCAGAGCTTTCAAGAAGGCCAAACGGCCAAGTTAGGCTGTTAAGCAGCCACAATGTGCAGCTATAACACAGAAACTGCTTTAGCAAAACACCAAGCTATGCCTGCTTAACTAAGCCAGCACAGTGCAAAAATGCTTTGCAGTTTGCACCACATGAAAGAGAGATATCGGTTATCCCAGGTCCCCTTAGGCCCTCATAATCTCCATCATCTGTTGCAGAAGATGTCCACGTAAATACTATCTTACAGTACTCACTCCTCAAATCTGTGTTGTGTGATTAGACCTGATTGGTGGAACTCTATGGCTAAGAAGGCTAGGGAAGTAAGGGTATTTTTCCTTTGTTAGTTTTTACCTTAAGGAGGTGAGATGCCTTAAGCAATTGACAAACATTAGAAAAAATACCCAGATATCTACCAAATGTACTAAGTTCAATCAGGCTAATTAGACAAAAGAAAACAAACAAACAAAAAAATCTCTTGGTTTTTAGATTGGCATTTGGAGGACAAATGATCACCTCTTTCCCCCTTCCTCACTTTTGTTTCTAACTTTTGAATGGCTTGGTGACACTATCACACAGCAAACATATTCGTCATTCAGCTTCGGGAACCTACACTTCTTATACTACAGTCCAGTGATCAGTCAATGACAGACTGGTTTTGGTGCTGACAATGAGAAGGGCGAGCCTTCTCCTTAGCCATACTGCCTTGACTAAGGTTCTTGACCTTATTGCATTTTCTAATTCCAGCAAAGGCTTGACTTCTTGGTAACATAAAAACAAGACTAACTCCTCAGCATGTAATGGTTCAAGGCTAGAAACTGTCGGTTGCTTAGCTTTGGGGCCTTAATTCTTGAAGACATTGAATTATTTTGAGTAGGCTGTTTACCTTGATGTGTGCAGAATTAGCCTTCGCCCCGAAGCCTTTATGGCAGGTTTTATTGTCCAAGGCAAATATAACCTGTTAAGATTTATCAGCTTTATTAAGAGCAATAACCATTTTATAGCCAACATCAGTAAATCAGGATTTATTGAGAACTCTACAGTTTTAATCTGTGGAGAACCATTAAAATGTCGGTTTTTCATTGGACATAATTTCTAACTTTTATGAAAGATAGATTTTCCATTTAATTGGGAAGCATAAAAAAGTGCAGGGTGGGATAATGAATTGTTTTAAAAAGAACAAATAAGTTCCAGCTAAACAAGTGTCAAACACTGAAGTTGCTATCTTTAGTTGAAAATGTCCCAAGGTTAAGGCCAAAAGTAAATATTGTGACGAGCCTATTCTAATACCGCCATGCTAGTGGATGAGATCATGGAGTTTAAAATAGCTTGAGATATGGAATCACACTTGAAGTGTTTGGGGAAAAGTGTACACGACCTCTTATTTTACCAAACCAGTGTTTAAAGAGTTTGTTGGGAATACACATACCCATATAACATTTTTCAAAAGATGGCTTTAGTCACAATAATACCGTTCATAAGACTCCTCGGTGGTGATAAATAAGATGGACAAAACATTTATGGCCCTCCGCCTCTATCACTAAGCATTTATGTCCTTTGTGTCATAAACCATAAGAGATGAAAGAAGATGTTTTTGGTGTGTTTGTGCTTTGATGGGCTTAAAAGGAAAGACAGGAGATCATTGCTGGAAGCAAGAGAACTCAGGGGAAGCACACAGTGAGGTGGGCTGGCCTTAGCAGCCTCTTCCTTCTCCTCAAGGCTGACAACAAGTTAGTTGTTGCAAGAAAGGTTTCTCAGTTTCGATCTAATTCCCAAACTATCTGGTGGGTGGGACTGGGGGGGAGGGCATCCTGGCCTGAGAGGCAAAGGTCAGGAAGTTTTAAAAAAGAGAAAGAGATGGAAAACATTCCATGCACAAGAATAAGAGACTTAGCATGATGAAAATGTCAATACTACGCCTAAACAATCTACATATGATACAATCTTGATTCATATGCCCACAATATTCTCTATTGAAGTGCAAAAAGGAAATCACTAATTTTGTGTGGAAAGAAACAGAAGTCTTGAATAATGAAGAGCACAACTATGTAGTCGCTTTTAATTACTACACCAACAGAGTAGTTAAAATAGTCTGATGTTGATTCGATGACAGACACACTGACAAATGAAATGGAATTGAGAATCTAAAAGTAAATCCATCCATGTTTAGGCAGCTGATTTTTGACAGGGATCAAAATGCATTCAAGTGTCTTTAACAAATGGTGCTGGGAAAAAACTGCATACACATTTGCAGGAAAATGAAAATGGATTCATACCTCACACCATATGCATATACTAACTCAAAATGGATCAAAGATATAAATCCTAAAGCTAAAACTATAGCGCTCCTGGAAGATAATATAGAGGCAACATTATGGGAGTTATTTTTCCTTGCGGAAACAAAATGCAAATGTATAGGCAACAGAAGACATATTAGATAGGTCCTCCTAAAGATTAAATTCTTGTATTCATCAAATACTTTATGAAAAGAGTAAAATACAACTTACAACCTAGTTTTAAAAAATATTTCAGAATGAAATAGCTGATAAGGATTTGAGTTCTAAAATATAGATAACTTGCAACATCTCCACAAAAAATAAAAACAGCCCAATTTAAAAGTGGGCAAAGGAAATAGGCCTCACCACTGTTACTTTTAGTGAGGGGAAAATCTCTACTGAATGTGGGTAAATTATGCATAATTTTACCAAGGTAAAGGATGACAATAAGAAGGATACAAGACTAAAGGACATTGCGGAGGCATGCTATAACCTACACGACTTTGCAAGAGTAGCAGTAAGAACCACGAGTTGTTACATTGGGGTGTATGCTTGCCTTCAAACAGGAAGAGGCGTGTGTGTAAATTACATTGGGCAAAACTGCTAAATAAAAAGTTGTTCTTAAAGCATAGAACGGAAAAGTGTCACTCTGAGGACTAAGGTATGCCTGTTCCACACCATGGCATTTTCAAGTACATGTGTAAGTTGGACAATTTACAAGAAGACTGAGGAAGAATCAATGTTGAATTACATGTTTAAATTATGTTGGTGAAGAATATATAATAGACTACCAGAAAAATGAACTAATCTGTCTAGGTAGAGGTAAAGGCATAATGTTCCTTATTGGTTTGTTGTTGTTTTGTTTTCATTTGTTGCTTTGTTTT
>NW_022103906.1:37888117-37901066 GCF_000313985.2 Echinops telfairi
TTTCATAAGATTAATGAGATTAATTGACACAATGACTTCAACAATGGGTTCAAACAGCAACGAGTAGGAGTGTAATGCAGAATGTGGCTGTGCTTTATTCTCTTGGGCACAGTGTTTGATATCAGTCAGAATCAACTCACCACCTAAGAACGTGTAGCTGTATATGTGTACAAATATAAGTGTATTAGTAGGAATATGAATACACAAATTGGTGTGTGCTGCCCATATACAAATTTGTGGGTATATAAAATAAAGCACAGAGGGGTACAATCACCAATATTGCCTATGTATAACCAAACACCTTGAAATTCTGGTTTATTGTGTTTGAAGGCTTATAATCATGATCATCATTCTGTAGGCAGTCAATGGTTACCCAGGGCATCTCCAGGGTTCCCAAGGACACTCATTAAAAAGAAAGAAAAATAATTTTAAGCTATTACAGAAAGAAAGTTTGAACTTCAAACTTAGATTGGCTTGGAAATGAGTCTACTTTTAGTGATTTTAGGTCTCCGAGAGCTTGGGCATAATTCTATAAGATGGGGATGATAACATCTATTGCTTCCTAGCATTTTGTAATATTTATGTACAAATTAAATGAAATGGCATAGAGAAAAACCACTTAAGCCAGTGCCAGGTACAAGGGGGCATTCCAGAAGTGGTAGCTTTTCCTAGTAGCATTATGGTGTTGTAACTTGCCACAGTTAGCTCTAACTCATGGAAAATAAAACATTGCCTGGTCCTGCACAATCCTCATAATTGTTGGCAAGTTTGAGTTATGGCTGCAGCTATTGTGTAATCCCATCTCATAGAGAGTGCCTTTGTTTGCACTGACCCTCTACTTCAGCAAGCTTAATGCCTTTTCTGTGAGTTACTTCCCATGAGCGTTTTCCCTTTCTCAGAGAATTCAGTTGTATACATCTTACAGCAAAACAGAAGAAGCACGAGGGCAGAGTGGTTACATGATGGACTGCTAATTCCAAGGTTAGCAGTTTGAAGCCAGCAGCCACTCCATGGGAGAAAGACATGACTTTCTTTTCTCACAATAGGTACATGTCTTGGGGCAATTCTATCTTGTCACATAAGGTCACTATGATTCCAAATGTATTCAGTGTCAATGAGGATTTTTATTATATATATTAAAATCAATATGCAAAGTAGAAGATTTCTCATTCTACCATGAGCCCTGCCAGCCAATCCTCTTCCAGGTTTGACCCCACGGATTTCATTGAAGGTGAACAGGAAGAGATTAAAAGGTACAGTGAAGAGGGTGTAAAGTGGCATGTACCGTTAAAGTCTAGCTGCTAAAATATTTGACAGTGACAATTATGTAACTGATCAATACCAAGCACAGTTCTCAATCACTGTCATGGTGACAAGGCTCTAATGTTAAGTAAATTGGATTCACTGTAGAATCAGTAACCACAATAACATCCTTGGTAATCAGAAGACCAGATGAGAGGCTTTCGCAGATATCTCTACACTGAGAGAGACCCCAATAACCCAATTGTGGTTGATGAAAATCATATCATTTTTCCTCAAAAATATTTGCTCTTCTCTCCTTCAACTTCCTTCTCTCACTTCATCAAAAACAGAGATGTTGGTGGTAACAACTACTGAGTTAATAATTCACTGTTAAAAGTAAAATAGTGACCAAATAGTATCCTACTCATGACCAGTTGAAATTCCAAAATAACAGAAATGTTTGGAAATGATGATGGATTTCTGCATTAGGATGATGTTATAAATGTTTTTTAGCGTCCTACAATAGCTAATTTAACCCAAATGGTAGCTGACACACTCTTCAGCTATAATACAAAATGTAAGGGAAAAAAAGCTTTTGGCTCCCCGGCTCAAAATTTCTATTTGAAAACAACCTACAAACCCAGCTGCTCCTTGAATGCACTTTTATTTCATTTCAGATAGCCTGACTGTGAAATTTATTCCTAATGAAATATATATGATTGAAATAAAAGAGTGATATGATATCAAAGGAAGCATAGGGCATAGGGAGTGAATATTACAATGTTACCATTTGGTGGAAGGAAGGTACCTGGTCCTCCAAAACAAGCACACACCAACAACCAACCAAAATTTACATGCCTTCTGATGGATATGTTGTGCTCCTTCCTCCCTGTCAACAACTCTCCCAAACATACACTCACTAAAATTTGCACTGCTAGTAAAACACTTTTCAAATGGCCTTCCATTGTTGTAGTTATAGCAGAAAAGAGCTATCAGTAGCAAATGAGGAAAAAGGGACTGAGATAATCAGCAGAGGCCATTTGTTTCATGAGTAGATGGTTGAAAATGTGAAGGTTCCAGGGTATGCAAAAGGGCAAGGGCTGAAGCTTTAGCCTAAGATCAAAACTTTCCCACATGGTAGAACTCATAGGGAGCTGCTGAATTCCTCCACAGAAGCCCTTTATTTGAAGAAGGACTGGGTTCCCCCACTTCAGAGAGGGAGCATAGCGTCCAAACATTTTCAAATACCAAAAGCTTAAACAATGGAAGCAGAACATAGTTGGAGATACTGCAAGCCTATGGACCCCTAGGATCAGAGTGCTCTCACTCAGAATGTGACAAAAGAAGGGAGTCGACCGTGGTGATGTGATTCCAGGAAAGTCTTTGCTGATGAGGTAAAGAGAAATAGCTGCCAAATTTTTCTAATTGGGACTTGGACTATGCAAAGTGTGAATTTTGGGAAGTTGGACGTGGTCACAAATTAAATGGAATGCACGAGATTAATATCCTAGGCATTAATGAGCTGAAATGGATGGGTATTGACCATTGTGAATCAGAAAATCATACTCTGGAAATAACACAAGCAAGAGAAATGCTAAGTGTGGTGTTAAAAAATCAGTTGTCAATTTGAGGCTTACGAGTGAAGGGGTAGAGTTTAGCCTGTCATTCAGGTCACAGTTTTATGGCCTTATTTTTTTTTTTTAATAAGAAAGAGGTTTTATATAATAGCAACTGAATATTGATAAAACATCCCAACCCAGTCTAGATCAAGCCCGTAAGTCCAATATTAGCCCATGTGTCCAATACCAATCTATAAAGTCCTCTTCAGACTCACTAAACACATGCAATTATGCTGAATGCAGGATGATCACAGGCCATTGGGTAGAAAGTCTTTGGATCCAATGGTGGTGTAAGCATCTCAGCACTGGCAGGGGTCTCTATGTGTCTTCTCTGGCTTCAGAGGTCTGGTTGCATCAGGTAGGTCCATGTGGCTTCTCCATGTGCGGGCGCTAGTGCAGTTCCATATGTCTTGTCAGCAGGAATATCTCCCAGAGAGTGAGCAGAGAGATCTGTATGACCTTATTTTAAGGTGCTAAGGAGATAAATAGCTCATTGGAGGCAGGATACATGCTGACTCCCTGGGAGACATTGCAGCTGACAACACACATGGAGCTATGCTGGTGCCCTGAGCTGGAGGAGCCACGTGGAGGCCCCTACCAGGACTGAGATGCTTACAATGCCAATGGATCCACAAGACTTCCCACCCACTAGCCTGTGATCTTCCTGCATTCGGCGTCATTGCATATGTTTATTGAGTCTTAAGAGGACTTTATAGATTGGTATTGGACATGTGGGCTAATATCAAACTTAAGGACTTGATCTGGCCTGGATTGGAAAGTTTTCTTCATGTACAATTACTCTTTATATAAAGCTTTCTTATACACGAGTCTCCCTGGATTTGTTTCTCTAGTCCACCCAGACTAACGCAGTGAGGAATTCATTGTCAGAAAGGATTTTGTTAAATCCATCATGAAGTACAATACAAACTGTGATCAGATTATATCTATTCACCATCAAGGAAATCCAATCAATACAATTATTAAAATTTATGAACCAACTACAAAAGCTAGTGAGGAGGAAATTAAAGAATTTTACCAATGACTTCAGTCAAAATTTGATCAAACATGCAATCAAGATGCATTAATAGTTATTGGTGAAGGGAAGGCTAAAGTTGGAAATAAAGAGGAAGGAACAGTAATTGGAAAATATGGAATTTGTGATAGAAATGGAGCTGGAGAGCCAATGATAGAATTTTACAAAATCAACGACTTGTGCATAGCAAATATCCTTTCTCAACAACACAAAAGTACTTCTCTAGATGGAATCCACAGAAATCAAATTGACCACATATGTGGGAAGACATGAAGCTCAATATCAGCAGCTAAAACCAGACCAGGAGCTAACTGTGGAACAGACGGTCAATTACTCATATGTAAGTCCCTGATTAATTTGAAGAAAATTAAAACCAGTCCACAGGAGCCAAAATACGACCTTTAAGTCTATCCCACCTGAATTTCAAGAACATCCCAAGAACAGATTTGATGTCTTGAACATCATGACAGACAACCTAATAAGCAGTGGGAGGACAAGACCATCATTCCTGATGAAAGAAAAAGGTAATTAAAAAGACTGGAAAGAAATAAAAGATCAAATTGGATGTCAGAAGACACTCTGAAACTTGCTCTTAATTGTAGCGTAGCTAAAGGAAATAGAATGAAAGGAGTTGAATAGGACGTTTCAAAGGGCAATTCGAGAAGACAAAGCCAAATATTATAAGGAAATGTACCCAAATCTGGAATTAGAAAACCAAAAGTGAAGAACATGCCTAGCATATCTGAAACTGAAAGAGCTTAAGAAAAAATTCAAGTCTTGAATTGCGATTGTGAAAGATTCTATATAGGTAAAATATCAAATGATGCCCGAAGCATCAGAGAATAAAGAGAGTTACTGTACCAAAAAGAACTAGTTGACAGTTCACCATTTCAGGAGGTAGCATACAAGCAAAAAACCAATGATGCTGAAGGAAGAAGTTCAAATTGCACTGCATACATAAGCCCAAAACAAGACTCCAGGAATTGAAGGAATACCCATTGAAATATTTCAGAAAGCTAAAGAAACACTGGAAGCACTTGCTCTTCTATGTCAGAAATTTTGGAAGAGAGCTACTTGGCCAACTGACTGGAATAGATCCATACTTTGCCCATTTCAAAGAAAGGTGACTCAACAGAATGCTCTTAGAATAATATCATTGATATCGCACACACGTAAAATGTTGCTTAAGGCCATCCAGCAACAGTTTTAGCGGTACATTGACAAGGAACTGCCAGAAGTTCAGGCTGGATTCAGAAGAGGATGTGGAACAAGGGATATCACTGCTGATATCAGATGGAAGCAACGAATACCAGAAAGATATTTATTTATGTTTCATTGACTGTGCCAAGGCATTCAACTATGTCAATCATATTAAACTGTAATAATCTTGAGAATGGGAATTCTAGAACACGTAATTGTGCTGATGAAGAATTTGCACATGGACCAAGAGGCAGTTTTGCAAATAGAACAAGGGCATACTGCATGGTTTAAAATCAAGAAAGGTGTGTAACAGGGTTTAATCCTCTCACCATAATTTTTCAATCTATATGCCAAGCAAATCATCAAAGAAGCTGGATTATATGAAGAGTGCAGCATCAGGATTGGAGGAAGGCTTTTGAACAACCTGCAGTCTGTAGATGACACAATCTTGCTTGCTTGAAGCGAGAAGGACTTGAAGCACTTGATGATGGCGATCAAGGACTTTAACTTTCAGGATGGATTACAACTGAATGTAGGACCAAACTCTTCACAACAGGACCAAGAGATCACATCATGATAAATGGAGAAAAGGTTGAAGTTGTCAGGTTTTTTCTTACTTGGATCCACAATCAATACCCCTGGAAACAGCAGTCAAGATATCAAAAGATGTATTGAATTAAGTAAATTTGCTACACAAGACCTATTTAGAGGATTGTCAAGCAAGGATGTCTCTTTGAGGAGGAAGGTGTGCCTGACCCAAGCCAAGGTATTTTCATTTGCCTAATATGCAGGTGAAAGTTGGACATTGAATAAGGATGTCCATAGAAAAATAAATGCATTATAATTGTGGCTCTGGAGAGGAATATTGAAAGTACCATGGACTGATAAAAAGACTAAACTGATCTTTATAGAAAAACTAAGGCCAGAGTGCTCCTTAGAGGCAATGATGGCAAGACTTTGTCTTTCATACTTTGGACATATTGTGAGGAGACACCGGTTTCTGGAGAAGGACTTCAGGTTTGGGAAAGTGAATGGGGTGGCAAAAAAGAGGGCCCTTGACAAGATGGAGTGACACAGAGGCTGCTTCAGTGGGCTCGGGCACAGGAACAAGTGTGAGGAAGGCCAGGGTTGTGCAGTTGTTTTGCCCTGCTGTCCATAGGGCCGCTATCGGTTGGAGCAGCTGCCATTGCACATAACCACCACCACAGCAGCAGTCCCTTCTCCACAGAGATGTCATCAATGACAACTCAGAAGACTCTCAAAGTCCCCTGCATTCTCTGGAGAGATGCGTTAGTGTGCATATGTGCTTGCACACATGTGAACACTCAGATATCCATTTAGAGAACTCTTATTTTTTTCATGTGGCCATTACCTTACCAGTCCATATCCTTTGACCTCTGTGATAGGTAGGTTTGTTGTGCCAACATGGCTAATGAACACATGTGGGATTAATTGAAGGGCGGGGAGATAAATGGCTGGTGAGCCTCGCCTTTCTTGTCTCTTGCTCTTTGATCATCAGACCAGAGTGCGGCTGCTGCCTTGCTGGGTCTGTGCCTCAATTTGCAAGCTACACTACTTGTCGGATACCTAACCCATGGACTGTGTTGCTGTAATTTGAGGTTCCTTCAAGACCTGCTTCGCCACGCTACTTGAGCTGGGGACTGTTGGATCCTGTCATCTGGCTGAGTTTTGGTGACCTGCCTTGCTGTTTGCTGCCTGTTTCCTGGATAGCCTGAATTGCTCTGCAGAGGACTACCGCAGCCCTCAAGACTTGAACTTCAACTGCCAGTATATTAGCTGTCTCACAGGAGTGAGTTGCACTGAGCTATTTGTACTGCTTTATAGATTAATTATCTGTTTATTTCTTGTGTTATCTATCCATCTATCTATATAAATATAAATAAAATTATTAGTGTCCTGGTTTTGTTTTTCTAGAGAACCCTGTCTAACATAACCTCCTTCATTCTCTCTATTTAATACATAATTTCAAATAGCCAACTGAGAGTATTTTATTCATTTTCATGCTGGTATCCAGGGAAAAAAAAGTTTTATGGACTTAATACTTTTTTTTTACTATGGATTACTTACCAGGAATCCGTCCTGGTAGAACATCAACTATTGTTCAACACTACCAGGAATACACGTTTTAATTCATGTTCAACACATAGCATTTATTTTTTAATGCCAATGGGAAGAACACTATTTTATGTTATCGGCATAAGGAAATGAGCAAAATTACCAAAAATCCTACTACTGAGTTCAAACCACTGAACTGCTAATATTCCCATATAGAAAACATACACAGTAACCACAGTATTTAATTCAGTATAAGGGACAAGTAGATAAAGACTCTAGGAAGTACAGGTGTGGAATGAGGAACAGATATTTTCAATAGAGTGACTAGAAAAAAACTTCCCTGAGCAGGTGATGTTTGACCAAGTCCTGAGGGAATAAAGCAGTAATGTAAATGATGGGAAAGACGATTCCCACCGACAGCCCATCACATGCAAATACCCTGTGGTTGAGAACATGGCTAATATAGAGAAGCAAAGCATGAAGGGAGAGGTCAAAGCAGGATGATTATGTTGGGCCATGTAAAGTCTCAAAAGAACAATGGATTTTACTCCAAATGCTCTGGGGAGCCCCATGGAGAACTTTGCATAGAGATGGCCTGGGAATGGACAAGAGACCTTTGGTAGGCAATCGATCTGAGCATCAATTGCTATGCCTCTTGAATAGCTGTGTCATGTAGTATCTAAGTTCTTATTCAATTATGAAAGTTGATTACTTGACATGTAGACATCAATAAAACTTCAGGTTTCCACAGGCATAAACCTAATAAAAAGCATAACCTTTTTTGCCACGTCACTCCTCTCTCCTGCCACCCACGTGGACAACGGAGGCCCAGCACAGACTCAGAGGCACACATGGATGCACCAGCTACTTTTTTCACAAAGTGTGACACAGACTGAATATTCTGATGCACAAAACCTCAGTCAATTGAATGTTGAGAGACAGGTAGTCATTGTAGTGAACTGCTGACGCCTCTGTCAGACTCCCAGGTGTCACAGGTGAGATTGACAAATTCCTGCTACCTCCCACCCTGCTCAGGAAAGTCCAGCACACTCCTTGTCGGAAACAAGAAGCAAGCACGATGAGATCAAATCACTTCTTGTTCCATGTTAAATAAAAGTCTAAAAATAAGCATTTCCTTTCTAATCATTTCATATCATGCATGGAGTGTTCACTTTCATTTTCAGGTCCATTTACTTCATTTCTGTGAACCGTTTGCGTTTTCAATGGTTTCTGTCTAAATGTGCAAGTGTGTGCGTTCTTTCCGTCTCCTTTATTTTCTTCGTCTCCTGGGTATAAGGTCCCGTAGCAAGGTTTGCTCAAATGAGAGCATGGGCCCCTGGTTTTGTACATCAATGCTCAACAGTGAATAAATAACTGCACTGAAAACGACTTCTGAGCTTCCCAAGGAAGAGTTACAGCTCTCCTAGTTACTGCTAAAGTCGAAATGTATAAGTTCAACGATCATTCTATGAAACATGTCTTGTCCCTCTCCGTTGTGCTTTCTTTGTTGGCTTGCTTTTCTCACAAGGTTGCACTATCAGTGGCATGTCCAGTCTATCGCCAACATCCTCTCAGAGATTTAAGGAACCCTTGGGGCAAAGAGGAGGCGTTCTACTCCTGGGAAGCGTTCCTGTCTCAGCAGGCCACAGGGGCAGTGCTACCCTTTCCTCCCAGCTCACCAAGAAACAGAATTGACTTAACGGCAGTGAGTGGTTGGATTTGGCTCTGATAACTAGAATGTGTTATCCATGACAATTAGAATCGTATGGTAGAAGTTCTAAAAGCCAACAGATGAGCAAACATCAAACTCCAGATGCTTCACTATGAAGGAGGACAAACAGATCTGAGAACTTATATATTCCTAATGCCAGCACAGTGCCTGAAAAACATAATAGCTACTCAGAGAAAATCTGTTGAATGAAGAGTGAATGCAAACAGTAGTGAAATTTAGAAGTAGGGACTGACTTCCCTGTGTACTCATTTATGTGGCTATGCTACTCATAAAGTGCAGGTGTGATCCATGAGCCACTGCGCACATCAGAGAGCTCAAGGTGCCCCCACAACAAGATCGGAGGCAACGGAAGCAAGAGCGCAAACAAAACAGCAGGTGGGACCCTCACTCCCTTGCTAGTTTTGTTGTTGTTTTCCTTTTTTTTTCCATTCACAATTTTGTCACCATCTTTAGTAACTGGGCCCAGATGGCAAGATGCCTGATGAAGTCTCTTTGTGACTTTATATTGACACAGAGGACATCTCCTTCTCCCTTCATCTTGTTTGATCCAAAATGCTCGTCTTACCTCGGCAGCAGGGACTCCCTCTGGGGGTCGGCAGTGCAGGACAATCATGCCTTCAATAGGAACCTCTCTTCCTTGTGGATCTTGCTCAAAATTTTTCCGTAAATCTGTAAAGAAGTGAGATATATGACACTGGGTCTGGGGATAGTAATATTCAAATTTTCCAGTAGAACAAATACAATAAAACAATGAGTTTAACTCCACAAGCTAGATATATACATAAAAAGAAAATTCATTTGCTTCAGGATTCGAGAGTAAAAATGATAATAACTTTTCCAAATATTCAGAAACCATTTTGAAGCAAATCTTATTAGAAAGCGATTTCTAATGCTCCAAGTTTACATGCAGGATAAAAGAGTTACTGGGGGACCAGGGGAAAGAAATAGAGAAAAAAAACCTCATCCTTTCTTTCATGAGTCTTTGCCAGCATTATCAGGTTAACATCTAATGAAATACTCAGTCTAATAAATTGCCATCCACCGCTCTTATGCTGCTGAGATGCCTATGCATTGTTCTTGTTGTTATTGTTTTAATTAACTAAAGAATGCATCATTAATCTGTCACCTCTGCCATACCCTTAACCCTCTAGGAGACTCTAGAAGATGAGACTAGAGTGAGATCACCTCTTAATCTTTTTAGTTGAAACTAGGGAGAATGGGCAACATTCAACCACAACCAAAATCTATAACCTATCCAACCAAACCTATAATTAAAAAATGCAATGCCCTTAGTCCAACAGCAATGCTGTCTTTCCATGTAGTGCCCTTCATGGAAGGCTTCAGGCAGCTTGCAAACAAGCTGCACTATTAACCTTTTACACATGGAAGGGTGAAGCTCGGTGAGGTTAATTGGCTTGCCAGTGGTCCCGGACAGCTTCAATGGCAGGATGAGGAAATGTCCACTCAGCTTCTGCAAGCCCAGTCTCCACTGCTAATGGGCAGCCCTGCCTTGTCATGAAGAAGGACAAGCACAGAGACAGTGCAGAAAGAGCTTCATTTGCATTGCTTTCCACTTGAGCATATGCTTCATTTAAAAAGACGGGGCACTGGCCTTTGCTTCTTTTGAGGTGTCATGACAACACTCTGATAATTGTATAGCACAAATGTAATCCTTGCTGTCACCGAAAAGCATGGGATAGTAGAGACAAGACAGGTTGTTTACAAGGCTTCCTCAAGTAAAAGATTTCTGCCTCCCTCCATGACAATGTATTTTTCTTCAAATTGAGTCTCTCAAATTACGGGTTGTAGATTTATTGATTTAATTTTCTTCAGTGCTTACGATAACATGAAATATGTTCCCAGTAAAGAGCAGAGCTCCAGAATCAGTTACATCTTTATAAATTGTATAAATACATTAAGCTAGCTTTTAGCAAGTCAAAAACTCTCAATGAATAACAAACACAGAAATACATGCATTCACTTTCTTCTGAATTTTACTCTTAATGTTTTCTCTAACAGAGGCACCCTATGTCTTCTGTCAGCAATGCTAGATATTCAGAGGTATATTCATTCGTGGAGATGAGGTAACAAAAGGCCTTGCCTAACAGGCAGGTTGCACAAGTCATTTTCTCATTTACGCTGTTGGCCAATGAGTTGTATTAAAAATGTGTTAACCACTTTGGCCTGGAGGATTCAGAACTTGTATTCCAGGTGTGGGGAAGGCCATGTAACTGTTGAGGAAACTTGGAAATTTTGAGTGGAGGTACTGTGGGTCAAGACCAGAATAAAAATTCTTGTACTTCCTGTGCAGTTTGACCGCAGATTATCTTCTTCCTCTCTGAGAGCACCTTCAAGTCAAAAAGCCCTTTACCATTGGACTCCTTTATTTACCAGGATGATAAGGCTGGTGGTTCAAATCCACTTAGAAGAAAACCCTGAGGCACCACCAAAGAAAAGCCTGGCAATCTATTTCTGAAAAATTGAAACCCTTATCAAGTTTATTCTGACATATAAAGCATTGTCATAAATTGGAACCAATTCCCTGCCAGATAGAAATTGACAGTCCTGCAAGAGATGTCAGTTTGCTCCTGGATAGGGTGGTGCCTTTGTGGCTCCTTCATTGCTTTGGCTTCTAAGAGAAAGCTCACTTGTTAATGCTGAATGAAGGCTACAGCTTTGACAACACCGTGGAATGTGCATGCAATCAAAAGCAGCAGAAAAACTCAAAATTGGACATTACTATTGTATATTCAAGTTCTATTTCCTTTGCATGCTCAATCGAAATGAAGGTTGGAGGGGAGGTGTTGTAACAAATACACAGAGGCTACACGGTTAACTCAACCTTGTAAAACTACACGAGCAGATGAAAAAAGTGACTTGAATGGAGTCCCTTTTCCTTTCTATTCCCCAACTCTCAATGAAACAGACAATCTAATATGTAAATATAGAAAGAAACGCCTTTATCGACACTGGCTCCTAAGGAAGAGTGTTTACTTATAAACCAAACTCCTTGAAGAATTTCTCTTACATCAAATACTGGTGAGATCAGATTGAAGAACGACCCAAACCATCCTGCCACAGAAGCAAATGCTGGTGTATACACAATCTTTGATTTACCTTTGACTATACCAGAGGAGTCCCATTGAAACATACTCTAAAACTTCTCCAGGCGCACATACAAAGACTAAAGCTAGCCAGCCGGGGAGGTCTTCGGGAAAACCGGTGTGACCCCATGTACAACAGAAGGAAATACTGCCTGGTCCTGCTCCATGCTGACAATCGTAAAACTCTTGCTCGTGCACATATGCGTATCGTTGCACCTGTTTCTCTAGTCAACCCAGCCGAGCACATTAGGGCATCTGGGAGTGGGGTACTAGAGAAACAAACCACAGATATGGAGAGTGGAGGTTTGTGTGACCTCCACCTTATAGCCGTTAAATGGAATGGGATTTTTATTCTTTGGATAGCTGGAGGCAAGATATGACCACATGGTTTACTAGATTGTTTTCTGGAAAGGGCACGTGGAATGGAACTTTTGATTCTTAGAAGCTGTCTTTGATTATTTCTACCTGAAATGGAGCAAATGAATGTAACGGATGTGAAATTGCTGCTCAGGGGACCAAAGAGCCTCTTGAACTTTTCAGAGGCAAAAGCCACGCTGCTTAGTCAAAATGGCTGACTGAAGGCCTGGCCCTGGCTTGATCCTGCCAGAGGCCTAAGGCCACATTACTTATGAATGAGAGTTTAGCTCAGAAAGGATTGAAAGTGTCTGTTTCAGACCTGGCTGTACTAGGATTCTATTGATTTCTTCTACTTACTGTTATTGATGTAATGTGTGATAGAAGTGCTTCTTTGGAAGTATGATGAGAGAGAGTTTATAAGCCCATTCTCTCCAGCCATTAAATTAGAACTGTGAAATGGGTGGTGGGACTGTCCTGCAAAGAAGGCTTAGAAGAGGAAGCTCCATTCAGTGCTTACATGCTCAGGACATTTGTGTTTGAAAAGACTTGCCATTAGAGCCTTTGGCAGACTAATGGGGGGGGGGGC
>NW_022103906.1:37901359-37908730 GCF_000313985.2 Echinops telfairi
ATGGATCTGGTTCACAGGGACTAGAGGCGAAACAAGAGCAGACTGGCCAGACTGAAGAAGAAAAAATTGTACAGAACCTGAGCCTATGGCATGACCTAGTCCAAGGGGGTTAAGGTGGTAGCGAAGTTCTGAAGGGACAGTGGTTGAGAGTCAAGGCAGCCAATGGGCACACCCTAGTGTGGAAAGGCAGCTAGATTAGGGATAAAGGGGCTTGTCTCCACCGAATGCCCACACTAAATGAAAATCAGTTGGCACTGCCACAATAAAGGGGTTGGAAAGGAATCAGGCATACTAATTAGACACCTGTGGGAAAAGCCAAAGTTGGGCATGGACATACCAAAGTCACAAGTCACCTCGGCCCAGGTGAAAGGAAACCTGTGCCCACAGTCAACACTAGGCACATGACATCACACCACACAGGTGGGCTTAAACTCAGCAAATAAGGTTGGCCAGTACCCTCAACCACACCTCTGCCCCAAGGGGGGATAGGAGGGGATAAAGACCAGACTGAGGGCAAGCCAGTACCCCTCTTGCAGGTCAGAGGATAAGATTTCTCCCACTTGCTCTGGGTTCAGTCACTCTGGGTTCTGTGGACTCTTTCACGATCCCCTGAAGCAGCCATTTTCAGTTGTGAACTTTCCCATGGCCCCACCATGTGTCCTTGCACACTTTCCAGAGACAGTGTGTACTTTTCGGGACTGTAGCACCTGAAACTTCCCCTTCCCTTATAAAAGTCACTTGGACTCAAAAAAGTGCTTCTATCACATGTCTTCTTTCAGTGTTGAGAAGCAAGAATGGAGGCATACTGCCCCTCCCCCAGAACCTAGCAGTGTGGCTGAGAGAGGCAACCCATGTTGAGTTGCCTCAGCTGAAGATACACCTTTCGATCCTGTGAAATTTTGCCTATTGCCTCTTACATGATATTTGGCCTGGCTTGAGTTGACTTTGCTTTTGGATGCAGACTCACAAGGTTCCAACTGGAAGGAGGATTCTTCCCGTCAAAGAATGTGCTTGTATCGTGAGAGCACTGGGTGGATAGAAATGGGCAGTGTAGAAATTGGAAACCCAAAATGGGGAATATAGGTATGAAGTGGCTAACATAAACTTATAGG
The DNA here is from genome assembly GCF_000313985.2 of Echinops telfairi. Taxonomy (NCBI): domain Eukaryota; kingdom Metazoa; phylum Chordata; class Mammalia; order Afrosoricida; family Tenrecidae; genus Echinops; species Echinops telfairi. The sequence goes on from NW_022103906.1 coordinate 37,902,472, forward strand.
TGGGGAAGGTGTGAATAGGATTATAGAATTAACGGGTAGGTATTCACATAACTGCAGTGCCAAGGGATATAATTTTATTTTTGCATTTATAGAATATAAGGTTACGAGAGGCTGGTGATTTTCAGTTATATGTGTATTAGTTTTATCCTGTTAGGCACAAAAATGATTTTATTATTGTTTCTGTCTTAAAATTATGTATGGCTAAAGGGTTGTGTAAATGTGTCAAGTTGACAAAGGGTGATCTGTGGTAGTTAGATGACTTTAAGTCAACCTGAGGATGTATACAGGTGTAGAAGTGGACTCTAACCTGTCAATCAGGTCACAGCCTCATGGTGCGTCCTTGGAGGATGCAACCTTCTCATAGGAACCTCCTTCTCTCGTTCTCAGCCTTCCTGCTTGCTGGGACTCAGGTTCCCACCCCTGAGAGTTGCCAGTTCCCTAACACATTTCCATTGACTCCACGGGACTCTGTACTCACTGGCCTGATATTTTCCTGAATTCTGCTTCATTTCATGTAGTTTTATGAGTCTGAAGAGGGATGTAGGATTTGAGTTGGACTGGGCTGGGAGATTTCTTGATATAGAATTACTGTTGATATAAAGCTCCTTCTTATACACATATGAATGTCACTGGATTTGTTCTCTAACCAGCCCAGCCTAACACAGTTAGCCTGTGTTTCAAGGCCTGCTCATTTTCAGCATACCAGGTTGTATCACCTGCATATTACAAGTTGCTAAGGAGCCTTCCCCCAATCCTGATGCCACATTCTTCTTCGTATAATCCAGCTTCTCTGATCATTTGGTCATCATACAGTTTGAGTAAGTATGGTGAGAGGATGCAACCAGACACACACATTTTCTTATTTTAAATCAGACAGTATTGATGTTTATCAGGTATCAAATGTTGCACCATGTGAAAAACCAAGGTTCATCGAGCTTTAGCCTATGCCTGATACTTATGCTGGGAAAAAGATACCGGGATTTCTGACACTTGGTGGTTTAGTGGGGTATACATTGGATTACTAACCACCAGGTCAACAGTTCAAAACTACAAGACTCTCTGGGAGTGAAAATGAGACTTTCTACTCCTGTAAAAAATTACTGTCTCAGAAATCCACAGGGGCTGCTGTACTGTGACCTATAGGGTTACTATGAGTCTGAATTCACTTGATGATAATGACAGGTTTTCATTTGGAAGAGAGCCATCATGCCAGGTAAATTCCAAATAGCTGCTAATTCTACCACAGTCAGCAACATACATTCTTAGACACAGACACAACTGTCTTTAACTCTATCTCTGATTTTCAGTATAGATTACATAACAAAATGAACGTCTGAATTTTCAGTCTAAATGTTTTTATCACTCATCTATTCCCTAAGGTTATAAGAGTTACATAAGCCTGTGCAATTTCTAATAGTCTGGGAAACACCCCCAGCCACATGGCTACTGAAAGAGACAGAATATAGACCTCAAATTAAATGACTTCTTCTAAGAAGGCTAGAAACAGGAGGTGTGTTTAGATGGTTTCTAATTTAAGTTCTGAAAAGTCAAAGGAAATAGCATCTGAGAATGTAGAGTGGGGAGCTATATATAAGATAACATCTGAGATCAAGAAAGATCACCATCAAGAAAAAGAACATAACTGCTGAATTAAAAATATGGCAAGGAGACAGTAAATAACATATTGAATATTACAGAAAACGGAATCTGTGAAACAAAACATATACATATTCCTTAGGATCCAGCAGGCAAATAGGATTCACTGGCTAGAAGGTAGGCAAGTGTCAACTTGCCTGAAAGAAAGCGATATAGAAAGGGAGGTTGTCAAAATAATGATGGAAGTAGGGGAAGACACTGGGATGTTTGCAAGAGGTGACAGAAACAAAGGCAAATACTGCTCTGTGAACAATCCTGTATTAAACGTGATCTAGCAGTAGATGCTTGAATAGACTCACAAGCTTAACAGGTATGCGAAGGAGAGTGGGATCATACACATGAATATATATGGATTTGGCAAATGATATTTGTACATGTATATTTACTTTGGCTGAAAATATATTCATGAATATGGCGAACATACAAGGGATAAATGTCTGAAAACGTCTTTAACATAAGTAAACACCTTGAGGAAATGTGTTGCTAGGCCTGGGAGCTCAGGAATGGAGTCTTGGGGACACCATGGTCAACTGGCATAACATAGTTCAACTTCCTTCTTTGGTGAGGGTGTGACTGAGGTCTTAAAGACTCATGAGTAGCCATCTAAGAACTAGTAGAACTCTGAAACTTAGAGAAAGCCGTATGGAGTTAAGACCCAAACTTCCAAGGAGGAATCACTGTGAGCTTGGTGTTAGCACCCCACGAATTCTGGTGGACCCATGGAATCAGGAATCAGAGAGTCGGGACCTAGGGACCGAGTAGCCAGATCTGTGCAGAGCAGGAGCCAATCTGCATGCTGCTGGCATCTCTGAGGAACATAATGAAGCTGGCTGTGAGATGATTCGAGAACAATAAACTGGAAGCAGGAACACATTTCTACATCCAAATTTACCAGAATTTGCCGGGTTGGTGCTAACAGGGAGAAAACAAACAAACAAACAAACAAACAAACAGAAATCAGTCTTCCCATTGCCCAGTCTCCTTTGATGTCTTCTTTTGGTGGGCCCAGTCTCAGCTCCACAAATGCTCTGGTGGTGCAGCGGTTAAATCGTTTAAGCCTACCAGTCACTGCATGGGAGAAAGACTTTACAGTCTGCTCTGTAGAGACATGCAGCCTCGGAATCCCTGAGAGGTGGTTCTCCTCTGTCCCATGGTGTTTCTGTGCTTTGGAATCCCCTTGTCTTCAGTGTTTTTGTTTGTTTTGTAGGGAGACATCAAAATTGGGAGCCAATAGCTTAATAACAAGCACATCCCAGATTAAGAATGTTCTTCCAGTAGGGGTTTTATAATTAATTTTCATATCTCCTTTCCTCAATAGATATTCAGTTGTATAAAAATAGGATGTATGTCTTTCTCAAGGAGGTGTGGTTTTGTGTGATACACACACCCCTGTATTACCAGAGCCTCTTGCAACAACTGACATAAGAAAACTATGTTGAAAAATGACCAAGCGAACATGATTTTTTTAAAAAGTTTATAAATAAGCATATTTTGTCAACTCAATATTGACTGGGCGCTCCCTAAAGACAGACCAGGACTGCTCTCTTGGATTTCCAAGGATGTAGAACTTCATGGAAGTGGTCGACCTCATCTTTCTCCCAGGAATGTGGCTGATGAGTTCAAACTGCTGACCGTTTGGTTACCAGGCCAATGCTTAAGTCTCTGATTGCCAGAGTTCCTATAGATGAGGAGGTATCAAAAAGTTAGTGGAAAAATCCCATTATCTTTTCATTCTATTTTTCTGTGAACATTTTGAAGCCTCTGTGTAGGGGGTGGGGGATATATAAAGGGAATTTCAGGAGAGTACTGAAAGCTGATATAAATAAATAATAATTGATGTAATGATGATGATGATGATTAAAAATATTAATAATTCTCTGAGCTCAACAACAATTAGACTTTGTAAAATCCTCATTGGATTTAAGGCACAATTAATTTAAAGTAGAAAAATAGATTCCAGATATACCCTAGGTGAAAGTTTGAACTTTAATAGAATGAATAATGTAAAAATGGCAATTTAACATGGATCTTTGCAGATAAAAAGAAGAAGTGATTAATAAAGGAACAAAAATCAGGATATCTCTAAAATGTTCCCTTATATTATTATGTACCAGAGTACAATTAATCAAAGTCTATATTAGGGGAAAAAATAAAGCGTCTATTCCCTATTCACAAACAAGTTATTATTCATGAGCAGACTAACAACAATATTGCCTCAGCCGTGATAGGGCTAAGAGATTGTAATCAGTCACTTAGTCTTCCTGAAAACATTACCCTTAGAAAAACTAACTAATGGAAAGATGACTCACAACAATAAATTAAGTATTTGGTGATTGTATTTTAAGAGACTTGGCTGTAAGCAAGAAAACTACTTAACATTTTGATACCCCAAAACTTTTTATAATATAGCTAAGATAGTCATAGAATTATCAAAATTTTGGAAAGATGAAAACATACTACATACTAAACATACATGATAAATAAGGCCATGGATTTAAAATGGCGGACCATGTATATGCCAGACTCCATTGGACAATACTGAATCCAGAAGAACATGGGGATGAATCTGCTCCTTGACTCAAGATAAATATTTTAGTTTCTCTTTGCCTAAGTTTCCTCATCTGTAAAATGAGGATAATAATCCCTGTGGCACACAGCTTCTATGAATAATAAATGCTAAAAAGTGTAAATGGCTTTGAGTGCATAGTGGTCTTAATAAAAGTGCAGACCATTTTACTAAATTCCATTATGAATCCATGATAATTAAACAGCAGCTTTCTTGTAGTTTAGACTATAAATTATCAAAAAGCTAGACTTTGTTTCAAACACACAAATAAATTGGCAATATTATTACCTGAAACAAATGATATAAAATACGTTGTAAAAGGTATTGGAAAGACTGCCAACACCTTAGGAGTGACAATGACACTAGATTCTGGTTTAATTAATCACTCAAATGTCCAATTACATTTCACAGTTGTAACAATAAATTATCTAAGACCTCAGTAGCAATAACATAAAAATACCTATGAGTTCATAGACTGGACAATGCCTTTATAAATCTAAAATTGAAGAACCTTTAAGAAAGTGATTGGTGAATATTTTACATGAAATATTATAAGGAAACTGAGCAAATAATCAGAGAAGCTAGACTTTTCATATAATAACACAGAGTCAGAATTGGAGGAAGGCTTATTAACAACTTGTGATTTGCAGATGACAAACCTTGCTTGCGGAAAGTGAGGAGGCCTTGAATCATGTGTTGATGAAGATCAAGAACTGCAGCCTTCAATATGGATGACAACTGTATGTAAACGAAACCAAAATCCTAACACTCGGCCAGTAGGTAACATCATAAACAGCAGAGAAAAGATTGCAGTTGTCAGTAATGTTACCTTGTTTTGGGATCCACAATCAATGCTCATGGAAGCAGCATTCAAGAGATCAAATGGTGCATTACATTTGTTGAATCTGCTGCACAAGGCTTCTTTGAAGTGTGGGAAAGTGTGGGATTACTTTGATGTCTAAGGTATTCTGAACCCAAGCCATGGTATTTTTCCATCACCCCACATGCATGTGAATGTTGGACATTGAATAATGAAGACGGAAGAAGAATCAATGCACTTGGATGATGGTCCTGGCAAAAGGAAAGACAATACCATGGATTATCAAAAGAATAAAGAACTTTGCCTAGCATGCTCCTTAGAAGTGACGAGGGAAAAGACTGGATCTCAGTACTTTGGACATGTTATCAGGAGAGACGGATCCCTGGAGAAGGATGGCTTCCTCGGCAAAAGTAGAGAGGCACCACAGCAGAAGAAGTCCCTGACTATGGATGGACAAAGTGGTTACAATGATGCGCTCCCACATGACGACAATCGTGAGGATGGTGTAGGAGTGGGTAGAGTTTCCTTCTTTGGAACACAGGGCCACTGTGTGTCAGATCCATCCGATTGCACCACCATCACCACCACCACCACCATCACCATCACCATCGCCACCACCAACTACAACAACATTACCAGGCAAGTTTGCTTTGTTTTCTTTTAATTAATTTTATTGAGCTACATTTAACAAATCATACAATTCAATGGTTCCATCATATTAAAAATGGTCGTGCAATCATCAGCACAATGAACTTTGGAACATTTTCTTCCTTCTTGTATTCATTGGTGTTGAATTCCCATTACCCCCACTCTCCCCTTTTGTGCTCCCAGATAATTATTATTTCAGTTACTGTCTTCATAAATTCTGCTTCCCTATACAAACAAACAAAAAAAAAACCAAAACAACATCTGAAACAAGGACAAAGAAAAGAACAACAATAAAATGACCCAGCAACAATGATCATATGAAAGAAACAGTGTAAGACCTCAATCTAAAAAAAATCAAACAATATGAAATATTTAGGATAAATCAAAAATGGGTCCAAAGGGAGGTAAAATGGTAAGAGTTACATCCCAGTCTAAGTACAGGTACAAAGAACCTCTTCACAATGCTCGTCTGATATTAGGACTGCTAATATTCCTACTCTGCGGACAGTGAAGATTCACTGAGGACACCATCCACATGGGGACCCTGAACATGGATTTCAGGCTTCCTC
>NW_022103906.1:37909689-37911153 GCF_000313985.2 Echinops telfairi
TAGCTCCTCAATTAAATGGCTGATGGTTTTGAAACAAGCCTTGAAGACTCCAGACATGATTTTTTTTCTGATAGTCAAGCACCATTTGATTTCTTCACCACACTTGGCTATGGCATCCATATATTCAGGCATCTCATGAGGGTAAGTACTGATCCAGGCAATGTCACAAGAAATAATTTTAGAGTAGTTTTATAAACATAATTCATATATCCTACATTTTAATTGTTTAGCCATATTAAAAGGGGTTGCACAATCATTACCACAATGAGTTCCTGAACACTTTCTCCCTTTTTTCTCCATTGTCACCAGCTCCCTATTCCCCTACAACCTGCCCTCCCACACACCAATGAGCCATCAACCCATTTACTATCACTATGGATTCACTTATCCTAGATTTCAAGTTCTCTTTGCCTTTTTGTGACATGTATTAGTCCACCAGGAACAGTCTTTCCTTCATATGTGAATATAACTGAAAGCATGGCCATATCTCCAACCCTCATGGCTTGTATATTAGTGTCCAATCACCAAAGCTATGAAGATGTACAAGTTAACAATTCATGTATTAGAAACTACTAAGATGTTCTATACATGTATAAAATCCCCTGCCCAACAGTGTTTTACTGTTGATTATAATAATATGATGAAACACTGGAAGCACTTACTCATGTGTGCCAAGAAATTTGGAAGACATCTATTTGGCCAACTGACTAGAAAGGATCCATATTTGTGCTCATTCCAAAGAAAGGTTACACAACAGAATGCTCAAACTATAACACACTATCTCTTATATCACAGGCCAGTAAAACTATACTTCAGATTGTACAATGGTCATAGCCAGACATTGACAGACAGCTGGAGTTCAGACTGGATCCATAAGAGGACATTGAACAAAGGATATCATTGCTGATGTCAGATGGATCTTGGTTGAAAGCAGAGAATCCCAGAGAGATGTTTACTTGTATTTTATTGACTATGCCAAGACATTCAACTGTGTGCATCATAACAAACTATAGATAACCTTTAGATGAAGGGAATTCAGAACACTTCATTGTGCTCATGAGGAACTTGTGCATGGATCAAGAAGCAGTTGTGTGACTTACAACATCCCCCACTGACTCATAGCCCTACAGGGGACAACACCAGATACACAGTGTGGGAATTGCGCCCGATCTGATCACGCCACACCGAGGCAAAACACTAAGGGGGTGCAACAGAACAGCAAGGGAAAGGAGCAGCGAGGTCCCCAAGAATGCCAAAGGTGGACTTTGAGGCCTGGGCATAGTGTCCCAACAGACTAGAAAACACTCCTAAAGGCCAACAAACAGTCCTTAAACTAACTACAAGCTTTTCTTTCTTGGTGTGTTGTGTTTTATTTTTTGTCATTGGTTTGTTGTTGTTTTCTTGTATATTGCTGCTTGGTTTTGCTTTGTCTTGTTTTTTGTGCATGTTATAATCTCCGCAGGT
>NW_022103906.1:37912448-37915636 GCF_000313985.2 Echinops telfairi
GAGTTGTATGATCCCCTAAGAAAACCATTTAAAAAAAAAATCAGCTGAGACCAAGGATTATTGCCTGGTTTTAACTCAGGAAAGGTGTGCACCAGGGTTTTATCTTCTCATCATACTTATTCAATCTACATGCTGAGCAAATAATCAGAGGAAGTGGAACATATGAAGAAGAATGTAGTACCACGCTTGGACGAAGGCTTATTTACAACCTACAATATGCAGATCATTCAATCTTGCTTGCTAAAACAAGGAGAAATTAAAGCACTTGCTGATAAAAATTAAAGATTGAAGTCTTGAGTATGGATTATAACTCAATATAAAGAAGACCAAAAATCCTCATAACTGGACCAATAGGTAACACCATGATAAATGGATTATCAAGAATTTTGTCTTGCTTGGGTCCACAATCAATGCTCATGGAAACAGCAGTCAAGAGGTCAAAAGACACGTTGCGTTAGGGAATCTTCACCACAAGACCTCTTTAGAGTATTGAGAAGTAAAGATGCTACTTTTATGACTAAAATGTTCTTATCCATGTCATGATATTGTCATGATGATTGTCTTGATCCAAGTCATGATATTGTCATGATGATTGTTTCATATACATGTGAAAGTTGGACATTAAATACATTTGCCTCTTTATAGAAGACCAATGAAGAATCGATGCATTTCAGTTGAGAAGCTGAAGAAGAATATTAAAAGTACCATGGACTTCTAAAAGGAGAAATAAATTCGTCTTTGAAGATGTATGGTCGAGTCCTCCTTAGAGTCATGGATGGCAAGATTTCGTCTTACATATTTTGGATATGATATTAGGAGAAAGTAGTCCCTGAAGAAGGATATTATGTACAGTAAAACAGAGGGAGAGCAAAGAGAGGAAGGCCTCCAAGGAGACAGATTTACATTGTGACGACAACAATGGACTTACGGGTGGTAACAATGGGGAGGAGGGCACAAGAATGGACCATGTGTTGTTCTGTTGTGCATAGTGTCAATATGCATCAAAACTGACTTGTGGCCCCCAACAACAAGAGCATCCCAATATCACAATCAATAGCCAAACCCAACCTCACTATCATTGAGTCCATACAGACTCATAGAGACTCCCTATGGGTTTATGAGATTGTCACTGTTTACAGGAGTAGAAAGCCCAGTGTTTCTCCTGAGGAGGTGCTGGTGGTTTCGAATTGCCTACCATGAAGGTTGCTGTCCAATAAGTAATGACTATAATACCAGGACTCCTATCAACTGGATGATCTTAAACATCATGGGGATGATCTATGATATACTACATGAAGGAAAAGTTTTAAGAACAACTAATTCCTCGTGGGCACTTTTCTGATAGACAGTAAAGACAGAAGGTTAGCAGGACTAACATATAAATGATCTAAGCAATAAGATAAATACTATTAAAAAAACAAGAAATAAACTTAAAACAGTTTACAAAAAGTAGGCATAAATGGACTAATATTTTAAAATTACCCAAGAAAGGTTCATTTTAATAGTATCAATGTATCTTGTTCAATTTCCATAAGGACTTAATTTTGTTTTAAATGATAATTTTTCAGTACTGGAAAGACTATGGTGAACTAGATGGTCTTAAACATTTCAAAATGTAAGAATACATAAAACAGGAAGAAAAAACTATCAACATGTATTAAAATTACTTTAGAAGCTCATTTATATATCCATTGATTGCTAAATGGATAAATATTATGTGGTCTATCAATACAGTGGAATATTATATGGCAACAGACACAAATAATGTACATGCTATAACATGGAAGAACTGAAAACATCAAACTAAGTGAAAGAAGCCAAAGACCACATATTGTATGATACCATTCATACGATATTCACTTATTAAAAATCACAAGTTGCAAGAATATTTAAGTTTATAGGTGTTTCTAATAATCTGCTAAGAATAATATAGTATCTAGTAGATGATTTCTATTTTCTTAATATATTTTTAAATGTTAAGAATACTTGTCCCCAAATATGATAATTATGCTGTTACAGAATGACTTTTCTTTCAAATAAAAGTAGGAATAGCTGCATAAAAAACAAAAGCAAAATTAAGAAAAATCTCGTGATTTAAGTTAGCTCTTCTATTTCCCTTCGGGTTTTAGAAGTGTGCACAATAGCTTTCTTCATTCATTCACATATTGGAAAAGGGCAAGGTATGGACTCGGGAAGTAGGTATATGGTTGAACCTGAAAGAGACTGGCCCACCCACAAAATACAATCCAGTACGGAAGACAGACATTAAACAAGCAGCCAACCAAGTGCAAAGATGAGTGGTGAGATAGAGTAGTATAACATTCCCTATAAATATATCAGAATACAATTGATCTTAACTTAGTGATTCGAGGGAGGTTTATCAAAGAGAGAGACCTGTACGTTGGAGTAGCTATCTAGACACTACACACTATAACTCTCTCATGCCGACATAAGAAGCACTACACCTCAAGTGGTGGGAGGAGACGGGGTTTAAATCCTAGCCATAACACCATCTGCTGGCGGGGCTGGCAGGATGCTCACAAGTTCCAGTGACATTTCCAGGCTACCATGGACTTGGAAGAAGTGCCTGGCAACCTGCTTCTGAAAATCCGCCAGTATCGCAAGAATCCAATCAGCTCCTCATCCTGGGAATAGTGCAGGTTCCCAGCACCATTTACTTCCGGGGCCATGGGTGCCAGAGGCCTCAAGAGCAGTTAATGACATCACAGCTGATATCATCAGCAAGCCTTTACTGGCATATAAATGAACTCTTTCTACATGCATATGCCTTTGTATATCTTGCAAGTCTCTGAAAAATACTTGAGCAGTTACCACTGTTTTCATAAGCAACTACGTCATATAGAGATTCTCTTTCATCCGACTAGGTCTCCTATTCACATAGATTGAACTAGTGGACTAAGAATAGATTTCTGCCCTCTCCTTCCACTCATTATGAGGCTCATTTGGTCCCTGAAAAGAAGGAAACTAACAGTTGCCACATCATTTTCTATAAAGAAACTGAACCCCACTGCACACACAGAGTGGTGGCCTTAAAATGTGGTTTTAAAATATAAAACTATACCATCTGAAAATAGAAACTGGTATTAGATTATTATATACTGGGGAGGGGGCTGCAAAAAGTTTGTGAAAAAAACTCTATTATTTTATAGTTCCATCTTTCCCATGAA